>NC_081414.1:543429064-543751064 GCF_030272615.1 Cryptomeria japonica | reverse complement strand
TTGAAAAAGGTTATTTATTTTCCTTTCCATTTTGGTGAATATGATGTTCTTACACTTGTTAGGGTTTCATATCTATTTTTCTGATTTCTATCTCTGTTTAGATCTTATCAGGTCTTAAATCCACTCTACTTGTGTTTTATTGCTCTATCTTTATAATGGTTTGGTTTTGCATGTTATGACATTTTTTTAATCCTTATCCACACAACCTTGTTTTCAACTTAGGGTTTTTTTGCTGATTTAATTTTCAAATTTGAGTTCTTGCTTTTTTGAGTTTATATAAGACCTTAGACCTATTACAAATGTTTTTCTCTTATAGGATTTGTGACTTGTGTCCATGCCAAGCCTCATCGTTATCCTCCTTTCCCTTTAAGAAGAAGTGCTCATCTCAATCTTAATATGGCTTCTGATTTGGTGGATCATGAAATCCTCAATAGTTCTTTGGATGATACTCATCATAGGGAGGAGGATTATGATCATGGTGTACATGTGAATAATTTAAGATCTTTCTCTTACTACATAATTACTTTTTCAAGAGCTTGCTATTGTCACGTGTACATAGTTTAGTCTCTTTATAGTTTGTTGATTATTATACCTTTTGGTTCATATATTTTATAGGGTGTTGCTGCTAGGATAATCTTTGTCCTCCTTGCATTGTGTGTCTCCCTATCCCCCCTTCTCACCGCTCTTCATGATTCCTCTACCATCTCTCTCATATTCCTTCTTTCATTCCTTCTAAGTTTGATTCAAAAGTTTGTGTAATAGAAGAAGCCAAATATGTGAATACTCTGACTATGGATGAGTTACATGGGACACTTGCTGCTTATGAGATGAGAATCATGAATGTCAAATCTTCAAGGAGGTAGCCTTCAAGCATCTGTTGAGAATGAGGATTCAGATTACGTTGAAGATTCAAATCCAAAAGAAGAAAACTTTATAAAGAAATTTAAAATACCATTCAAATGTTTTAATTGTTGTAAGATTAGTCAAGTTGCGTCAAATTGCACCTTTAGAAAATGCAATAACAAGATGTCACAACACAAGAAGAAGAATGACTTTTATGTTGAGAAAGATGACTACTCATTTGATGAATATGATCAACACACCTTTGAAAGTGAAAGTAAAGAGGCTCTACTCATGACAATGGAAACCCTAAAGATGTAGAGAATGTGTTATCCGAAAATTAAGAAGATGCAAAAAAATGGATTTTGAGGAAGAATTTCATCGTGCAAGCAAGGAGATCAAGAATCTAAAGAAAAGGATTGTGAAACAAGGACTATAGATTTTAGAAGATTTCAAAATCAAAGAAAAATGAGAGATGTAGACCATAGTTTTGAAAGTTCAATTGGGAGAAACAAAAAGGAGAAATGATGTCATAACAAAAAAATTAAAGGCCAAGGAGAAGGATTGTGAACGACTTGAGCCAAAAGTGGTATCCTTGAGAAATGATTTGGAGAAAGAAAATAATTAGATGAACAAGAATCAAAGTTTGGAAAGAGTATTGAGATCTTATATGAGATTATATGCAGTCAGAGAGCATCGCACATCAAAACTAGTATTGGATTCAATGAAAAACATATTAGTGAGGCTATTGAGCATTCCATGAAGGCGAGTGTAGAAGATCTATATGATTATGGCTTTGGAAGTTTAAGATATGATCAATCCAGAGTGATTGAAGATAACCAAAAGGAGGATCAAGGGTTCATCCATGTTCATAGACAAAAGAAGAGATTTAGAATATAAAATCTAGGTGGACTAGTGTACAATACTAGGTTCAATCATTCTTTCTTTGGTTGATATTTTGAGTGCAATTATTATGGACATAAGGCAGTAGATTTTAGAAGAAGAATTTTGTTAGCAAAAATGTATTTGCTACTTTGGTTGATTTCAATATTGTATGTTATAAGTGCAATAAATTTGGACACGTTGCAAGACATTGTAGAAGAAATTTTGTGAAGGCTGCTAAACTGAATATAAAGGAATGAACCTCTTCTAATCAGAATAAGGACACTAAGAAGGTGTGGAAAAGAAGGCGAGGGGAACAAAATTTTGAAAGATAAATAATCCTTCATATTGCATTTCATGCCCTAACTAAGATGTGTATGGATATGGAGATAAAGACTGCAATGCTACATTTAGTAAGGAAGAATGTGAAACCTTAGAAGAAAGTTGTGACAAGCCTGTAGTGGATGGTTGTAGCACAGAAGGTGAGGATCTAAATGAGATCAAGGAAATCAAATTCTTGTATTAGAAAAGAAGGGAGCTCTCTCCTTTTTGATGTTCGAGGGGATAGTTGACTCGCTTTGCAAGAAGGCTTGGTGGTCTTGTGGTGAAGTAGAAGATGTGTCAATGCATGATTCATTCTAGAGATTGGGAGAGAAGGTCTCAAAGGAAATCTTCAATTGTCCCTTTGCCATTTATGTTAAAGGGGGAGAAATAAAGACAATGCTTGTTAGACAAAACTTGTTGAAAGAGTATGACAAATGAGATTATCTATCACATGGGGAGCATTTTGTGGTTTGCCATCAATGACAAAGTGAGATGTTTTTTAGCTAAGCATTGTAATTGATGTCAAATGTGCAGTTAGTATTATCTTGAAATCAAGGTATCAAGAGAGTGTTGCACGTTTAACTACTTTTGACATGACATGGAAAATTTCTAAAGGATAGAGTCAAGTATGTTTTATATTTCTCTTAATATTATTTTGCTTTGGTAATAATTGTCCCTAAGTGTTTAGCACATGTGTTATTGTTTGGAAGTGTATGTAGTATGTTTATGAGATCTGTTGCTTAGAAGCAATATTTGCACTCAGTCGCATTATTGTAATGTGGTGAAGGAATGGGGTTCACTAGTCTAAACATGCAAACTAGGAATTAAACCCATTCACAACATCACATTAAGGATGATGAATCAGTAGGCACAACTTCAAACCTATTGAAGGGGAGGAGAACTAGATACAAGATTGGTCGCCTTCCTTTTTTCTTGAATTGTTGCAACTGGATAAGATAGAATGATTAAATGCAATAGCTAGGGGTAATGATGTAAAATTGACAATAAACAATGTAAATAGAAAGTTTCAAAATAGATATGTAGACTCTGAGTATAGATCTAGAAATGAGGGTTAGAGAAGAACTTGTGTCTGCAATTTGAGACCTGGCCCTAAAGGTATCAGATGCAAATATTGAAAATAGATTTAGGATCAAAATGTTGCTCAAAATAATCTCCTTAAATTTTGTTATATAAGTGTTGGATGATAGGGCTAAGCCTCAGTGTCCAGGGTTTTCTGCTCCTTCAAAATCTAGTTTTGTTTGTCTCAGTCTACATTTTTTGATTCTATATTAACTTCTCTTCTAAACCTATCACCTTCTTTATGAATCTCCTTTGCCTTGAAGTCTTCGTAAAAAGGTTGATGTTGTCATGTTGGAACTCATGGATGTCTTCACATGAACTTGATCATGGATGCCATCATGAATTTTTGAAATATAAATACTTGACCTCTCCTTCACTGCTCTATTAGTGCTTGATTGCTTGCTTAGTTGAATTTGAATTGGAAACTTGTAGAGAGATGATTGAGAGATATTTCAAATAAGGGGATAAGACTTGATTTTATACCTATCCTTATGTAATGTGTTGAAAATTACCAAGAAGGATGACATTGAAAATCATTTCTCGCTAAAAGTTTTCCAAACGTTGGAAGATTCAAATTTGGGCCGTTTTGGATTGGACTATGGTGCCTAGTGTCCTAGTCCAAGAGGACAAGGGCACTAGATGCCCTAGTCCAGTCCATCTAGGGTAAAACAAGGGCTAGGAGTTAAAGCAAAGTATGAAGATAATAGGTTTGACACTAGCGTGAGCAGAATTAGGCATAATCAGGGCATATAAGAGATATTTCAAATAAGGGGATAAGACTTGATTTTATACCTATCCTTATGTAATGTGTTGAAAATTACCAAGAAGGATGACATTGAAAATCATTTCTCGCTAAAAGTTTTCCAAACATTGGAAGATTCAAATTTGGGCCGTTTTGGATTGGACTATGGTGCCTAGTGTCCTAGTCCAAGAGGACAAGGGCACTAGACGCCCTAGTCCAGTCCATCTAGGCTAAAACAAGGGCTAGGAGTTAAAGCAAAGTATGAAGATAATAGGTTTGACACTAGCGTGAGCAGAATTAGGCATAATCAGGGCATATAAGACAAAAACACCAAATACAATTTACAACACTACATTTATCCCTTACTTTAGTGGGAATATGAACTTACGCTCATACTTTCGATAAAGTACATAATAGCATCGAAAGACTTTCATCGAGATATTAAATAAAAAAGAAACACCAAGTCCCAAGGGACTTAGGATATCATCAATCTAATATCAAGATAAAAGGAGCAACACATGAAGATAAGAGATATGGCTTCTAGGTATAGTAAGGATCTACTTAATATGAGTCATGTTGGTACAAAGAAAGATTACAAAGCAAAAAATTGGTTTGCTACATAATCTGAAGAAAAAAAACCGACTCTAAAATGGGTGTTACAACGTGCACCAAGCACAAAGATTACAAGACAAGACCTCAGCTTGCAAAGTAATCTAAACAAAGATTGACTACAAAGCCGGTGCTGCAACATGCACCAAACATGTCATGGTGTTTGATCAAAGTGTACAAACCAATCCTCGTGGTGTGTACACAAAGTGTAACATAGAGTGAAGTGTATGCCCCCACATCAAAGCGATTGCGTACACCTTACTAGGAACAATCGCTCAACACACATGCATACAAAAGACAAGCACACCACAATAATGAAATACCCCCAAGAAAAGGCAAATCAAAGGCGATGGTCACAAAACACGAAGAGATCGCATAAGGGATCCACTATTCGGGGTTAAAATGTGCATCAAATAAATCATGTGTATCAATTATGATTGTATTGATTTGACCTCATCCCCCAAAGTTAGTGGAACTGCAATCACAATGGAGAGCACATAAGATGAACACAAGTTTTTTTTGGGTCAACATGGAAGAGACCAAAAAGAGAATCTCAACACTTTGTATCATCCCCAAGTAGACAAGACAAAAGCACATTTACAACACATGTATATGACATATAGAAGAATTGAGATACAAATAGAGGAATGTTACATTAGGTTTGCTCCCTTCATTTCGTTACACCAATAGAGTAACAAGGGTAATTAAAAGAGAGCTTAACATAACACAAAGACACATCAAACATCAAGTCACAGGGGAAACACATCACATGCAAGCAAACCCACAAAAGAATCCATTCCACAAGTGAAGCTAGTCTAGAAAATCATCCCCCTCCTAATTTTGCTTAATATCATTTATGGATGGCAGACAAAATGCAAGAGGACTCACAACAAGTACGGTCAATAGAGCTATTGCAAGTTCCAAACAAGGGCCTTGCTCTAATTATGAATCACTATGTTTCTCACTAGGAGCTAGGATCAAAGATTTTGAAAATCTCAAAGATAACTCATGATTAATCTCAATAACTTCATACGTATCATTAGAATCACTTGTATCTACATTATCATCAACATCATCATCCAAATTAATCACATTAGGAGATATAATGCATAGAGGAGATGAAGAAGAAAAATCATTTTACATATATAATTTCAATCTTTACGCGATTGATTAAGGTAAAGCTCCTCACTAGGATTATTCAAAGGTTGGGCTAATGGGGCCAAGTCAACATTCGACAACTTACAGGAGGAATCTTTTTGGGATGCAAGCTCATGAGCCTTGGCACGACATTGACATTTTTTGGCATTGCATTTTCTCTTGTTACGACTTGAAGCTTGGGAAGGTTGGGGATCAATCAACATAGGCTTCTTTTCTCCCTTTGTACAAGGAGGAACAAAAGAAATCTCACTAGTTTGAGAGATACAAGATGTTGGGCACATTTCTCTTTGACCTTTATATGATGTAGGAGGTGGGACTGCAACATATATAGGAGGAATAGAAGGGGTAAGAAGAAGTACACGTTCGTGATGCAGAGGAGGAATATCCATAACCATAGGTGAAGAAACACTATGCTTACTCAAGGCCGATATCCTTTCATGTTTGAATTTTTGATAGGACAAGATAAGGATATCTTATCAAGGTTGCAAAGGTTCAAGTTTTTAAGGCCAAAAGCAATCAAGGGTGAAGTTTCCATGTCTTGCTAAAGACTGATAAAGGCCACTATTAATTGTTATAACACACCCAATGAGAGGGAACTTCAAACATTTATGGATGGTAGAAGGTATCACCTTCATGGAATCAAGCCAAGGGTGTCCCAACTTCACACGAAATTGGTTTGAAGTAGAAATAATGGAAAAGGTTACATCTAAGCAGTTAGTACTAAGATCCATAAGAGAGGTGATGGATCCTAGAGTGGGACAAGTGAAACCATCATGCACCATAATCATAACATCAAATTTATCATGCGTATTTTGATAAAATTGTGTAAATAGATGTTCTTCTATGATAACATTAACCATACATATTGGATCAATAAACACTACTCATGAGAGTTTTCCTTTAATCTTCACAGTAATGTTTAATGGTCCATCAGGTGCTCTAATGATAGCTCTTGAGTCAAAGGTGATGCAAGGGTCATACTTAGGCTTAGGTTGCTCAATAAAGTTCTCAACATGGTTGTTGGCTTCACCACATATATCATTAGCATTCATAAAGATTGGATGAGGCTCAACAACATTGGTAGAATGAGAAGGCAAAGGATTGGTAAAGATTTATAAGTTTTGATCTGGAGGTGCTATAGATTTATTTCCTTCATCTTTTAGACCATCCACAACTATAGTATTAAAATTGATAAGGTCTTCGATCACGCGCTTCAATTTATGACACTTCTTATTATCATGGCCGACTTGACGATGGTATTGACAATAGGCTTTAAGATCAAAGGAAGGTCATAAAGGCTTAGAGGTATCTATGGGTTTGATGGGGGAAAGCTTCATCGCATTAGAATTAATCAATTTAAGCATGATACTATGCAATGATTTAGAAAGAGGAGTGAAATTACAACATGTAAAGTTTGACGATAAAGGGGCTATAAATGGTGTTGTAGATACCACTTGAGAATCAATATGATTGGAAGCATTATTATTGATATTGATGAAATTCTTAGTTTATTTTTTATATTTGAAAGGTTTGATGAGCATCATCATTCTTATCAACCAGAGCCATTGATGAAGAAGATTCAAATTGACTAACATGAAGTTGATAATTATGAAATGTTGTGCATAATTGTGCGAAAGATTCATAATCAGAAAACAAAAGCTTATCCATCATATCCTTTTGGAAATTATTAATGAAAATTCTTTGAACATCACCATTAGGAACATGATAAGAAATTTGTGAATTCAAATGTTTATATTTACCAATGAAATCAGTCACTTTTTTCTTAACTATTTGTTTGTAATGCATCAAATCAGTTAAAATAATTTGAGGATTGATATTGTATGTTATTATCTACCAATGATATCCAAGTTTTTTTTTTGTCCATTATATTTCTCCAAATGAGGAACCTCAATATGTTGTGGGACATGAGTACAAAGGATGTAATCGAAAAGTGGACTACGAGTATCACATGTAGGAAGATTGAATTTAGATTGGGTTATGGAAGCCAATTGTTGTTCTAAAGATGAAACATTTTCAAGAAAACGGTCTGTAGTGGCTTTGGTGCATGAATTGGAATGGGACATGTTAGATTGTGATGGAGGTGTAGCATTATGATAGGTAGGTGGAACACTATGATAGGTGGGTAAAGGAGATGGTTGGGAAATAAATGAAAGGCTAGTGGAAGGACGTATGTAGGAGTATTCATTGATAAGATTCCCCCATTATTAACATGCATATCATTAACATTTTGTGTAGAGGTAGCCATGATGGAAGATGTATATGTAGGTACATTAGACAAAGATGTGGGAATAGGAACAAAAGGTTCAACTTGATTTGGAGGATTTGAATAACCAAGAACTTTGGCACAAATTTTCATTGCCATAACATCACTATCCATAATATGAGAAATACTATGTAACACATTCACACCATGTTCATCACTTTGAATCAATCTCCTCAAACCCTCAAAAAAGGGAACTACCTCTCTACCCAAGTGTTCTTGACTAATATATAGTTGAAACTCTTCCAATTTTTGGTCAAGCTTCTCCAATTGTTTAGTAGTCACTTGAGTTAAAGAGTCATCCTCGTCATGAGAGGCATGAGGGGAATGGTTCTCCAAAATGTTTTGTATGTCTTGTGTGGATCCACACAAGCTTCTAGATTATAAGTTAGTCAACTCAGGCTCAAACCCTTAGTATTTAAACTTTGGGAAGCCACAAGTCTATAACTTATTCTCACTGGGATATTGGATTCAAGACAAAGGGTAATGAAACTCATATATGAAGAGGGTAAAGTTAATGAAATAAATTTGTACTCAAAATGCCTCTTATACAATTGATAATGCAAGCAAAAGAAGTGATTAAACAATGCAATTTCTCAATAGAATGATCTATGCACTATAGAAATGATAAATTTGAACAATTAATGATTCTAAATCTGAAAATAGTATGCAATAAAATCATATACAAGCATGCATTTTAGAAATTATGCAATGCACAAGTCAAGTTCACCAAAATGTAATGTGGTGGAATGAGATTTACTAGCCTAAACATGTAAACTAAGAATCAAACCCATTCACAAAAACATCACATGAAGGTAAATGAATCAATAGGCTTAACTTTAGACCTATTGAAAGGGGAGGAGAGTTGGGCATGTGATTGATCACCTTCCTTTTTGTTGAATTGTTGCAATTGGATAAGATAGAATGATTAAATGTAATAACTAGGGCTAATGATGTAAAATTGATAATAAACAACATAAACATAAAATTTTAGAACAAATATGCAAACTTTGAGTATAGATTAGGAAATAAGAGTTAGAGAGGAACTTGTGTCTGCAATTTGAGCTCGAAAATGTTGGACAATGGGGCTAGGCAACCTATTTTAAAGATATCAGATGCATATATTAGACATACATTTAGGAAAAGTGTCGAACGATGGGGCTAAGCCCTAGTATCTAGGATTTTATGCTACTTCAAAATCTAGTTTCGTTTGTCTCAGTCTAATACTATATTCCTTTTCTTCTAAACATTTTACCTTCTTTATGAATCTCCTTTTCCTTGAAGTCTTCATAGAAAGGCCGATGTTTTCATGTAGGAACTCATTGATGTCTTCATATTAACTTGATCGTTGATTCCATCTTAAATTCTTGAAATTTGAATACTTGGTGTTTCCTTCACTGCTTTAATGATGTTTGATTGCTTGCTCACTTGAATCTGAATTGGAAACTTGTAGAGGTATGATTGAGAGAGATATCAAATGAGGGGATAAGACTTACTTTTATACCTATCCTCATGAAATGTGTTGAAAATTATGAAGGCGGCTGACAAGAAAAATAATTTCCCTCTCAACTTTTTTCAACCATTAGAGGATTTAAATTTGAGCCCTTTTGGCATGGGCTATGGTGCCTAGCGCTCTAGTACAAGAGGGCAAGGGCACTAGGTGCCCTATTCTAGTATATCTGAGCTAAGACAAGGTCCAAGAGTTGAAGCAAAGAATGAAGATCACAAATTTGGCACTAGTGTGGGTAGAATCAAGCATAATCAAGGCATACAAGGCAAAAACACCGAAGTGAGGCCCAAGTGAGTATAAAATTTTATAAGGATATAATTTACAACACTACAATTATGATGGTATTTGGCTCCACATTTTACCGCAATAGAGAGTATGGCTTGCGGTTTGGAAGTAAAGTAAATTTTCTCATAATGCATCAGATTCTAGAGTTTCACAAGATGAACTTAAACGAACATAAAGATACAAGTGATAAAATGTTCACTATGCTAGTTTACAGTCTATTATGATATCCCAGATGAATGCACTAGAGTATTGCATTGTGTACTAGCTAGAGGAAGCAAGTGGATGTTCATTGGGCCAACAGAGTGTGTGTTGGGTAACATATAGCATATCCTCTCTCTTGGAGCAGTGTGTGGGCTTTAGGACCTAGATGACTACACGTTTGATTGAGGAACTCGATTGTGGCTGACTTGAGGATAGTAAATATGATCTAGGCTAACATAAAATTGTAATTATTGGAGTGCATATATAGTTTTGATAAGATTCATTTGAATAGGCGTGTGTGTGAATAGAACTAATATCCATGGCTAAAGTTGTGTAAATTTTCTACTCAATTTAGGTTAAGTGTGCAAACTCAATTGAAGATCTCATGCAAATTGTGAGGGTGTTCAAAAGTTGATCAAATCGGGAAGATGTTGAGGGTTCATATTTGAAGGTCCTCATGACATATCTTTTGTATATGTTATTGTGATTGAGTTTGGTGCCTCGTTATCCAAGTTGGTGCTTAGTTCTTGTATTTGGGGATTCGTGTCTCTTATAGGTTGGTGCTTGCAAATATGATTGGAGATTGATGTCTCCTATGGGTTTGTGCCTACTAAATATTGTAAGTTCTTTATAATCTTTGTGAGGCTAGATTTGGACAATAGTTTCAAGCAACTATTCTCACTGTGGTTTTTCCCTTCTAGGTTTCCACATGTATATGATGTTCTCATGTGTTTATCATTTACTTAACTTCATTAATGTCAAAGTAGGATCTGATAATAATTCCAATGATGAATTGTTCTTGAATTTGAAATTTGACATATATTGATTCACCCTCCTTAGTATATATACCTAACAATCTGCCTCTATCTTCTTTTATTGTTATTATCCAATTTCAACATCCCCTCTTCCTCTTCTCACTGCTGTAATTTATCTTTTTAATAGTATTTTTTTATATGTCAAACATAGGCATCTATCTTCCACTTCCTACATAGCCCACAAATAAATTAAATCACTATTTTTAAAGCCCAACAATGGGCAGCTCCCATACCCCATTTCTCTTATTTTCTACACCACTTTCTTCTCTCTTTTTCTTAAGCCTCTCTAATTTTAAGAGGTAAGAAATTCTTATGAGAAGAGGGAGCTCTCCTCACTTCCACACACTTTTATATAATTTGCATACATTCTACATTTTGGGTGTTGGATAATGTCTATCTCCAGCCAGGGGCGTTGGAAATACTTTCAAAAATCTGCCATCTCATCTTCCAAACAAGGCATTATGGGGAGATATGTAACTTCTCTATTCTTGAATTTTCCTCCATTCATTTTGTGCTACCAAATGATTTTTAAATCAATCTTTTTGAATCTGTTTTTAATTCTCGAGGCATTGAAAGTAATTTTAATTGTGTCTATCAAAAAATATGTCTATTCATTACCAAGTCTGTGCTCCAACTCCCAACAAAGAGGCGTTACAAATCATCCATTGCTTTGTTCTTGAATAGTTTTAATTCATTTAGTGGTATTTAATTTCTCCTCATTTCTAGTATGAAATTTCAATTAGAGTTTAGATACAATTTATTTTAATTTTCAATTATATGTGAACATTAAAATTGGTGTTTTAATGGAATGCAGAAAATTGCAAAAAAAATAAAAATGATTTTTTGTATATTTTCTTACGGGAAGTTCATTTTCTTTTGAAAAATTTCTAAGATGAAAATAATGATAATACAAACCTTTCCATTTGATAAAACTCCATAAATTAAATTTCCTATAAATTGTCAACACCAATCAAAGAATTTTAAATTCTCCCAAACCATGAAAGATATGACCGCAATTATTTTTGCATATTTGAAAAAATAGAACTAAGAAATTACCCTTGAAAGAATTTTTTCCCAGCTCTTAGGCATTCTTCTGAACAGTTTATTTTCCAAAACTACCTCTAGATCCTCTAAACAACAATACAACAAAAAATTGAATTATTGCAGTTATGACCAAATGAGTGAATTTTCTAAATTAAGAAATGTCTAAAAATGCCACAAAATGCCAAAACTTAAAAAATAAAAGAAAATATTTTTAGATGATGGACCCCATCTCTCTCACTAGATTTAAAAAAAAAAAAAATCTAAAATTGGTATTTAAAAGATATTTGCAATTTTTACTTGAATCCGATTTGACTTCTTACTTGTTAGCATGCCAAGAAATGGTGTTTTGCACTAATACTGATAAATCATGACAGACAAACCTCAACTATTTTCTTCATAAAAATAATAGAGCCAAATTAAGACACAACCAAAATAATAATAATACAATCTTATACATAACATTATTTGCATCATCTAATGATGAATGGATTCTTCATAGTGATACATCTAGGCATATAATACTTGATTAGATATTAAACCATGAAAAAATCTTTTTATCTAGAAGATAATTCAATAATAAAAAGTAAAGGAATGAACAAACTAAAACATTAAATGAATTCATTTTAGATGCATTGTATGTTCCATTATTAAAGAAAATATTATTATCATGTTCTTAACTTAGTAATGATAATTTCAAAATCATTCTTACAAAATGTGTTTGAAAAAATGGTCTCTTTATTTTGAATAATTCTATTTTTTTAAAACTTATCTATGCAAATAAATTTTGAAATACAATTATGACATGAAAGATTAAGACACCTAAATATTGTGAGCATAAATGAAATGTCCTGTCATAATCTTGTAATTAGATTACCTAAAATTGAAACCAAATCAAAATTTTGTGAAGGTTGTCTCTATGCTAAACAACATATCCTACCATTCAACAAAAGTCATAATCAAAACTTGTCAAATCTCCTAAAACTAATTTGTAGTTATTTAATGGTAACCTTTTAGGTTCCTTTTATTAAAATAGCTCTATATGTCCTCCATTTTATTGATGATTATTCTAATATGATTTTGGGGTACTACCTTAAAAAAAAATGAAGAAACTTAAAGGATTCAAATCCCTAGCTGAAAATAAATCCAATTATAAAATAAAATATCAAGTAAAATTGATAATGACATCGAATACATTACAAATGAGTTTGAAATTTTTTATAGCTTACACGAGATAACAATTGTGTCTAGTCTATATAAATGACATATGTCATCCTAGCCCATTAGTGCATGCTTCATTTGCATGGATACCATGAGACTATATTGAAAAGAGGTAATGTGCAACAATGAGAAAATGCCACCTAAAATATGGTGGCCCCATGGGTGAAGCTATCAACACAAATCATTGAGAAAGTAGACATGATATTTGAACTAGTGGAACAACTTAGAAGAATAAATAATTTCAATATCATGCTTTAGTAACTAATTTAACTTAAAAAAATTATTTAAATATTTTTTGAAGTTGAATAATTCAATTATAATAATTTTTTTTTTAAAATTAGGTTATATTATTTAAAATATTAAACATTAATCAATTTAAGTTTAATAAATTAAAGAATAACACTTTTATAGTCATTCTTGAAGGTGGATGATACCACGTCCTTCATGGGTCATTTTACTTTTGCTTACATTCTAATCGACATTGACATCTCTATGCCTCTCCTTGGGGATGCGGTTCTTATGGTTGGGGATAGGCCATGGATTCAATTATTGGATTATGAGGAACTCCCTTTTCGCGGTCGTAGATGCTTCTTAATTGGTCACTTAGCTACAAATTGTTCTCAAATTGTAAAGGTACTGCTACTTGGTGGAAAGATGCACATGTTGATCGTTTGATTGTCAATGCTTCTGATTCTAATGCCTCATCCTGAGATGAGGCTGTGCCTCTTACTACTGTTATGGCCTCCACTACCCCCTTGGATCCTACTCCTACTAGTGTGGCCTCCTTTGGTCCTGAGACTTTTACTCTCATTGCTCTTGTTCCACGGCAACAGTCTGCTCCAGGTGTTGATAGACCCTCAAAGGAGATTTCCCCCTTGATCCCACTTGTAATGATGTTCCTAATAGTAGTATTGCCTAGACTGTTGTTTGTCGTAGGTGACAAAGTAATTCTTCCCCCCTCCCCAAAAAAAAACTCTTCCTTGAGTTGTGGGTGATTCTTCCCACTCTTGAGTTGGGATCTTAGCTTTCAGCTAATGTGTTGTTGTTGGTTTGTTTGGCTTTTGTTTTGTTAATTCTGGTCTTCTGACCTGCTATTAATGTCCTACTCGATTTGAGTTTGTATAGGGTCAGCACCCTTGTTTTGTTGTCTTTTCTTTTATGTTGTCTAGAGCTGTTTGTATACAGGGTCAACACCCTTGTTTCGCTACTTTAATATCAAAACACTTATTGTCAAAACCTATTTTTTAAGTCAAAAGGCACAAGGAACTTGAAATAAATATTAATATGATAATATACATTTTCAAATTTATGAAAGGCTCCTTTATGACCAAAATAGCACTTTTACATAGGCCTTGAGGCCTGACAAAAGTTTTATTGTACTTAGAAACATGACTCAATAGAAGCCTAATACAAACACAATTCCAAAAATAACTATTTTACATTATCATATTTAAAAAATGGTATTACATTATCTACCAACATCCAACCTAGACACACCATCCTCAAATAAGTAGAAAGACAAGTCTATAGAAAGGTCATTAGATTCCCCAATCACCTCTTTTGGGAATTCAGTTCCTCTAGATGCATTTCTCTTCCATGCCTCCACGTTGTAGCCAACAAATTCCACCACAAAGGAGGCCCATGGACCATTATATTGGTGTAACATGATAAGCCACAAAGCATTGCCAATGTGAAACTTGAATCCAGGGATCATATTCACCAAAGCCACATAGAGTCCACCACACCACTTTGGAAATGTTGGTTGAAAATTTTGTACACCTGGGGAAATATACAAAATTGTGGCTTCAACCACAGTGTGTGAGTAAAACTCCCCTAATTAAGGGAAGGCTCCCCCAATCTATATCTAATTTAAAACTAAATGAGATGAAACAACAGTCTTTCTTCTTTCTTCAAGAAAGCCAATATCCTTTTCTCTTCACAGAAAAGTGATAGCAAGTTAACTTAAAACAATAAATACAGAAATGAGACCTTTTTATAGGATATTTGGAACATAAAAGGAAGCAAAGTTTCCATGAAGGCACAAAGACCTCTGTCACTTCCCTGGGACAAGAAAACAGAAAGAAAGCTCAAAGTCTTCAACTATCTATTCTCCTATCAACCTTTTTAGATGATTTTCTGCTAACTAAGCACAATATGTAGCAACTCAAAGTCTAACTACATGATGCACTTCACCTTACATGCACAAGTCTTAAAAATAAGTAGCACAAAGTCTACAAGCTATCTTCCCACTTTAGCTTTCCACACTAGTTTCAGATATGATAAACAGCTCAAAGTCTGCAAGATCAAATTTGAAAACCAAACATATAACTCTAAATACAATTAGCAGCTCAAAGTCTGCAAGATTGAATTTAAATCCCTCTTTCACAATAGAACAAAACTCACAATCAACTCTAGAAAATATCGTCACATAACAACTTGAATTGACACAAAGTCTCAACACAACTTGCCTCTTTTATTGAAAGCAATCTGATTTGCATCCAAGCTCAAAGTCTTAGAGTGCACATACAAATTGGTAGAATTTTGTTGCATTGCCAAAAAGATAAAAATTACAATAGACCCCCTCAAGTATTTATATGAGAGGAGCCTTGAGAAAAAGGTGGGAGGATCCTAACTAACTTGAGAAATTTTCTCAACCACCAAGACTTATTCAACAACTAACTATGACTTATTCCAACTACAGTCCTAATTGAACACAACTTGTAGTTGCTTCACATGTAATTACAAAAGTGCAACTAATGAGTTAACTTGCAATTACAAAGTTATTTTTTTTACATGTAACTTGTCAAAACAAAATTAAAAATGCATAACTAAAACTATTTCATGTGTCTAAAGACACGACTCTAACTGCATCATCATTTGTCCGTGATGATCTTCATGTCGCTTCAGGATGCTAGAACTTGAAGTATTCTGGATCAGTGAAGGCATCTTGAACCGGAACGAGAATTTGCATCCTTATCTTCTTGCTTGGGGTAGTACTAGCTTTTCAAGAGGGAAAGGGTTCCCTTCCTCTTTCCATGTCATGACCATATTTGTCTTGAAAGCATTATGTGCTATCAACCATGAATTGTTGTTGTATCTCTTCTTTGTATCATCCTCCAATCTTGAAATTTGCTTGCAAAATAAGGCCCATGTCTTAATCTATTGATTTGGTAGGTCGTGTGTGCAAACCGAACTGACAAGGGAAGAGATAAATTGATGCAAAAAATGGGCTCACAAGTGAATTTCGGGTTTTGGAAGCTGCATTACATGTGTGGGAAAAACAAGAGCATTAACTTGCAATTGTGGGGAACAAACATGCAACTTCATATGCGTAATCGGTAAACACAAGTTTGCATTTGTAATTGGACCTTTAAAACTCATTTTCAAGTGTTTTTTGAGTGCATTTTGGAACAATTTCGGGTTCTGGATGGCTGATTGCAGGTAGACTTTAAATGGGAAAAATGAATGAAGGTGTGAAATGAGTGGATGAAATGGTGGGAATGGTATGTAGAGATGATGGAAATGAATATGAGTGAAAATGAAAAGATTTTGGGAAGATCATCTTCAAGAAAATGGGAAGAACTTTTAACATGTAATCCAGTTCTAAAAACCCGATAGAAAGAATGGGTATTTTTCATCTTTGAAACTTGGAATTTCAACAAAAGATGGTTAAAATATTACAACCATAAGGGAAGATCGATTATTTTCATCCTACTTGTAATTGGGATTTAAAATCTCGAATACAAGTAAAAAGGGAAAATGGGGAAGATCAATGCAATTCACAAATTGCTTTGCAAACTTGGAACAAAGGGGAAAATCTCTCACAAAACCGATTTTAGGAAAGAACAAAACAAAACATATAACTATCATGAAGAGAAAGAATCTCTTATAGACAAAAGAAGAAGATTCAAACCCTAGCCACGTTTTTGGAAAAAATGTCATATGTATCAAAATGCCCATTAAAAGCATGAAGAATCGGTCAAGTAAAGCTCCCAACCTCCATGTCTAGGCAAGACAAGCCAAAACGATTTAGGAAAGACAAGATTCCTAGCACTTGAATGAGACAAATCATGGCATTTTTCAAAAACTTTTTTGCTGTTAAAACACCATAAAACCAGCGATAATGTCTTCCAAATGGCGTGAAGAGAGTTGGAAAATGCATGAAAATAGCAAGGAATCCAAAACGCCTTCCTCCTCCTAATATGTCTCCACAAAAATCGATGGAAATTGTCAACAAAATCCTCCAATATTGCTGGTCGGGTTTTTGGGAAAGAACAACAAGTTTAAAATACATGCAATAAGGAAAATTGGGTTTCTTAAACCTTTTTACATGTTTAAAATGTTCACTTTTCCCCTCATAAGGCAAAATAGGGGTTTTGAGAGTAAACAAGAAGTTTAAAATACTTGTAATAGGGAAATAAAACTCCCATTACAAGTTTTAAACAACTCAACAAAAAACTAGTAAAGGGAAAATAAAATTCCTTTTACAAGTCACAAAAACAACTTAAAAATAAAACTTGTAATAAGGAAATAAAATCCCTATTACAACTTAAAGTGACTTTATAAAACTTGTAATGGAGGAGAAAAACCCCTACCATAACTTAAAATCACTTAAGTGGAACTTTTTACAAGAATTATAAGTTTTATTTTACCTTTATAATTTAAAGTTCACTTGTAATATGCCCAAAAGGTTCCTATAGTGACTTAAAAAGCAAAAAAACAACAAGGGGGAAATAAAAAGTAAGTTACTAGTTCTAATTTCATAAAGTGCACTTGTAAATAACTAAAAATTTCCCTACAAAAACTAAAACAAAGGAAAACATTAAAACTTGCAACTTAAAGAAAATTTCCCACCTGCAGTCAGGGAGAAAAAACCCCAAATTGAAGGAAAGACATAGCAAACGAAACCAGAATGCAATGAAATTTGAAACATGGTTCGATGCTAGATTGAGGATTAGTCCAGTCCAGGGATAAGGCGAAATTATACCTCGGGAAGCATGCCATAAAGTAAAATTTTCATTCTTTTGACAGATTTTTTATGTAATGGTCCATCATTTTAGAAAACAAAAATGAGGAGAACAGGAAGACCATAGCCTCGATAACACGTGTGATAATAAACTTATCCTCCTCAAGATCCAACATAACAACCAGAAACATAGAGTTGATGTTTGTGTTCACACAATATCTGTGAGACACCACAGGGAAAATAGCTCTTAGCACAAATATAATCACATGCAAAATGATAGGAGATGCATATTTAAAAATATATCTAAATCTACTATCACCTAATTTCCTCCTGAAAGTAAGCTGGAACTTATTTGAATAAAGGCCAACAATAGAATTTATGGCTAATGGAAACAACTACAAGTGAGGAAGAAGCCTAAAACCTTGATAGTATTTAACAATGATTGTTTCGATATGAAAAACCTTTGAAGTTAATGAGACTACATCAAGAAGTCTTTTCAATTACAAATCTCAATAAATTTTGCCTGCTTCTGATTAAAAGAGGAGCTTACTTTTCTTTTTTTAAGATCTCTCACTAACATATTAAATTAAGAAGATCAAGTTTCCCAAAACAATTAAATCGAAAGACATCTCTACTCACAGGTGTCGTCCCTTGTGAAACGACAAGACAACTCAATATTCATATGTGTTGACTCAGTAAAGAATTTTATTTTACATGGTATAATAAATTGTTGACACATGTCTCTATTTTAGAGACTTTCTCTAAGAAATTGGTTGTGTTCTAACTTCAACTTGAAATACAACTAATGTCGTTGATCTTCGATCATTTGATTATGAATATTGCATATGAAAAATATAATTTTATTTTTAATTTTCTAATTCAAAAATTAAAGCCAATAAAATTAAATTCTAATTAAAGTCTCTTGTGTTAAATAGTCTTTAATGCATTTTGTTAGTGTAGGCAACAACATGCTTGTATGGCGATTCCTTTTGCTATCGACTTAGCATCCACATGCCATATCCTTATTAGGCTTTCTTGACAATAAAATGGCATTGATGTTGAGTGAGCTTGAAATCTTTCCAAGTTTCTTCCTTTATGGTGAGCATGTTGATAGATGACTAAGTGCCATACATTTGATCCTTATTGCAACACTATCTTTAGTTCATCATAAGTTTTGAAAGGAAGAGCCATTCAAATTTGTGCTTATGTGCTATACCAACATTTGTTATCCCCTGTGAAATGGTGGGACAACTCAACATTCGTATATGAAGACTGAGCAATAAAGAATTTACTTTACAAGGATCAATAAATTTGTTAACACTTGTTTCTATTTGGAAGAATTTGTGTAGTAATCTGGTTGTGTCCGAACTTCTACTTGGAATAAAAATAATATCATTGATCTTTGATCATCTAGTGATGTATATTGCATATGTAAAACAACATGATTTATTATTTATTTTTTAACTGAAAAATTACATATACAATTGACACTTATATCTATTCTAGAGACTTTATGTATGAATTTGGTTGTCTAAACTTCAACTCATAATAGAACTTATGTCTTTGATTTGCAATCATCCAACGATATATATATTAATCTATTTAAACTTAAAAAATTACTAGTAACTTAACAATTTCATTTAGCATTTGATCTTTTCATCACCCACATTATGATTTTTCAAACTTACTAGCACATTCACCAAACAGTTAAATATATAGTTTTGAATGTATTTATAGAATTCACCACTTATATTATTTGTTTGAATACAAGCATAATTTTTGCAAATGAATTTAACTTTTTTGTTTTTATTACAAGAATGATTCACCAACAAAATTTTTTTATTTGTTTGAATACAATAATAATTTACCAACATTATTTTATTTGTTTGAATATGTTAGAGCATATTTAGCAATTAGTTGTTTTTTTACAGCTAGTTATGCTTTTTTCCTTAAGTTCACTTAAGAATGCTTATTTTAGTTATGCATCTAGTTTAGCTAGATTTGAGCTTTATTTAGCTCTTCATCCTTGCACTTTAGTTCTCCTAAATTTAGCTCTGTGCTTTCTTTATAAGCACCTCATAGTACAATTGTAATTCATTCTATATTCTTTGTTTTTGAGTAATATAGCATTCATTTGTGCAACTCTCATTTGTGGATGGTGTTTTGTTTGTTGCTTGATCTTGCAAGCTTGAGTAGCAATATTTTGTGTTACAAAATTTACTATGGTATCAAATCTTTGAAATTCAACATTGTATAAGAGTTGAATCTTTAAATTCAATATGATATCAAAGCATGGTTTCGGCAAGCCCCTTCTCAATCTTTGAGGGTTTTCTTTACTCAGAAGCATTGCAAAGTCTCAAATTTGTTTTTTGTAGATGTGGAAGTGAAAAAAAAATTATCAGCAAAACAAGCATCACTATCATGTTTATAGAATTCAAAAAACCCCTCTCCAACAAATAGATCCATCCCAAGTGCCAAAATATCCAAGTAATTGAGCATATAGTGAAAACACAAAAATTCTAATAAAATGTACCTGGAGAACAAGTTAGAAAAATGGACCTAATATATAGATAGGGGACATTGAGAGCTTTCTGACGATATATGGTTTTCAAAAATCGGAGTTAGGATGTGCAAAATATGGTCTTGAAAATGCAAAACTGAAGGCTGACTTTGGAGGCATGATAAGAAAAATTGGTGCAAATTCTGATCAAACCACCTAAATATTTAGGTCAACACTGGAATTAGCTTATTGATGATATCTTGTTTGTCCTATTCGACTCTGTATGACGAAGTTATGAGCAAAACATCAATTGCTTCTTTTTATGGTTTGGAAGGCTTGAAGGGTTCCCATAAATGGGAATTTTCTAAAAACAACTTTTCAAAAATAGTAAGTCTCCAAAATAGAAAATTTTTGAAAATAGAAGTTTCCAAAAATAAAAACTTTCCGAAAATAGGAACTTTCTTAAAATGGAAACTTGTCAAAAACAAAAACTTGCCAAAACCAAACACTTACTAAAAATGGAAACTTTCTAATTTTTTTTAAAGAATTCCCCAATCTTCAGTTTCTACAAATTGACATGCGATTTTAGGGTTCTCGGGCCTCCTAAGTGCGATGGTGACCTTTGTTTTGCTCCAAATTGCCCAAAATTTTCAACCATCCCTACATGTTGCCTCAATTTTCATGCCCTCAGCCAATTCGACCCTAAATTTCAACTGCTCATATTTTGATGAAACGACATTCGATCTTAGGGTTTTTCGACACTACGAATGCGATAGTGATGCTCATTTTACTCCAAAGCTAATAAAAAATTGCCTCACAAAAAGAGAAAATGTGTGACTCTGCAACGCTTCTAAGCAAAGAAAACCCTCAAAGCTTGAGAAGGGGCTTGTCGAATCCATGCTCTGATACCATGTTGAATTTTAAAAAGCAACCTTCTTAGCCATAAAAAGAAACCTTCAACTTTTTGCTCATAACTTGGTCATACGAGCTTCGATTTTCAAATTATGCATATTGCCAGAAAGCTGGTTCTAGTGTTGATCTATTCAAGGTGGTGGTTTGATACGATTTTATACCAATTTTTTGTACTAGGTGTAGTGTCATAAATTGTACACCCTTTATTAGTGTGTCCAATTTCACACTCTCCTAACACCTAGTTTAGTATTTCCCTTTCCTCTATGCATTATAGGACCTTTATTGGAATTAATTAATATTTAATTCAATATTATGGGTTTTATTCCACTTTATTACATCATCACACTCTTATTTGGGCCCTTACTTTTAGGTTCACCCTTTATCATTTTATCCTGATTTTTCCTTAATCTTGCCCTAACTTCAACTCTCAAAGCATATTTCGCATATCTACACATCTTGGGTTGATCCACCGAGCTGGATTTAGCATTAGAATCACGATAGCTCACATCCCTAGAAATTTGGAAAAAAGTGGTCGGGA
This sequence comes from Cryptomeria japonica, assembly GCF_030272615.1. Classification (NCBI taxonomy): domain Eukaryota; kingdom Viridiplantae; phylum Streptophyta; class Pinopsida; order Cupressales; family Cupressaceae; genus Cryptomeria; species Cryptomeria japonica. Next base: position 543,729,159 of record NC_081414.1, on the reverse strand, counting down.
TCAGGGCACCCACCACACCAGTCCCGCGCTTTTTTCCCTGAATTTTGGGAAGGATGATTCGGTGGTCTTATCTTATTCAAATTTAGCTTCGTGCAAAATATATTAATTTTAGGTCAGCCTAAAGGTGATTTTAATTATGAATTGCCTATACAAGGCAGATCCTTCTCAACTTATTTTCATTTAAGCAATTCTAAGACTCCAAGCATTTGACCTAAAGCATTCAAGCATTGAAGTGTTCATCATCAAGCATTTCTAGAGATCTTCAAGGCTGCATTTCCTTCATTCAACCATTATAGAGAAAAATTATAACATTCATATGCAAGCATGTGTGTATGATTAGGGTTTTGTCATGTTCATGGCATTTCATACAACATATGTGATTACATTCAAGAAGCACAACATCATTATCAATTGTTGAAACTTAGTAGCTTCGGTAAGATAAATGATTGAATGAGAGACTTTATTTATCTCTCATTCAATCATCTACCTTATCGATATAACTACAATATAAGTATAGATCTCATGATGAAATAAATGAACTTGTTATAATCATCTTATATGCATAATCGATAATATTACTCATGCTGTGATCACACCAGAATTATAACTACCATAGCTATCATATGATAGCATCGATTGATGCTATCATATGATAACTATAATAGTTATCATTCTAAAGTTCATGTTAATACCGAATCATTTAATTCATTGATTATGTTTGACTTATCCCAATCACTTATCGGGTAACTATACGTTGCCCCGATTATTAATAACTATCGGCATAAACATTTTAATTAGCGTGACCGATAGTTATCGATGTAACACACGATTAAACAAAAAAGACGTGACCAATGGTTATTAGCACAACACATGGTAATGTGTTTACATTAAATTGAAGCGATGTCTATGCACCGATCAAGACATGTCTTGATCGGGCACGTCTAAAAGACATGTCCAATCAAGGCATGCCTTGATCGATGAAACATAGACTATAAGTATATACAAATGAAGTGTTCAAGTGACATCGAAATTATTAATGTTATCTTCAGCAACATGTGACATTATATGAAACAAAAAATATCATTAAAAAGAATAATAATATATATAACTTCAAAATTCAACATAAATTTGAATATCATTTACATCAATCATTGTAGATCTGAGGTATATCTTTTCATTGTTTATGTCAGTATTTGCAATATTTCATTCAGGGTTAATTCCTAAATGGGGGTTTGACTTAGGCAAACCCCTATTTCCAACATATTTCCCTTCTCTAGTGTGCACGGGAATAGATACGGAGTTGCGATCTTCAGAATAAGCTTTATTTATAGTGACGAATCAATCCCCTACTGGAGTGCGAAAAGTGCAAAGGACCAAAGCAACCACCACATGGGTCTCGACAAATCAGGAGCTCTTTCTGAGATCAAATATGGATACACTAATATTCCTCATATCTATGTTCATGGCTTGATCCAACGACTGTAGCTCACTGTTTGCGCATATTTACTTTACTTCCAGCATATTTACCCTAATTTCAACATTTTCAACAATTCAATTCAACTTAACATAGTAAAATGGCTCTATCTGCGAAGTTTCCCGCTCGCTCAAGTTTAAATAGCGCTGCCTGCAATGGTTCAACCCGTCTGATCGTCACCACTGGTAACAGCCCCGCTCGCCCTCCTCCTTCCTCTGGCTACGTTGTCCCTCCTCCCTCATCGATGGATTGCCCTCAACCCATGGATGCCCTTCTTGGGGGTGCTCCCGCTTTTGTTGGGTAGAGGTGATCTGGAGAAGATTTGAGATCACGGCAAGGGAAACGACCGTTTGATGGTGGGTTCATTCCTTTTGCAAATGCCATTTCCATTAATCTGAAAGAAGAGACATAAGAGGAAATAAATCATAATGCTTATTGTAGTACCCCTCCTCGTTTGAACTCATTAGACTCATATTTTACTGTTGCTTACTTTCAGTGGATACATTACTATGATGTGTTATAAAAACTTATATGACATTATTTCATGCTTTATCTGGATATGAGATGCATAATTTATTTACAGTATTTCAGTACTTGTGATTTATGGCATTTTATGGATTATTGCTATGTACTGACACTTTACTTTATCTATGCAATGTGTAATTATATGTTGCATGTCTGCGAGTGTATTGGATGCAAGGGGACGATTTTCCTTCACTCACTCCGGTGAGACAGGGAACGTCGCGATTCTCCTTCATCGATGTGCATGTCGTGTTTTCTATATTGTATATATGCATGCGTGGCTCGATGATGCAGGATATTGCAGGTACAAGTACCGAGTAGGTATGGGGTATTGTCTCCACCTGGCTTCACAGGTCTAAGTGTGCCTTATATTTGTCCGATGGAAGTGGAGGAGGTAGTAGTTGACCCTATTTTACCCTGTTACATTCTTGTGAGTGTTGTCAGTTGGTCGTCTTGTCAGTTTGTTCGGCCTTCGTATTTTGTCGTTTGATTTTTTATGAGTCTTTGCTTGGGGTTTGCTCAGTTTGTGTGTTTAGTGGATTTAATTAATTAATTAAATTTATGGAGTTATCTCATAGTTGGTATTTTTGGAATTATGTATTTTGTGCATTGAGATTTTAAATTTAATTAATTAAAAGAAGTTATTAAATTAAGTTGCAAGTTGCATTATATTATAAATATATCTTATTTAAATGTTAGTCAAAAATAAATTAGATTAATTTCATTTATTGTTCCTAGAATTTAAAATAAATAAATAAATGAATAAAAGAATAGATTAGAATTAAAGTATTGCTTTATTTTCTTTTTTAGAAAAATAATTAATTTGCATGAGAAAAGAAAAGAAAAAAAAAAGGTTATGATTTTTACTTATTGCATGTTAATTTATTCCTTTAGTGGGAATTAGAAAAGAAAATAAAAATGCTTTTATTACTAAAATTAAATATTAGGTTTTTTGGGAAAAATATGTGCAACCTAAAATTTTAGGTTAAAAGGGAATATATCTTTTTCTTTTTGGGAGTGACGGGAAGGAGGAAGAGATTTTGGGAAGAAAAAATTTATTTTGGAAGCAATATTTTGTTGAAGAAGAAATTATCAGAGGATTTTTGGTAAGAGGAATTGACTTGGAAACCCTGTTGCAGGATAGAGCTCATCCACGTGAATCTTCCAGGAAAGCGTTACAGGTTGGGTTGCTTTGTCTGGTGTTCTTTTGTCTTCTTTAAATAAAAATAATTTAGTTGTTTGAATCTCCAATCTCTGTTGTGGAGATTTTCATGTTTATTGATTCCTTCCTATATGTTTTAGTTTTGGTGTTGTGAAAATTCATAGGGGGTTATGCTGGCAAAATTTTGCCAGATTTACCCTCCTCTGTTCCATAAAAAGTTTCTCTATGTTATATACAATTTTTGTGTTCTTCCTGGTTGAAGAAATTTATTAAAAAATTAGGTGAAGCAATAATTGGATTATGGAAGATATTTGTGTAAATAAAATGGAGTAAAGTGGGGATGCATTGAATTTTATCTCTGATGAAAATTAATTTTAACCCCTGTAGAAATTAATTTTAAATCCCTGTGAAAATTTGATTTTTAATTCTCTGTGAAAATGGATCTTTATATTCTGTAAAAATTGATATTTTTTTTATATATTCACTGTTGAATATTTTCCTTAAAAAAAAAAAAGGACGTTTGTGAAATTTTAATCTTTGTATTTGATATATGCATTTATTAAAATATAATTTTTAAATTTTAAAAAAATATATATTAAAATGGATTTTGGGGAGGGGTCGGTAGTTACTACCAACGGTAGCAATGCTACCGTAAGGTAGCAGTGCTACCGCACGGTCGGTAGTAGGTGCTACCTGCAGTAGTACATGCTAGCATAGGGTACCAGAAAACTACCAGACCAACATTTAATTTTTCCTTGGTTTGCGTGCCTTCGACATTATGAGAAATTCGGTTTTTTTTAATTTTTATTCTATGTGTTATGTAAAATATATATATGCTTTTTTAAAACTTGGGCATTTTATTAATTAAGTTGTATTAATATCATGCAAATTTATTTATGTTTTAATATAGATATATTTAGTAATATGAATATATGTATATGATATATATATTCGGTGAATATATATATTAATATACTTATATTATATTATTTTATATATATATATATATAGTTAATTCAAAATTTGGGTATTTCCAGAAAAGCTTATATTTTTTAGATTCTATATTTATTCTTGGAAATACATAGAAGGTTAATTTTTATGTGCTTAATTTAGCCTTGCTGTTCAAATGACAATTCTGCTTTTCTTTTATCAATGAGGTGTATTTTCGGCTTTTCTGAAATATCTACATTTGCAAGTAACTAATGCTTTTTATTGTTTTAAAAAGATTGCCTATTATAGGATCTTTAGAATAAAGGGTATTCTCTGGTAAAAGCATATTTCATTGTAAATCTGATTTGAGTTATTGTCTTGTTACTAAGGTTGTTTTTACCCCTTAGTTAGGTGTCATTGTATAACCCTGTTGATGTGAGTCATTGTGTGTTATGTTCCCAAATGGTCAATCCTGGGTTAGTGAATGTGCATCCTTCACCTGTGGTTTGTCAGGATTAGATATGGCTATCAGTTTCGCTATAGAGTTCTCGAAGAGAGACCTTTCCTGTTAGTGTCCTATGAGAGAGAGTGGCTTTCGAGCGGGGGTCATGCCCAAAGTGGATGGCAGGATAACCCCTTGAAAGTCAGTTAAGAAGTGATAACCTAATAATTGATTAGGGGTGGGTAGCTAAAATATTAACTAAGATAATGTGCCTCGCACATGGTTGAGTGCTTGTATAGGCTCAGGATGTGGTGAGAAGGCTTGTAATGGCAAATCTACCACCTTGTCTTCACAAAAGGATTGGTAGGGTCCACATGATGCTTAGATGGAGCCAGGGGTTTAAGAGAGGTTACCAGGATAACCCAAGATGGGGGACGGGACCTATGGAGGCCTACCTAGGGTAACCACCTTAAGCCATGCAATGACACTCTCTCCTTATAATCACCAGTGTTTATGAGTTGAGTCACATGGATGTTTGCGGAGTCATGTAATTCTGTCGTATTTGTCTTATTTTGCTTGCTTGAGTGTATTCTACTATCTCCTAGCACAGTGGGGTGGTTCCATTTTGGGATCACATGGTCGGGTGGTAGTGCCACTTCCCATCGGATGTTCTGGATTGTATCTTCAAGCGAGGAAAGGCTTCGCTGGTGTTTCTTGGTTCGTGGTTCATGTACCAGCTCATGTTCGTGATCATTGTTCAGTTGAGACCTTGTGGTCATTGTATCAAACATTTATGTAACCTTGGCATTGTAACTTTTGGATACCGTGGTATTTTTTTGGAAGCCATGTATTTATGGATATTGTAATATTATATCAATGGAATGTATGTTAAATTTAGTTGCTTTAATCTTTTGTATATATGATCTATGGGAAAATAAATGTATTGGAATACTTTGATTCTTTCATTATGGAATTTAGATGTATGTGTAGGTTTTATCTTAAGCATTTAATTTTCCTAATTAGATGGACAATTGGATTAACCATGGTGTTAATATAATCTGCGAATTAATCTTCGTTGGTAACCCTTAGGAAATCATGTGTTAGACTTCCGTTGTGTTATTAAACGTGCAATTGTTATAATTAATGCACTTAATCTTTAAAAAAATAAAAAATCACCCTTTAGTTGCCTAGTTGTGTTGTTTTCCTTTAGGGTTTCTGGCGGGGCATTACACTATGTTCTATCCTTACATGGTGTGATATGTTGATTTAGGGTTTTTGGCCTAGCCTCCCTCAGCTGCATACCTGGATCTCAAAACAATGGGAGCCTCTTATTACTGGTAAAGTTCATAATTTCCCAATGGATAAGGGGTTTTTTATTGCTAAGTTTGATAATGCTCAGGACATAAACAAAATCTTATGTGATCATTATTTTAGTTGGGAGGACAAATTTTTGTTGATGATTAAGCCTTGGCATTCTAATTTCAACCCTTCTTCGGAAATGTTTAATAAAATCCCGATTTGGGTTCGACTTCCTAATATTCCCCTTCACTTATGGGTTGATCCTCATTTAGAGGAAGTGGGTGATGCTCTTGGAGATTTCTTGATGGTGGATGGTGAATCCTCTGATTATTTTCACTCCACCTTTGCCTGCATTTTGGTTGAAATGGATGTTTCAAAAGGGCTATCTATTGAGATTTTACTCAATCTTCTAAGGGTTCTTGGGTTCAGTCTTTGGATTATGAAGGGATTCTCTTCCGATGTAGAAGATGTTTTAAAACAAGTCATGTGACTGCTCAATGTGGATTTGAGAGAAAGGCATTGACGGCTACATGGTGGAAAGGTGCTTCTCAACAACATTATACGGTTGAGAAGAAATCAAAGCAGCATAGGAGTTTTTCAGAGGTGGTTGCGATGGAATCATAGGGTCTTGGGGCATCCTCTCTGGATGTCATAAATGGTGGGGGTGCTGAAGTTGTACAATATTATCATGTTGAAACCCCTAAAGAGAGAGTGATAGGGCCTCAGGCTGCTACTTCAGGTATTATTTCAGGTGATAGTGTTTCGACTATCAAATTTGGTGGTGTTTTGGATAAGGCTATGCCTGCAGGGAGGAATACTGATGATATCTATGAGACAGTGGCTGCAAGCATTCTATCTCAGGATAATGGTGCGTTGGATTGGCATGATAAGGCAACGCAAGTGGAAGAGGGTTAGAGTTTTGTCAAGGGCAAGAAAGCTAAGTTCTCTAAGCCTTCTTTTGACATGACTCTTCGTTCCCACAAGAGTAGCTCTAAATGTAATTCTTGATGGTTCTTGGTTGGGGGCTGGATTTTGCCTGGCCGTTGGTTGTTCTTTTTGCAGCTTTGTTTTAGGTTGTCTAGTGCTTGCATGTTCATTATGTTAGGACAACTTTTTGGTTGAGGGTTCTCTGGTATGTGCCCCATTTGTTATTTTATGGTTTATCTCTGTAATGGGGCTTTTTTGTTGTTGTGTTCTTTGTTGGCTTAACTATTTGTTGAGACTTCATGGAGCTTTTATTATGTAAAGGGTTTCGGGTCCTTTCAAAACCTGTTTTTGCCATAATAAAAAACAATTCAATTCAACTTAAGAGAAAGAAGAGGCACAATTAAACCCCCTTGGAATTAGATTAGAATCTAGATCTATTGGGTTTAGATCTATCTAATTCCTATCTTTCCCTAATGTGATGGTAATTAAACAAAATTAGTGGTTTTACTACATCCAATGGTAGAAACCCTAATTTTCACCATTACACTAGGTATCCAAAGTTATCCTTTGATTTGTGCTTCTAGGGTCATCAATTGGGCAGTCAGACTCTGTTTTTAGACTTTTGCATATCACCGAAGAACTATTGGAGTCAGCTATTAAGATCTACTGTTAGATTTTCCAAATTTTTCTCTAAGTAACTTTTATTCAATCTTTTGTGTTTTCACTTCATGGTTGATTACTTGGTTATTCGGGCTCTTAGAATATTTTTGTTTGCATTGGATGGCTTTTCTTTGGATGTCCTACATGTATTTGCAACACTTTTCCCTATTTGGGCATTTTGAACATCCTTTTCATGCACTTATTTTCTTGTAGACACACTGAGATAAAGTGTCACTCTTGTGTATGGTCTTTAAGGATTTTGTAGATTCCATTGTGCTTTATTTTGTACATGCACTATATTATAAAGTGCCATGGGGGGCTGTATAGTGTCTTTTGTTTTTCCATCACGCCTTTGTCTAGTGAGTGTCCCTCCACAACACCATCGAATCCTAGAGATTCTTGTCCCATGCGTGTGTGCATTAGTTGCATGCCTTTTTTTAGTCGCATTTACTTTCTTGAGCACATTCAATTTCTCCTTCATGCACTTCATGGTGGCATACAATTTCAGTGGATTTGTCATGCCTCCCCCTTGTTAGTATTATGGGGGGGGGGAGGGGGGTTTTATTGTTGGTGCTAATGCTTCCTTGGTTTCGCTTTGGAGTTAGACACTATTCCATTCCAGTTTCGTGGAGGCAACCTTCCATCTTCTATTGATCAGAGTTATTTAGACTATTGGCACCTGTATTTTCAATTAGCAAGTATTCTCTTGCATGGTTGAGTAGTGTCGTTGGGGTCACATGTGCAGATTCATGTGCCATTTGTATCTTCGACTGATAGATGTTTTGTCTTTGTTTGCCATATGATTGTTCAAGTAGTGTCATTGGGAGCACTCATCCAGATTGTTGTCTTCTTGATCTTGATCATCATCTTGGTTTTAGAGGAGGTTCTTTATTCAACACTATAGCAATTAACATTTGACAGTTCTCTGCAACTTCTTTATGTTTTGAGGATGTTCTTCATGTTCCTTTTCTTTTGGGACATTTTCTTGGAGGCTTCTTAATCCTTTGTTCCTTTTGTATTTCCTCTTTTTTTTCATGTATTGCATCTCTCGCTTTTGGATAGGGGTTTTCTCCCACGTGGTTTTTCTCCTTTTTTGCTTAAAGAGACTTCATTGGTTTGTGCATGGGTAACTAATTAGGCCTTTTGTTGTCAAGGCCCATTTTTGCATTCATGCATTTAGAGTTTTTCTACTCACCCTAGGTTTCACTTAAAGGGGGGTGTTAGAGCATATTTAGCTATTAGTTGTTTTTTACAACTAGTTATGCTTTTTTTCTTAAGTTCACTTAGGAGTACTTATTTTAGTTGTGCACCTAGTTTAGCTTTTATGCTCTAGTTTAGCTAGATTTGAACTTTATTTAGCTCCTCATGCTTGCACTTTAGTTCTCCTAAATTTAGCTATGTGCTTTCTACAATAATTCATTTTGCATTATTTGCTTGAGTAATATATCATTCATTTGTGCAACTCTTATTTGTGGAAGTTGTTTTGTTTGTCATTTGATCTTGTAGGCTTATGTTGCAAAATTCAACATGGTATCAAAGCTTTGAAATTCAACATGGTATCAGAACTCAATATTTAAATTCAACATAATAGAAGTATAATTAATTAATATTTTCTATAAATTTTTAGTGAATTTAAAAAAAATTGTCAATTAAATTAATTTTTTTTTATCAACATTATATCTTTGAAACATCATAAAATGCATTGTCTAAAAGAGGGGTGAAATGTGGACATCTAAAAATGACAAATGTATTTCCATCTTTCAATTTTGTCATCTTCTCATCAATTTTTCTATCTATATTTATTAAATAATGAAAACATTTCCCTTTTTCATCTATAATAGTTAATTATTATTTTTGATACGTAAGATAAATATTTTATTAATTGAAAAAAAAGTTAATTACAAAGTAAGATGTTTTGAGAAACATCATAGAACAATATTTCTTCAAATCCTTCATTCGTTTATCAACAACTCTCCTTTAGTCTTACGTCTAGGAATGAAACCTGAATGAATTCCTAATATCTAGTAGAATGGAGAGACAAGATAAAGCTTTATGTACAGTGTACAATATTTAGCAAGGTGCAACATAGCTCCAATAATGTAACATAGATTGAATGTATAAACAAGCTCTTGAAACAAGATTATGCACCCAAAGCCTTTATTCAACAACAAAAAAATGCTAAGAAAATATAGCAATGACAACAATTTAAAATTTTCATGTTCCCAACATCACCTAATATCAATGCTAAGAAGATATCTCCTTTTTTTCTCATGCACCAAAATAATCACAAGATTCAAATTATTTAGCCATGCTAATGAATATAATTCACAATTTGAACAGAAAGATTTATTCATGCCTAAATGAGCTTCAAAATGGTCGATTTTGATAAACATAAATCTAGAATGTGTAAAAATTGTAGCTGAATCTACAAAATAAAGTATGGATCTACCTAGAAAAGAGAAGAAAAACTTGCAAGTATAAAAATAAAGGAAGAAAATAGAGCTACGAATAAAATGAAATTCTATCATTTACTATTTGCAAAAATTGTATGAATTAGAAAGAATAAATACCTGCAAGTAATAGAAATTATGGTAAAAGAGATAGAGTTAAAAATACACTTCTCTTTAGTTAGCTTAGTGTAAGACAAAGCATGTTTTCCTGACTATGGTGTAACAAGAGTCTTCCCATAAATCATGGAGAGGATAGAAAGTTGAGTTGAGTTGGAAGTTGCATGCACTAACACCCCCCTTAAGTCTAACTAAGGAAACAAACCTAATGAAAGGAAAGGGGGAAGAGAGAAAACCCAGTGGGAACAACCCCCCCGCCCCCCCTTCCCCCCCTCAAAATTTACACTAACTATGCATGGTAGTTGTTATGTTGTAGTGTCCTTCACCCCAAGAAGGTCTCACAAAAAGTCAAAAGGAAGAGACAATTTATCCCCCCACAATGTGTAGTCAATGGTAGATGCTCAAAACTGGATGTAGAAGACGGTCCACAATCGTCGAACAATATTCCTCCCCTTTATCTTTGAACTCTTCTTAGTAGTCTCCATGTCTATGTTAAAAGTTGTCATAATCAAATCAAGCATTCTAAGCCACACTGTTGAAGATGGCAATCTAGAATCTCCTAGAAACTAATGTAGAACACAATCGAAAGACTTAAGTATCTCCTTTGAAGGCAAATAGATCTCCTCAAAATGTTGTGCCAAAGTATCCACACTCATATCAAACTATGAGGAATGATAATGTGGAGAGTGGAGAAAAGGATTAGAATGTTCCGTCACAACAACTGAACAAGAATCATCCTCATCAAAGAGAAGATGTATGCAACCAATAGTGTCGTCTAGATCGAAATGAGACACTCTACAAGCAAATAAGAGATGTTTGGTATAATTGGCCCCAATGAACCGAATCCAAAAGATATAAATGATCCTGGTGCAAAGAATCATTGCAAGCTTTTGATGAAGCAACTTTGAACTCTGTCGAAGCAACATATGTAGATGGGTTAACAAAAAGTTGATCATTTCAGAAGGATGTCTCCACACAAGATGGGGCAATAAAAGTCTTAGTATCATCTAATGGAGTCTGGTCATCCAAGGAAACATCACTTTCAAATGAAGATAGTAATACATGTTAGTCCATAGACCATGTCATTACTATTAAACCATGCATTCTTTTGTTCATAGTCACTTGGCTTGAGAATGAGTCCAAGGAGATAGGGTAGTAGATCTTGCTCAAGGTAGTGATTTTTTATCCCTTGTTTCTAGGAAAAATAGTTCTCTAAAGTTAGATTGACAGTGGAAGGATGAAAATAATTATCAAGAGACACGATTAACCCCCCCTACCCAACCGCCCCCCTCCCCCCCAATGAATAGAACTTTATCTCAAGTCATAATAACACAAAAGACATTAAGAAACACCCCACAATACAATGAAAACTCCATTCTTTCTAATAACTCTAACATTCAATACTTGCAAAAGAAAGTTTATGCTCCTTCCTAACACTCGTGTGCTCTAATACCATGTAAAAATTGTAGTTGAACCTGATCTATCTGGAAAAGAGAAGAAAAAGTTGTAAATATAAGAAAATGGGAAGAAAACAAAGCTACGAATAAAATGAAATTCTCTTTTTACAATTTGCAAAAATTGCATGAATTACCAAAAGTAAATAACTGAAGGTAATATAAATTATAGTGGAAGAGGCAGAGTAAAAAATTGCATTTATCCTTGGTTAGCTTAGCATAAGACAGAGCATGACTGCCTGACTACACTACAATAAGAGTCCATATAAATCTTGGAGAGGACCAAAAGTTGAGTTGAGTTGGAAGTTGCATGCGCTAATAGAATGGAATCACCAAGTGTAAGATTATTCACATTCCAAACCAATCGAATTGCTCTAGTCTTGGCATATTGAGTCTAATAAGAATTACATTTGAATGGAATTACATCTTTATTCATTCGCTGCCAATTACGTGAAAAAAATTTGTTTTCTTTTATCACAATTTTCATAACCAAACTTTAAACTCTAATGAGAAATCTAAATGACTCCCCCAAATACTAGCTAGGGTGGATGGTTTCACTACTGAAACAATCTTCCCAAGAGGGTTTGCATCCTCAAGAGGCTAAGTTAGATTAAATTCTAGAAGGGTTACAAGTTAAAGAAAACAATAACTCAACATACCTTCAATAAGCCTCTAACCACTCTTATAATCAAAATTTATAATAAGACTTCACAATTTTTAGAATCAAACTGTAAACTCCAAAGTAAATCTGAATGACACTGCCAAATACCAGCCATGGTGGATAGTTTCACTGCGAAAAAATTCATGAGGGTTTGCATCCTCAAGAGTTTGAGTTTGATTAAATTTTGGAAGGGTTACAAGTTAAGAAAATTAATAACTCAACATACCTTCAATAAGCCTCTCACCACTTCTAATCAAACTTTATAGTAAGACTTCACAAGTTTTAGAATCAAACTATAAATTCCAAAGTGAAATCTGAATGCCTCTGCCAAATACCAGCTAGGTTGGATAGTTTCACTGTAAAAGCTAATCTTCCCAATAGGGTTTGCATCCTCAATAGGTTGAGTTAGATTAAATTCTAGAAGGGTTACAAGTTAAGAAAAATAATAACTCAACGTACCTTCAATAAGCCTCACACCGCTCTTTTATAATCCTTCTCAAAAACTTTCAAATTCACCCTTTCAACTTCCCTCTCTCTTCATATTTCCCTTTCTTTTTAATTTTTCACTTTATTATGGGAAATAATAAAGTGGTCGTCTTCTGATTTTTCATTCACATAAAAGTGGTCACTTTAAACTTAGGAATTAATAACCTTATTAAGTAATTAAAACTTAATTTTAACTATTTAATTGTGTTCCAAGGTCACATAAAAAGGAGACATTACATGTAAAGTGTAAAATCTATGCTTGTATGATTCTCATTTTATTTATTTTTCATATATTTTTATAATGATTAGTATCCTAAGATCTTGATTTCTAATTAAAAAAATTACAAAATATTATAAGAATGAGCTTGATTAGTTGGATATATTTGCGTATGACTCCATGGAGGAAGATATTTAATATCTTAAATACGAGGCAATTGATCGAATCCTCTAGTATGATCATGATGCAAATCAATATGAGTTGGCCTCTCATGATTTTGATCACTTTAGAGAATTTAGGAGAAATACAAAGGGAATGTGTCACCAATTGAGGAAGTCAAAGAAGTTGGATCCACTTTTTTGACAAAAAAATAGAAGTCTTTTTTGTGAAAGTCAAAGTTTGTCATAGTTGGAGTAAAAATTTGAAGCTCTTACAATAGAATATTAACATGGTGTAAAAATATGAAATGTAAGATTTTATTTTTAGTTTACAGATATATAATTTATTATGATATGATAAAATTTAGTTTTGTATAGGATGTACCAAAGTTAATTTTTTAAAATCATAAGTTTTGGTCTAAAACATGTATGTGTACATCCAACACAATTTGACCCAAATAAAAATATTTTTCTAATTCCTTTTGTGGAATAATGTTTATAGAGGTAAAGTTTGATCAGAATATTTTTTAATAGAAAGAGTTGTATTTGTTTTTTATTAACCATAATTTACATTTTTTAAAATTCTTTTGTACGCCCCAATAATCTAATATTTCATACAAGAATTGAACAAACAAAGATCCGCCATCATTTCATTAGTGATTTGGTTCAAAAAGGACAAGTAGAATTGTAATTATGTCCTATATTTAAGCAAGTTGTTGATATCTTCACAAAAGCTCTTCCTACAACTAGTTTTGTTTCTTTGAAAAATATGTTGGGTTTCATCCCTGTTGTTCATCCATGGGAGATTGAAGACATGCATATTACGTGGCCTCACAACGGCATGGCATGCAATGCATGGGATGCATATTCTTCAACTTCTTCAAATTGAGTTTCTTTTGTTTTTCTTTTTGGTGCACAATAAACTGCAGTTACTACAAACTCTTTGTTTTAGTTTCATTCAATGCATAATAAATCTGCATGTATGCAAAATGCAATTGGTAGTTCTTTGTGGTTATTTGTTTATTTTTTTGTCTATGCTTTCGATGCAGATCTCCAGTTCCTTCTTAAGAACTGTTTATCTATGATATTTTTAGCATGATCATTGCATACTTTTCTTTGCATGATCGATGGTTGTCTTCAGCCCATTTTTAGTTTAGAATAAGTGCACTCAAATGCATGAAATCTCTCCTATTTTTAGATCTGTTTGTTAATAACGTCTTCTGCTTTTGTCAGATCAGTCGAGACTTTGCTTATATGTACGTTGTTTGAGTTGATTCATCAATGAGAAATAATACAGGTTGGTCTTTTTCTTCCCATCTTTGTTGTATGCACAGTTAATGTTATTTTATATGGAAGTCTTGCATTCAATAATCCAAGATTTATTGTAGATGCTCTGGTTAAGGGCTTTAAGCCACCATTATTTTATGAGATCAATGTTTTTTCAAAGATTAAAAATGAAGACCGCAGATATGAGAAAGGCCAATCTGCATAGAGAAGTTTGTAGTTGTTCTAAAGCTAAACCTACCTGTCATCGATATGAAGCCACCTCCAAAAAAAGGTGAAGTCGATCCTCAAGAGAGGACATCAAAGTAAAAGAGAAGATCTAACATAATCTGTCAGTTTTGAAGCCACCTTCAAGAAAATGGTGAAGCTTTCGATTTGTGAGGAAGTCAAATCAAAGCTTTTGAAAAGGTCATAATGTTTTGTCAAAAAAATTGAAGCTCTCGATAATTTGGTATCGTAATTCCTCCCACATGCATGAGAAAAGCTACAATCTTGTGCAATCTTGCATGGAGCCAAAAACATGATCTCTAAATATAGATTTTGCATGAGTTTGTAATTGTTGCATAATAAGTTTCATGACTTTCTAGAATTTGTTCAAGACTATTTATATTTGATAAATATATGTCATTTCAAGTTTATAAGTCTTGTTTGATTTCCAAGTAAGGGGGGAATGTCGAGAAAGCCAAGGAAACTATTGCGGAAAAATGGAGGAAGAATTTGTCCAAGACTATTTATATTTGATAAATATATGTCATTTCAAGTTTATAAGTTTTGTTTGATTTCCAAGTAAGGGGGGAATGTCGAGAAAGCCGAGGAAACTATTGCGGAAAAATGGAGGAATTACAGGCGTCGATGAGAGATTCTACGTTGAAACCTGCGGAATTTGACCCTGCAGAATCAGAGGATATTATGTCGATTGATATGTCGGACGCGATGGATGAAGATCTTGACTTGTGGTAAGACCTTGCGATGATTTGCAAAATTCTCGGCCCTAAATTTGATAGGAGAAAAATCAGGTAGAAGAAAATTGGAAGACTCAAGTCATTTTGAAGTTCATTCCAAAAGGCTTCTTCATAGCCCATTTTCACGGAGAAAAGGGAAAAGGAAAAGATTATGGAATTTGGTCTTTGGACTATCAATGAATATCCTATTTTGATCATGTACACACGGAACCATATGAAAGGCCTATTTGGATTAGATTGTATAACCTTCCAATCGAGTATTGGGCTGAGGATTGTTTGGAGAAAATCAAACGTACTCTTGGTACTCTATTGAGTATTGATGAAGAATTGGTGGAGAAAGACTCATATATATATATGCTAGGATTCAAATTGCGGCCATCAAAAGGGTTCTTGCCAGGATTTGTTTGTTGCTGGAGGGAAGGAATTGGCTGCAACTAATTGAAGTAGAAGAGATTAAAGAGTATTGTCTTCGCTGCGGTAAAAGGAACCATATGGAAAGCGAATGTAAGATCTCAGTCAAATTTTCTGAGAAATGGATTCCTATGGGAAGGCAGATGGAAGCGGTTACCAAGGCAGTTATCCCAGAGAAGTTACTAGATTATTCACATGAGGAGGCCGAAGTCGCCACACACATCGAGAAGGATCAAAGGCCTTCTGATTCAAGGAAATCGCCTTCTATCCAAGCAGTGGCGAGTACTTCCAGGAAGAATGCTGGGGATATTGGCAAGGATTCTAGGGACAACCTTATGCTGGCTCTGGGAGTCTCTGACACAGAGACTGACTATGATTTACGTTCGAAGGGTGATAATGGGATGGATGATGATCTAGATATTATTGATACTCACTGCCTTAGTCAGTCGGCTAATGTACTGTTGGGCAGATCGAAAGTGGGTAGGGGTAGGAGAAGTAACAAGCAGAAGAGAGAGGATAGAGAAAAGGAGAAAGGCATTATTAGTGTGATTGACTTCTTGAAGAAATCCGAGGGAGCAAAGGTCTCCCTTGGAGGTCAGTGAAAATTCTATCGGCCCTTGACAAGAGACGCTTGGTTAAATGCACGTTAGAAACGATTTTTAATGATGTGATCCTTTTTCAAGAAACCAAGCTCAATTCAGAAAAAGCTGCACAATTCTTGAAATGTTGTAGCAAATGGGATGGGTTTTTTCAATAAGCTAGAGGTTCGTCTGGCGGGTTAGGAATTAATGGAATCCGCTAGTGGTGGATGTTAAGCTCATTGCCTCGGAGCCTCATTGGATGTTATGTTGCATCAAATGTATCTCACATGATTTGGAATTCTCATTGATCAATTTGTATGGCCCCACCAAGACTGAAAAAAAGGCTAGGTTATGGATGGATCTCTATGAGCAAATTGGACAAATTGATAGGGACAAGATTATTGTTGCAAGGGATTTCAATGCGATACTTGACCTCAAAGAGAAGAGTAGAGGGCTCACGAGAGTCAATAAGGCAATGGAGGATTTCAGATTTCAGGAAGTTTGTTTCGGACAATGGGATTATTGACATTATTCCCAAAAATGGTAAATACACATGGACCAATCGTAGGTTGAATTTCACCAATATATCAGTGAGATTGGATCATCTTTTGGTGGGTGTTGTTTGGGTGGCAAGTGTTCAGGACGTGGTATCTTGTATTCTACCAATATCCATTTCTGATCATTTCCCAGTGCAACTGGAGGTCGATAAGTTGGCATCAAGAAGTTCAAGAGATATTTCAAATTTCAGAGCATGTGGTGGCAGGATGATTCTTTTGTTCCTAACATCAAAAACTGGTGGGAGGAGAGAAATATTTTTAAAGGTACACCAAGTTTTTGTTTTGTTAAACGTATGCATTTTTTGAAAAATTAAATTAAGGATTGGAATTTGAAGAAAATTAAGAATATACTCTCAGAAAAACTCAAAATTGAGGAGTTGAAAACTCTGAACGAGAAAGTTATTATTGGAGGCATGTTTAATGAGGACTTCATAATGGAAAAGGAGTTGAAAGCTAGACTTGTGCAATTGTTGGAAAGGGAGGAAATCTTTTGGAGAGACAAGTCTAGGGAGATGTGGATCGCTGCAGGGGATTCCAATACCAAATATTTTTATTCGTTGGTTAAAGCAAGAAGAGGAGCGGACAGGATTGATGCTGTCAAGGATTTGGATGGCAATTGGTGTACTGATTGCGAAGGCATCGAAACAATTGTGGTTCAACATTTTCAAAGTCTACTAGGTGGTTCTGTTGGATGTGATAGTAGTCTCTTGGAAAAGGTAGTTGGGGTTATCAATGAAGAGGTTAAGCAGGAGGACAATGCTTTCCTTTCCCAACCCTTTTCTCTGGAAGAAGTCAAGGCAGCTACTTTTATGTTGCATTTGAACAAAGCCCCCGACCCAAATGGCATTACTGTGGAACTATTCCATAAATGTTGAGATATTTTGGGTAAGGATATTCTTGGAGTGATTGAGGACTTCAAGAGGAAAAAGAGGTTCGTAAAAGAAATTAACAATACTGTCATTGCTAATTCCAAAGAAACGGATTGTGTGACCATGGTTGACTATAGGCCAATATCTCTCTGCCACTCAATTTATAAAATCTTATCCAAGGCAATGGCGAATACGTTGAAGGTGATTCTCAACAAGCTTGTTTTTGAAGAACAAAATGACTTTACTCCAAGTAGGGAGATTATGGATAGTATCATCTTAGCTTCCAAAACTATCCACTCAATGCACTCGGAGAATAAGAAGGGAATGGTCATCAAATTGAATGTTAGCAAGGCTATGATCGAGTCAATTGGGACTTTTTGATGTTGGTTTTGAAGAAATTTGGTTTTGACAAGGGGTGGTTGGATTGCATTCACACTTGTATCTCCTCGGTGAAGTTATCTGTCATCGTTAATGGATCGTTAAACAATTTTTTTGAGGCTACAAATGGGTTGAGGCAAGGCGACCATCTATCCCCCTCTCTATTCGTTCTTATGGCACAAATTCTTGACAGAAACCTTAAGAGGAGTTGTAGTCTGGGTAGGTGGCAGGGTATCAAGGTGCATGAAGATTTAGATCCAGTCACTCACTCCCAATTTGCAGACAATACTATGTTGTTTGGCGTAGCTTCAGAGAGGGAAGCGGCTGCGATGAAATCGGTTCTAGATGAATACTCTGTCACCTCGAGCTAGAGCATGAACAAGGACAAATTGCAAGTTTTTTTCATCAACACCTATAAACGAAATTAGAATAAAATTACGAGTATTTAGGAATTTCAGATTGCGACATTTCCTACAAAATACCTTGGAGTCCCCCTATTTTTGGAAAGGAATAAAGCATCGTTGTGGGAGGAAGTTAGTAAAAATTGTCAGGATAAAGCTTTGGACTGGAAAAATAAGTGGTTGTCACAACCTGGGAGGATCCTGATGATTAAGGCGATTCTTTCTACAGTACCGATCTTCATCATGTCCTGCTATCAGTTGTCAGTAAGAGAAATCAGTGCATTGGACAATTTTCTAAAATAATTCTTGTGGGAAGATGTTGGAATCAAGGAACTCTAAGAGGGGCGGGTGAATCAGTGTTCTGCAATCTTTAACATTATTAATTTGATTCTTCAACCATCTAATGCAAATCAACAAAAGAAAGAAATAAATACATAAGACAAGCATCCACAACACCACAACACCATATTTATACATGGAAAACCTGGTTAAGCGAAAAATCATGGTGCAAACATACCCACAATGAGATAATACCCTATTAGGAGTAAGTGAAATATTACAATGGGAACGCACATGCATTCAGGGACACTTCCTAGAGCTCACTGCTCAAAATTACAATAAGGGTTACAACCCGGAAGGCTCACTGCATTACGAAATGATTACAAGAGGTACAAGAAGGTTTGAACTATTTAATAGCATCAACAAATGCTTAAGTATAGTTCCGTTTAAGCACAAAACGCATTCTTACTCTACTCTACTCTGTTCCGATATTTTGCATTATAGCGAAGCACAAATCTTTCAATCGCACGTGTGAAACTATGCACAATCGCCCATACACACTTTCCACATAACCATTGATATAAAAAATGATCAAATCAATCGCTCTTATATCTGCAACATCAAATTAGATCAATTCCATGTTGGCCTAAAAACACATAACACGCATATGAAAACGTGTTACCCAAGTCGGCTCAATCCGACCCAAAACCATCATGCGGACCAAAACAAATTTCCACACACTTCCCACATCTCAGCTCACTAACCTCGAACACACAAACAACTGTCAAAATTGATCCGCAAGATCCGCACAATGAATATTTATACGTTACTGCCAATGAGCATTGTTCTGCCATAAAACTGACTACTGGATCCTCCAATTTACACAAGTCATATCATCGAAGGCCATAAACCTGGAATAAGGCATATTACATGTCCACAATGCATCTTTGAGATCTGCAACATAAAATACTCAACACAACTGTACCGCCAACCAAATAATTGTACACTCTGTTGCGTGACCTGTTCTTCTCACCGGACCTCACCGGACTTCAATCAATCTTCCAGTATGAATGAATCATGAACTGCGGATTGGATACTGACTCAAGTTACCATCAATGACAACATTTGATCATCAATGCAGTGTCTCTTGCCAACAGATGGTTCAAAGGATGCTAGGAGGATTTTACTCATCAATTGGGAGATTGCCTGTTTGATAAAGGATGAAGGAGGTGCTGGTATGAAGAAAATGAATCTTCAGAATTTAGCTCTTGGTGCCAAATTGGTGTGGAAATTATATAAATCTCCAAACCAAACTTGGTGTAAGATTATGAGAAAGAAATATTTAGATTCGAATGAACCAGAAAGGATCCTCGCAATGGCTAATTCTAGCAATGGTTCAAAAATTTGGAAGTTTCTTTGGGAAACTAGAAGGATTATCACAGAGCACATCACATGGAAAATTGGCAACGGTAGGAAGGCCTAGTTTTCGAGAGATTCTTGGAATGGGGAGATTGCAATCGACAACTTTTTTGAAGATAAGGAGTGGATCATAGATATAGAGTCCGAAATAGGTGTATTTGTGTCTGATTACATCCTTCCTACAAGGGAAGGGACTCGCCAGGTCGCCTGGAAACCGATTGTTGAAGGTATTGGTGTGGAAAACTATCTGAAACTTTCAGAGATCCTAGCCAACCAAAGAATTCTCTTAACAGGGGAAGAAAATGAAGTCATCTGGTGTGTGGCCAAAAGTGGAGACTATAAGGTGAGTCTAGGTTATTCAGTTAAGAGGAGGAGAAGCAAGGATGTGAGTTGGCCGATGAAGATATGTTGGGATAAGAGAGTCCTTCCTAGGGCCGGAGCTTTCTTATGGATGGCACTTCATGGGAGGATTCTAACGAGTGATAGACTCAAATCGATTGGTATTGAAGGTCCCAACATGTGCCTTGTAGTACCCCTTTTCTCAATCAGACTTTTAGACTCATGTTTGACTTCTATTGACTTTTTCAATGGATACATTATTGTGATATTTTGCTTAGACATTATGCAGTATAGTGATATGTTTTAATTTGATTTGCAGTATATGTTTTTCATGCAGTATTTCCTTATGGATGTTAAATGTGATTTTTTATTGGATTACTGTTATGGACTGACACATTTACTTTATTCTTGCAATGCGTTATATTCATGTTTCATGTTTATAAGTGTATGGGGTGCGAGGGGATGATTTTCCTTCACTCACTCCGGTGAGACAGGGAACGCCACGATTCTCCTTCATCGGTGTGTGTGTGTCGTGTCTTTTATATATGTCTACATGTATGTGTGGTTTTTTTATGCAAGGCATTGCAAGTACAAGTATCGGGTAGGTACGGAGTATAGTCTCCACCTGGTTTCACAGGTCTGAATGTACCTTATTTGTCCGATGGGAGTGGAGGAGATAGTTGTTAGACCCTAAAATTGACCCGCAGTTACACTCATGTGAGTGTCGTCAATCGGTCGTCATTTCCTGTTTGACCGGTATGCGAGTCTTGTTTCTTTGGCTTTTTCGTTTTGTGAATCATCGGGTGGTTATTTCTCGTTTTGTGTACTTACAGTTAGTTAGAAAAGTTAGTTTGAGTGAATAGTATTATTTCATGTTGGTGTATTTGAATTAAATTAATATGCCTTTGTTATTTCATGTTGGTGTATTTAAATTAAATTCATATGCCTTTGTGATTATTGATTTAGTTAAATAAATTGAGTTATTAAATTTAAATTAATAAAGTGCATGTTATATTTAAAAGTAATTGTATTAAATTGAAAAAGGAAATAAAATTAAAAGTTGTGCTATTGGAATTTTTAGTTTTTATGTTGAGATAAATTCAAAAAAAGGAAAAGAAAAAAAAAAATATCTCCATTGACTTTTAGAGGAGATTAGATTTTTACTTTTTGAGAAATTTGCTATTGGTTGAAGGAAACTTTAACCTAAAAAAATTTAGGTTAAATTTTCATATATTTACTGGAGAGTTCACGAGAAGAGGGGAGA
Source organism: Cryptomeria japonica (assembly GCF_030272615.1). NCBI lineage: Eukaryota > Viridiplantae > Streptophyta > Pinopsida > Cupressales > Cupressaceae > Cryptomeria > Cryptomeria japonica. Next base: position 543,707,456 of record NC_081414.1, on the reverse strand, counting down.
GGAAATTTTTGGAAGCCAAGTTTTTGAAACAAAATTGGATTTTGGATTTTGGATTGAAGATTTTGGTGTGCAGGTTGAGGCTCATCCCAAATTTTCTTCTAGGAGTGCATTTACAGGTTGGATAGATTTATCTTTCATTTTGTTAAAAAAAATATTTAAATGGTTTGAAAACTTCCCGTGTGTGTTTGGTATTCATGAAATTTTATTGGAAGCTTTAAGTTTAGTTTTAGTTGTGAGAATAGAGTGATTTATATTTGAGTTAATCTCTTCCCAAATTAGTTTTGTTAATTTTGAATAAATTGAATTTTAGAACCAGAAATTTAATCTTTTTGTGTGTGTTTTTAAGTTGAGTAATTTTTGTTTTAAATCTCTTCATTTCTAGTTTGGAAGTAAAAGATTTACTCTCTGTTTGTATGGAGGTTTCAAATTGTTAAAGAACAAAGGTTATGCTGGCCAATTTTTTACAAATTGACCTCCCTGTATGTGTTCTTGTTTTTCCATTTGTGTAAGAACAATGAAAATATGAATTAAATCCTCTCCATTTTATTTAAATTTGTCATGAATTTTGTCCAAAATCATTTGATTTGGGTCTTATATGTATCTATTTGTAAACATAAATTTTAATTTAAAGAATTTTCTTTAAAAAAAAAAAAATTGTATACTCTGTTTTACCAGAGTTATTATATTTTTTGTGCAGAAGTTCTATTAAAATAATATATATTTTTTAAATATTAATTATAACCCACGTGGTAGGGGAGCCACCTCCCCCCAACATGTGGGATGGTAATTGCACTACCATAGGGTAGCAACGCGCTACCATATGGTAGGAGCTACCAATGGTAGTCGCTACTACCATATGGTAGCAGCGCGCTACCATATGGTAGGAGCTACCAATGGTAGTCGCTACTACCATATGGTACCATATGGTAGCAACGCTACCATGTGGTAGCGGAGCTACCAAAAATAAACAACAGTTTGTGGCTGTTAATAAACTTCGCTTGTTCCTTTTGCGCAGTGTTTGAAAATAATATCGATTTCGCCCAAATTCTTATGCGGATTATATATATATATATAATTTTAAATGTAATTTTTTTTTATGGTGGTTGTTGGTTATTTAGATTTATTTGTAAATTTAAGTTATTATTTTTAGATGTGGTATATATACATAATATGGTGTGTATATAAGTATATATTTGAAGAATATATATATATATATATATATATATATATATATATATATATATATATATATATAATGTGATTTTTATTATTTTTAGAAATTGTATCATTTGGGATATTAAATAAAACGATGCTTATGTGAAAGATGTATTATCTTAATATGGGATGTTTTAGTTCGTTAAGTTATTGTGATTTTTTTTATTTGTTCAAAAATAAAAGGGGGAAATTGGTTATTTGAGGTTAGTTTAAATTCTAGTCTTATTAGATTAATGACGGCTTTGAATTTCTTTAAAAAAAAAGTGGTTGTGTTCTCTTAAATTTTAAATGTTGAATTGCAAGTATATAATGATTTAATTATTTTCAAAAGATTGTTTGAATTATGATCTTAGTGAATATGGTATTTCTTAGAAAAGAGCTTATTTTGTTGCAATTCTTGTAATTGTTTAGTCATCATGTTGTAATGGTTATTGTACCATCTTGATCAGGTGTTGTCCTTGTAACCTTGTTGATGTAAACCATGTTGTGTTATGTTCCATATGGTTAACCAAGGGTTAGTAAGATTGTTTTTTCGTCACCTGTATTTTGTAGTGGTTATATGGCTATCAGTATCGACATAGGGTTCTCGTAGAGAGACTGTGATTGTATAGTGTCCTATGGGAGAGTGGCTTTCGAGTGGGGGATCGCGCCCGAAGTGGTTGGCAAAATAACCCCTCAAAAAAGAGTTAATAAGTGATAACCTAATGATTGATTAGGGGGTGGGTAGTTCTAAACATTAAGTAAAATATTGTACCGCGCGCATGGTTGAGTACTCGTATAGACTCGAGATGTAGTGGGAACGCCTAGAATGGCAAACCGACCACCTTGTCTTCATGAAGGGTTGGTAGGGTCCGCATGAGTCTTGGATGGAATCGGGGGTTCGAGAAAGGTTACGAGGATAACCCAGGTTGGGGGTTGGTTCTTATGGAGGCCTACCTAGGCTAACCATCACAAGTTATGCGATGACACTCTCTATTTAGGGTCACTAGTGTATTGTGATGTTGAGTTCACTTGGAGTATTGTGGAGTCACACTTGTATTGTCGACCATGTTTTGCTTGTTCTTTCTTGTGTTTGCTTAAGGGTCTTCTGCTATCTCTTAGCATAGTGGGGTGGTTTCGTTTTGGGATCACATGGTCAGGTGGTAGTGCCACTTCCCATCGGATGTTTATGTTTGTGCCTTCATGCGAGGATTGGCTTCGCAAATATTCCCGTGGTTCATGATTTTTGGATCATCTCATGTTGGAGATTTTTGTACCTTTGAGACTTCCGTGGTAATTTGTATCAATGGATTATGTTACCTTGGCATTTGGTAAAGATGTAAAATCATATGTATTATTGGAAGCCATGTAATAGTTGATTAATGTAACCTTTGTTTGTTTGAATGTTTATTATATCAGTTATCTTTATTCGATGTGCAAATGATAAATGATTTCTTGAAAGAAATATATTGTAATACTTTCAATCTTCTAAATGATTAAATCTGTTGTATGAATGTGATTTATTTGTTTTCAATAGGCAATGATGGCAATTGCATATTTTTTAGTATCCTAAGATGGATAATTGGATTAACCTTAATAATGAAATTTAACCTTTTGAATTATTCTTCGTTGGTAACCCTTTAGGAATTCATTGTGTTAGACTTTCGCTTGTGTAATAAACGTGCAATGTAGTAATTAAAGCACTTTATGTGGATTAAACTTTTTTTTTTAAAATTGTTTCACCCTAAGTTGGTTAGTTTGTGTGGTTTTTCCTTTAGAGTTCCTGGTGAGGCATTACATGCCCCTTGTGTAGACAAAACAAAGAAACTTCAAGTCACTTGTTGCTCTGGTGTCCTTTTGTAGAAGCCTGCTGGGATTGGTTCTTGAAAATGATAGAATGGAAGGCAGCAAGGAATGAGAAACTCTTGGATTTCTTGAATACATGGCCTATAGATAGGGCAAATTCCAAACGGGGGGACATTTGGATAGTGGGAACTTCTTGTATAGCCTAGCAAAATTGGAAGGAGAGGAACAGGAGGATCTTCAGGGAAGAATGGTTGCCCGTTGAAAGTATAATTGGGAGGATTAAGGAGTCCATTGTTGAAATAGTCAACAATAAATTGCAGTTCAGAGGCATAATCACAATGGACTCCGGTCAAGAATCTGATATCCCATGAGCAGGCATCGGATAATACCTCAAGGCTAAGGACCTTTCCGTGGCATCAGCTTTAATGGACTGTTCGCCAGACTTTGGGATCGCCCATGCCACAGATGGAAAAGGAAGTGCTTAGATCAACTCCAAATGGTTGTCCAAGTTTCTAAATTGATCTCAAAAGATTGAAAGTAAGATTCACAGGATGTGTTGAGCAGGGAGAAGTAAGAAGGGAGGATCGCTTCTAGATTCTCACTACAATGGTCTTTCTGCAGAATGACATCGATGAATGGTTGTTGATTGTAGAGGGTCGGAGAGAAATTATGGCAAACTAATTTGTCATTGTTTGTCGTTGCGAGCAAAAGGCAAGGTCTATTGAATCTTCATAGGAGCAAGTGAACAAGATTTTTTAACAAGGTAGAGGACAAGGAGGAGGAAACGATGATTTAGATTCTAGGATATGATTTTTGGAGTGGAGGCCATGTCCATGATGGAGACATTTATCATTCTCTGTTTGAGATGATTGTCCAGATCCTGGGCTATCCTTTGAATGCCTTTGGGATAGCTCGCAGAATGGTCCGGGAGGAGAATGCAGAGAGGGTCAAAACGGTCTTGAACAACCTCAAAGTTGTCCCCAACTCGGGTATTATGTTGGGTTACTTTGATTTCGCAGCAGTGGGCAAAGCCACCAAAATGAAGAAGGCCTGGGCGATTTTCAAGGCTAGGGTAGAGAAGGAAAACAATCTAGACAAGTTTGAAGAATTCATGGAAGGTAACAAGGAGCTTCTATCGGAGGATATGGTGGAGAGGATTGAGGCTATGGGGAAGGGTATTGCATATCTATATCATTGAATGCATTACTCTTTGTAGTATGTTTTCATGGCTCAGCCAGTATGCTATGTACTCTGTTTTGAATCAATATAGGGTACTGGCCCCTTAGGCAAATCTTACCAAAAAAAAAAGTTAAGTCTTTTTTATTTAAAATATAATTAAAAATATGTCCAACTTAAAAAAAAAAATAGAAATTGTCATCTATAATAAGTTCTAATTTGATCTAAGACTCTAAAAAAAGATTATTCAACATATTGATAAAGTTGTTTTTTACTCTTGCTATTAACAATGCATAATACTTTTAGGTCCAAGACTAAGGATTGGATTTCTTAAAAGAAAAAACTTTCAAATATTTAAAAATTATGGAATGTGTACCCACTCCTAAAGTAGTGCCTATTCTAAACAAGAATTGGTACATGGTCTAAATAAAAATATGTGTTTGTTTTAGAATAAGTAAGAGTTCTAAAAATAAATGAGTACATGTTTAGAGATGGGTAGATGGGCATCCATATCTAATGTATATATTAGCATTCTATTTTTAGTAAAACATACTAATAATGCATCTCTATAACTTCTTTCTTTTATGAGTACATCTTCACAACTATTATTTCTATAATATCTTAATGCATGTGTCTCTTACAAGTTCTTTGCAAACCATAACATATTTAATATTTAAGGAATTCAATCATTTGGAAAATTTTCAAGTGGAATCAAAAACAAAAAATATTCTTTAGAGGAATTGGACAAAATATTTTTTTAAATATATTAAGCACATGTCATATATTAAACAAGGAATTTACATCTACTCTATCTCAAAGAATCAATTATTATAACTTAATTTTATCAAGTTGAGTTTGATAATTTCCCATTAATGGGATTGATTGGTTTTATCCATGGAAGGAGGTGAGAAAAGAGGTCAGATAGACAACTCCAAGGAAGGATGAGTGGAAGTGAATTTTGACGACGCTTCTTGAGGAAAATCAGGATCAATGGGGGTTCGTTGTGTGTTAAGAGATTGGGAAGGCAATCTACTAGCATAAAAATTGTTAGATGGTACAAACAATGAAGCAAAGATTCATGTGGCATGGCTCAAACTAGATTAGGTAGGAAACTTTTTAAACAGATTCATCTAGAAGGCGATTCCCAAATTATTTTAAATGCAATTAGATGGAAGAAACTTAGTTGGAAATTAAATAAATATCTGAAGCCAATACGAAAGTTGTTGGATGAATGTAAAGATTTTTGAATATCACATATTTAGAGGGAAGGTAATTGATGGCTAATCAATTAGCACAGTGGGTGGTTGATAGAATAGAAGAGGATGACAGAATGATTGTGCAGGATGCGTGGCATGAATTTAATTGAAGGATTGAAGGGATGACAAGATGTATTAATCAAATGGCATTAATGCCAAAAGGAAGCCAAGTGCAATGAAAAGGCAACAAACATATCAAATAAGAAGAACAACTTTTAATCTCCATGAGGCTAAACATTGAAAGTGTATGGGACAGTTAGCCTCGCCATCATTGAATTTTGCATTTCGATTCTTTTTTTATACAAGTTGGTGATGAGATCTCTCAATTTCTCAACGGACTCCTCATTGAAAAGATTGAACCAAAATCTAGTTGTCAAAACATTATCATAGTTGCTCCTAATATCTCTATAAGCATCACACTCCAAAATGAAGGGTCTTTCAGATTCAACTGCCCCAAAAGTGAAAAAGATACAAACCCTTTCTTCCCAAATTTCTATTGGCCTTTTCCACCGTCATGTTTTTGAATAAGGGAAAACGGGTTTTAAGGGGATCGGAAACCCCATACAATAGGTTTTGAAGGGACCCGAAACCCAAAATATTTTACTAGGATCTAGAACCCAACAAAGTAGGTTGTGCAAAGATATTAACAAAGAAAACCATAGCCAAAAACCAACACAGCTGACCCTACAGCTTCCAACAAAAGAAACGAAGTTGTGAAAAAGAATAGACAAAGAAAACTAGCAGGCCTACCAGATAAAGAAAGGGTAGAAACCCCAAAGAGACAAGCTGCCTGAGGAACTACAGGCAACCCAAAACAAACAGAGCACAACTGCCCACAAGCGTTAAGACAACCCCCTCACTTAGGATTTCCCTTTGGGACCCTTCATGTGGGATCGAAGGGTCATGTCAAAAGAAGGCGAGGACCTCTCAGACCGTTTACCTTTAACCATTATCCAACCATCTTCAACTTTAGCAGCCTCATCTTGCCACTCCAACGAATTTAACGCAAGAAAATCAACATCTGAGGGATAGCCAGCAAGCAACGAAGCTCCAACAGGCATAGCAGGACTTGGGTCAGAAACACCCCTGGAAACAACAACAGGCATAGGGACCGCTCCAACGACCTCCCTAGACACATGAACAACACCCTCAGACCTGGCAAAACCAGCAACGGGCAGATCCAGCAGCATTTGACACCTCCGAACCACCGACTGAGGGATAGCCAGCAAGCAACGAAGCTCCCACAGGCATAGCAAGACTTGGGTCGAAAACACCCCTGGAAACAACAGCAGGCACAGGGACCACTCCAACAACCTCCCTAGACACATGAACAACACCCTCAGACCTGTCAAAATCGCCAACAGGGGCAGATCCAACATCATTTGACAACTCTGAACCGCCGATTGGCTCTAAACAAACCATCTCACTAGTGGTAGGAGGAGCATCTTCAACAACATTTTCAGGAGAAATATCAGGCCCTGTACCCATCTGAGAAGAGCCCTTTAACGCATGTAATGGTGGGAGGAAGCCCCAATCCACCAAGACAGAGGCTTCTTTGCTTTAACTTTGTGTAAATCACATTTAGCCGCTACATGACTTGTCTTGAAGCACCTTCTGCATCTGAAGGGAATGCCTTCATAATCCAGAGGTTGGATCCAGAAACCCTTGGGAGTCGATAGTTTAATCTCCTCAGGCAACCCCTTAGAAGCATCAATGTCCACCAAGATACGAGCGTAGGTAGAATGAAGGATATCAGAAGACTCAACATCTACCATCAGAAAATCTCCCAAAGCATCCCCCACAACCTCAAGAAGTGGATCCACCCAAAAGTGAAGAGGGAGGTTAGGGAGTCTAACCCAGATTGGCATCTTACAGAAGGATTCAAACAAAGGGACGAAGTCCTCATGCCATGGTTTAATCATCAAAGGGTAACGGTTCTCCCAAATAAAAAAATGATCACAAAGAATAATCTTTCTGTCAGCTACGTTTTCAAACTTAGCAACAAAGAAACCCTTGGCCAAAGGGAAAATCTGCACCGAGTCTGAAATAAGGGGCTCCCATTGCTTAGAGACCCAATCATGAAACCCTGGAAGACTAGGCCAAAAGCCTTTAAATCGACAGATAACCGCATGAGAAGATAGATCAGAGGCCACTTGTTCTATTTCATTAATCATTTCATCATCCAAGTTAACAACAATGGAGCAACAAACAGGGAACGGCTAAGTCTCCTTACCCAATCGATTCGCATACGAACTCCTAGCAGCCCCACTAACAGCACAAGGGCTTCCTCTAGGACCAAGGACAGCGTAGGCCGAAGGGCTACCTCCAGGACCAGGGACAACGCGGGTTGAAGGGCTTCCTCTAGACATCCTCCCTAGAACGCAGGCCACTGGGCGGGAGTTTTTGAGCGGCAACATTTCAAAGTTTTCCACCGTCATGTTTCACATTGGATTTGATGAGAGTTGGTTCTCAATCGAGCAATAAGGATTTTATCTCTATAAGGAATACAAGCCTTTATGTACACTTTATGAAAAAGATCATATGTGGGATTGAACTCCTTGATATAATAACTCTTTTTTTCTCCCTAGCTCTTTATTCCAAATATGCTTGCGAAACTTATCTATAAAAAAAGCCTTAATCTCTTTTCTACCTATGGGGCACACATTTAAATAGATATTCCATTTACTCATCCATCTGTTGTTTTGTCTCATCCATGTCTTTTTTCTCTTGCTCAAGTTGTCTCCAAAAACCATCTTAGGCCATCTACTTGCTTCCATTTTTTCATTTCTTTTTAAATATCCTATGAGACGTATCATAGCAATTGCTTCAATACGGATTGCCCCTCCTTCACTCAACAAAATATCATAATTAATTGAACCTTTAATTTTAAACTTGCTTGTGATAGTGTGTTTTTGAATTTTCTCAATTTGTTTCCACTTTGAAATAGAAGTGTTACTAGCCCATATAGCACAACTAGGAGCACAAGAAGACCAAAAAGAACTTGAGTAATTTGCCTATCCCAAAGTTCTGCCTCCCTACATTTTTTTTGAAGAGCATATAGTGCTTTCCAGCCTCCTAAAGTTCTCTTATTTATGCATCCTTCCCAATTTAGCTTCTTGTTGAAGTCAAATCCAAGATATTTGTACTCCTTGACTTCTTCAAGAATATTGCCTTCAAAGTGAAACTTATGTTGACTTGGCTTCTTTTGTTAAAGAAAAATATGATTTTAGTCTTGCTAATATTAACTTACATCCCCACAACATTAAAAAACGTTCAAGGGCAAATAAGTGTTTTTGAAACCTTTGAGCAAAATTTGCAATCAAAATAAGACCATCAACATAAAGGAGAAGCCTTATCACAAACTCCCCTAAGTGAACCCCATCATCACCTTGTGAATTTAACCATTCCTCGAGCTTATCAATTTAGAGACCAAAAAGAGTAGGGGATAAGGGGCACCCTTGCTTGACCCCAATGTCACTCCAAAAACTTTCTGAGGTGCCTGTTGAAGTTCTGATTTTAACTTTAACCTCATCATAAAGCCTATGGATAGTTGTTGTCAAATGCAAAGGACTCTCAATTTCTTCCATTCTATGTCATAGTTTGTCGCTAGGAACCATGTCAAATGCCTTTTTGAAGTCAACAAAGTTACAAAAAGCTTCTTCCCCGTTCTCCCAAACCTTTTCAGTTAAGTGTCTAAAAGTGATGTCATGGTCAACTATAGAGTGTTTAGGCCTGAAACCTACTTGTTCTTTTGCTCGCTTATCTTTTTCTTTAGCCCATGTGTTGATTTTCTTTTCTATCGTACTACCAAATAGCTTTGCAAACAATGTGTTTATTATAATGGTTCTATAGTTGGAAGGATTATTGATGTCACCACTCTTAAAAATAGATATTGCTAAGCTGGTTAATCATTCCTTGGGAAATCCTTGTTGCATGATGTTGTTGAATATTCTCGTTATGTGAGGTGCAAAAAATCTCATCCCCGACTTTAGATATTCTACTTGAAGTACAACCAAATCCTTAGCTTTACTAGCCCCCAACTTCTTAATACCCATCTCCACCTCTTGCACGGTGAAAAGCTTTGTTGAGCAACTTGTGGTGGCGGATGGATGTAAGAAGCCTACAAATCTATTAAATTGCAACTCAAAAAGTTGGGAGGAAGCAACTTTTTGACTAAGGGTGAAGGAGTGTCGGATCACATTCAAGGAACATTTTCGATGGGTAGTTGCAAAACGTTTTCAAAAGTCGCTCTGCAATGATGCTCCAAGCCATCAAAATGATGTTGGGTGAGGAATATATGAAGTTGGATTACAAATGTAGCACAAATTCAAATATTGCCTCTATGTTTCTAGCTTGGCTCTTGGAATTTGAAAACAAAAATGAGGCAAAAAAAGGATAATGGAACAATATATGTAGACCAAATGGTGGAGAGATATGATGTAGTTTATTGACATTGAGGTATCAAGTGGTGGTTTCCGATAGCAGGGTGGCCCTAAGTTATATTATCGCTTCAACGACTTGTTGGCCCTCTATGATAGCGGCTTGACAATGCATGAAGATTCTTAGCGAGGGCAAGTGTAATGTCCCCTTCTCGTTGATGTCTTTCCAGTGGTCCATTAGCCTATTCCTGAGACCCGTAGGCTAGGTGGAATGAAGAATGAGGGTCAAGCATTGATGAGGCGAGAACTTACTATTTTTAGTAAGTCAAGGGTTGGCCGTTTTGGTGATACTGTCCTACTGAGCTCTCAATGCTCTGTCACTGGGTGCGAAGATCATGCTTTTCGGAGCAGTAGTTCATGACTTACTATTTTTAGTAAGTGGTAGTATGGCGTATTTCTATTTTTGGCAATGGACAGGGTCCTGATCCTGCAACAATTCAGTGGTCTTCCTGGCTCAGCTTCATCCCGGTTTTGGCAATAATCAGTATTGGAGTCATAAGTGATATAATTATAAATTATTTCTTTATCTTAAGGTTTAATATTTAATTAATTTGATTATTTTTGCTACTGATTAATGACTATGGAAAGTGAGCATAATGTCTCCTAAGTGTTAGGCGATTTATTATGTCTAGAAAGGGGCACCATTTTATATTGGGAGATATTATTTCATTCACCAAAAATATTTTACTAATTCAAAATCATAACTTTATGCTTACTTGGCGTGAATTTTGGCTTATGGCTTGGACACCATCCTTGGGTCCACTTGGTAAATGAAATGCAAATGGAAAAAGTGGATTTTGGCACATTTGTGAGCATTTGCATTTGGTTTTGGTGGTGTTGGAGGTTATAAATAAGAGCCTTGTTCTCCCTTTTTTGTTATCATATGAATTTGCATCGTTATGCTACCGAATTGGCGATTGAAAATCTGAGCTTCGAAGTGTGGCTTCCTAGCTAAGTCTCAGTTTCGTACTTGCAAGATAGTACCTAGTTGTGTCCATGTATTCCAGTGTTGTTGGTGAGTGAGTTGCAGATTGTGGAGTGTTTTGTGTGAGCTTGGAGTGTTTTCTGGTTGTTGGTCGTGGAACTGCTAAAAGTGTATTTTGCTCATACCTCTTGGCCAAGCGATTCCATCATTCTGGGTACCGGCTCATCCATCTTTCCTACCACTGCGATGCATCTTGTAAGTTTTTAGCATATTATGTTGAGTGTGGAATTTTATAATGAAAATCGAACTTCCCAAGTTAGGCGTTGGGTTTAGTGAGTGCATTGGGAAGCGTGCAAAATAAATATAGGTGTTCTGATAGCTTCCTTTGGGTTTGTTTTCATTGTGGCTGGTGTAGCATTAGTTTAGAACTAATTTTGGGTGAATTGGGTGAGTAATGAGAGAGTTATGAGTGTTTTAGTGAATCCATAGGCTGCTGGTTTTGCATTTCCAGCGTGCAGATTTTGATGTTGGCAGAAATTTCATGCTTATTATTTGGATGTTCAGCATTACTCTTCGTCTCTCACTATCTTGATTATTGTAAGGTTAAGTAGTAGTAGTACTAACCAATTATGGCTTGTAACTCTCATCCCGCTGAAAAGTGGAAGAGGCTGGCTTGCCGCCTATTTCAATTGAATTGTAATTCAGTCCTCCCGTTGCATAAGCGGTCGAGTGATGATTGATTGTAATGGTCCTCCCGATGCATAAGCGGTTGAGTTGAGTTGTTTGTAATTTCAGTCCCCCCGCTGAAATATCGCGGTCGAGTGCTTTGTGTCTTTGTGTGTTTCTCTTGGCCGGTTCACCACCAAGTTTCTTACATTCCTGATGGATAAGCGGAAGGGGTTGGCTTGTTGCCCGGTATTGTATTCCACTTCATCTTTCAGCATATTTGAGATCTAACGATCCCCTATTCACCGTATGCTCTCACCTTCCCACATTGGGCACTTGATGATCAGAAAGTGGAAGGGTTGCATTTTTCAGCAAGTTTTTTGTTTATGTTTTCTAACCTTAACGGGTTATCTGTTTGTGGATGATTATTATTGGCCAAAAAACAAAAAAAAATAATTGGGATATTATAGTGGTATCAGAGCTAGTTTTCCTGCCAGCCTGTGAGTTTCAGTGGGTTTAGAAGTCTCCATGAGTGACAGAGATGTCAGATACTACAACCGAGAACAAAAGAGGCAGCAATTTTAGATTCCAATAGTGTCGAAAGAGGACACATTTTCAGTACTGAGGAACAGAGGGAAGGATTTAGATTCTTCAGACTCAGTGGATTCAATGGCAGACAAGACTACAGAACAGAATGAGGCACCTGATAAGAAGGCTGAGAGACAATTCAATGCCATGATGGACATGATGTCTCTATTGTTGGCCAAACTTAACCACAACGTTGTTGGGACCCCTAACCAACTCAACAATGGACCGGAAGCCAGCACTTCTAATGATCCGATAGGCAATGGAAATGGGAGTAACAACGGGAGCAACAATGGACATTCAACCCCAAGACCTTTACAACCTATATTTCTGCCAAGAGAAGTACAGCAAGCTGAAACAGAGATACCTACAGCTGATGAAATAAGAAACAACTACATGGAGCATGCTTCTCTCCCTGGTGAGATCCGAGATATCCTAACTCTGGATCAGTTTATGAATCAGAAAATGAAGAGAGGAAGGAGGAATGACTATAAGTTTGCTGCCCCAAGAGATTATCAGCAAGCTCTTGGAAGAGTGACCTTAGCACACTTTGATGGAAGCGCTAAGAGCACAGCTAGAGCATGGGTGCAGAAGTTGGACAATTACTTGTCCTTGAGGCCTATGTCGGAAGAAGATGCCATCAAGTTTGCTACCTTGCACTTGGATGGAGTGGCCCACGAATGGTGGTACCATGGGTTGGTCACCCTCGGTCATAACTTGATCACCACCTATGCTGATTTCACCAACAAGCTGATTGAGAGATTCGACACTAAGGATCCAAAGGTGAAATTTAGAGAACTTGCACAACTCAAGCAGCAAGGTTCGTTGGACACTTACCTAACTAAATTCCAAAATCTGTCAGTTATGGTAAGTAGCATCTTTGAGAAGCGGTTAGTTGTCCTTTTCACTGAAGGACTTGAGGAACCTTTGAAAGGTTGGGTTAAAGCATTTGATCCGCCCACCTTGGCAGAAGCTATTAAGAAATCTCGACGCATGGAGTTGGCTGCCCCAAGGAATAAAATTCAATCCAAGCTTTTTCCTTTCAAAAAGGATAAGAAGAAGTTCACAAATCAAACCAAGAGGTTCCCTCCGCGAATGGATGATGAGCTCCGTCAAGAGCTTCGAAAGACGAATCTTTGTTATTCTTGCAAAGAACCTTGGGCCCCAGGACATAAGTGTCATGGAAAGGGCAATTTGCATCAGAAGGAGTGTTATTCTGCGGATGGATCAGATTCTGAAATTTCAGAACAATAAACTGAAGTTGAGGACAGCGAGTATGAAGAGGCTCCTGAAGGGCCTAAATTTGGGTCAGAAGATAGAGGAGTGCAAAACTCTCGAGAATTCACAAAAATGAGTCCTTTAGAGTTTGGGGTGTGATTGGAGAGCATCGTGTCATTGCTCTCATTGACACAGGAGCGACACAACTTCATAGATGAAAGGATTGTTGCTAAGAGGGGACTAGTGGCAGAGGAAGTTGAGGGCTTCAAAGTCATGGTAGCAGATGGCTCCACTATATCCTGCAACCGGATGATTTCCAACATGTCTCTGAAGTTGGAAAAACATGAAATCAGAGATGATTTCTTTGTGGTTACCATTGGTGGGACTGATGATGCAGTCCTCGGGATTCAATGGTTGAGATCTCTTGGTGAGATCACACTAAACTTGCAAACCATGGAGCTGAAATTCATATCTGAGGGGAAGAAGGTAGTATTGAGAGGAATGTCGCATGGTGGACTTAAAGTTGTATCTTTGAAAAGGATGGAAAGGCTGATCCGCCATAATCAGGTGGAGTGGACAGCAGAGTGTTTGATAATGCCTTCAAATCCATTGGTAGACAAGGGCAGCTATTCCACAAAAATTCAAGCAATGATCACGGATAGAAGTGAGGTCATGGTCATGCCCTCAGAACCACAAAAAGAAAATCGGAATTATCTTGAAGACATTCAAGCCTTGATAACCAAGAGAAGTAAGGTGTTTGAAAACCCACCTCCTGGCAGACCCCCTGAAAGAGGTGTCGAACACATCATTGAGCTTGAAGAAGGAGCTAAGCCAGTTATGACTACTCCTTACCGATATCCTAAGAAGCAGAAGGATGACATTGAGAAAGCAATCCACGAATTGCTTGACATGGGTTACATACGGCCTAGCAAAAGCCCCTTTTCTTTGGCTGTTGTTTTGGTGAGAAAGAAGGATGGGACCATGCGCATGTGTGTGGATTACAGAGCACTGAATAAAAAAAACTATCAAGAATCGTTATCCTATCCCGAGAATTGATGAGCTCATTGACGAGCTACATGGTGCAGTGTTCTTCTCTAAGATTGACCTCGAGTCAGGGTATCATCAGATTAGAATGAGAGCTTCAGATGTGGAGAAGACCACTTTCAAATGCCACTTTGGGTATTTTGAGTTCCTAGTCATGCCCTTTGGCTTGACTAATGCACCTGCTACATTTCAGTCATGTATGAACAAAATCTTCCAAGAACAGCTAAGGAAGTTTGTTTTGATATTCTTTTATGACATACTCATATTCAGCAAATCTTAGAAGGAGCATTTACAGCACTTGGATGAGGTGCTAAGCATACTAGAATCCGAATCCATGTTTGCCAAGGACTCGAAATGTGAGTTTGGAATGGAAGAGCTGCTATACCTTGGTCACATTATCAGTGCAGGTGGTGTGAAGGTGGACCCTGAAAAGATTAGAGCCATCATTGATTGGCCTCCTCCCGAAAACATAACACATTTGAAGGGAATTTTGGGTCTGTGTGGTTTTTATCAGAGGTTTGTGAAGGGATATTCTCAGTTGGCTGCCCCCCTCACAGATCTTACAAAGAAAAGAGCCTTTGAATGGTCTGAAAAGGCACAGACAGTGTTTGAGCGGTTTAAGGGTGTCATGAGTTCCTGCCCTGTTTTGGCTTTTCTTAATTTCACCAAACCTTTTGAGCTGCAGTGTAATTCATCTGGAGAAGGTGTTGGTGCAGCCCTCATGCAGGATAAACATCCTATAGTCTTCGAGAGAAGGAAGTTGAGAGGACCTGAAAGGTTGTATTCGATTTATGACAAGGAAATGCTTGCCATAATGCATGCCCTTGTGAAGTTCAAGTAGTATCTGGTGGGGAGTAAGTTCATTGGTAAGACTGATCATAATAGTCTTAAACATTTCATGCATCAGAAAGATTTGAATGAAAGACAGTAGAAGTGGGTGAGTAAGCTGCAAGCTTACGATTTCGATATTGAGTATGTTAAGGAAAAAAACAATGTTGTGGTTGATGCCTTATCCAAAAGGCCCCATTTAAACTCACTATGCGAGCTTACTGCTGATTGGAGGGAGTTGTTGTTTGCTGATTATGCCAAAAATCAGTTTGCAACCAGCATTATAGAAGGTACTTTTCATTATGAAAGGTACAAATTGGTTGAGGGGTTGATACTATACAAAGGAAGGATCTTCATAGTGGCTGAATCTAAGCTAAAAGAGAAGATTTTGAAGACTTTCCATGACATCCCCCTCACTGGTCACCAAGGTTACTTCAAAACATACAGGCAAATCCGAGAGAGATTTTCTTGGAAGGGACTTAAAAATGATGTTTTAAAGCACATTAAGGAGTGTCATACATGTCAGAGAAACAAAGATGAGCACACTCTGTCAGCTGGTTTGTTACAACCCTTGCCTATTCTCGGTAAAAAATGGGAAAGTATTTCCATGGACTTCATCACTGGGTTGCCACGGGCTCAAGGGAAGGATAGTATTTATGTGGTGGTAGACAGGATAACCAAGTTTGCTCATTTTTTCGCCATCACCAGCTCTTTTACAGCAGCTCAGGTTGCCGAAGTGTTCTTTCGGGATGTGTTCAGATTGCATGGGTTACCAAAGAACATTGTGAGTGATAGGGACAACAAGTTCCTAAGTGCCTTTTGGCGGGAGATCTTCAGATTATGTGGAATTGTGCTCACTCCAAGCACAAGTTATCACCCACAGACTAATGGGCAGACCGAGGTAGTGAATAAGTGGTTGGAAGGGTATCTTAGAAACTATGTCTAGGAGCAGCAGAATGCATGGGTGAGATGGCTTCACCTGGGAGAGTATTGCTACAATTCCTCCTACCACATGTCCATCCAGATGTCACCATTCATGGCACTATATGGTTATGAAGCTCCTAGCTTCGCTAACTTAGTATTTGGTGATAGCATAACCCCTCAGCCGAAGGATATGATGCAACAAAGTCAGAATATTCTGAGCATTCTGAGGGACAATCTCCAGCATGCACAGAATCAGCAGAAGTTGTATGCTGGTCAGCAACGAATTAAGCGCACCTTTGAGGTGGGCGACATGGTTTACTTGAGGCTCCAGCCCTACAAACAGTCTACTCTCAAGAAGAGTGGGGTTGAGAAATTGAAGCCACGATTCTATGGGCCTTTCAGAGTCAGCAAGAGAATTGGAGAAGTGGCATATGAGCTAGAATTACCAGCAAAGAGCAGGATTCATAATGTATTTCATGTATCACGCCTCAAGAAGGCTTTGGGACACAATATTGTTGCTTCAGCTGAGTTACCCCCTCTTGATGAGGAGGGAGAGCTAGTTTTGGTTCTTGAAGCTATCCTTGATTTTAGGGAACGTTCTTTGAGGAGAAGGGTGATCAAGGAATACTTTATCAAATGGAAAAATTTACCAGCAGAGGATGCTACGTGGGAAAATGAGGAGATTTTACTGCATCCAGCCTTACAGTTGCTTGAGGACAAGCAATTTTGGGGAGGGCGGATTCTAATGTCCCCTTCTCGTTGATGTCTTTCCAGTGGTCCATTAACCTATTCCTGAGACCCGTAGGCTAGGTGGAATGAAGAATGAGGGTCAAGCATTGATGAGGCGAGAACTTACTATTTTTATTAAGTCAGGGGTTGGTTGTTTTGGTGATACTGTCCTACTGAGCTCTCAATGCTCTGTCACTGGGTGCGAAGATCATGCTTTTCAGAGCAGTAGTTCATGACTTACTATTTTTAGTAAGTGGCAGTATGGTGTATTTCTATTTTTGGCAGTGGACAGGGTCTTGATCCTGCAGCACTTCAGTGGTCTTCCTGGCTTAGCTTCATCCTGGTTTTGGCAATAATCAGTATTGGAGTCATAAGTGATATAATTAAATATTATTTCCCTATCCTAAGGTTTAATATTTAATTAATTTGATTATTTTTGCTACTGATTAATGACTATGGAAATTGTGCATAATGTATCCTAAGTGCTAAGCGATTTATTATGTCTAGAAAGGGGCGCCATTTTATATTAGGAGATATTATTTCATTCACCAAAAATATTTTGCTAATTCAAAATCGTAACTTTATGCTTACTTGACATGAATTTTGGCTTATGGCTTCGACGCCATCCTTGGGTCCACTTGGTAAATGAAATGCAAATGGAAAAAGTGGATTTGGGCGCATTTGTGAGCATTTGCATTTGGATTTGGTGGTGTTGGAGGTTATAAATAAGAGTCTTGGTCTCCCTTTTTTGTTATCATATGAATTTGCATCGTTATGCTGCCAAATTGGCGATTGAAAATCTAAGCTTTGAAGTGTGGCTTCCTAGCTATGTCTCAGTTTCGTACTTGCAAGATAGTACCTAGCTGTGTCCATGTATTTCTAGTGTTGTTGGTGAGTGAGTTGCAGATTGTGGAGTGTTTTGTGTGAGATTGGAGTGTTTTCTGGTTGTTGGTCGCGGAACTGCTGAAAGTGTATTTTGCTCATACCTCTTGGCTAGGCGATTCCATCATTATGGGTATCGGCTCGTCCATCTTTCCTACCACTGGCGATGCATCTTGTAAGTTTTTGGCATATTATGTTGAGTGTGGAATTTTATAATGAAAATCGAACTTCCCAGGTTAGGCGTTGGGTTTAGTGAGTGCATTGGGAAGCATGCAAAATAAATATGGGTGTTTTGATAGCTTCCTTTGGGTTTGTTTTCATTGTGACTGGTGTAGCATTAGTTTAGAAATGATTTTGGGTGAATAGGGTGAGTAATGAGAGAGTTATGAGCATTTTAGTGAATCCATAGGCTGTTGGTTTTGCATTTCCAGCGTGCAGATTTTGATGTTGGCAGAAATTTCATGCTTATTATTTGGATGTTCAGCATTACTCTTCTTCTCTCACTATCTTGATTATTGTAAGGTTAAGTAGTAGTACTACTAACCAATTCTAGCTTGTAACTCTCATCCCGTTGAAAAGTGGAAGAGGTTGGCTTGCCGCCTATTTCAATTGAATTGTAATTCAATCCTCCCGCTGCATAAGAGGTTGAGTGATGATTGATTGTAATGGTCCTCCCGATGCATAAGCGGTTGAGTTGAGTTGTTTGTAATTTCAGTCCTCCTGCTGAAATATCGCGGTCGAGTGATTTGTGTGTTTCTCTTGGCTAGTTCACTGCCAAGTTTCTTGCATTCCCACTGGATAAGCGGAAGGGGTTGGCTTGCCGCCCGGTATTGTATTCCAATTCATCTTTTAGCAGATTTGAGATCTAACGGTCCCCTGTTCACTGTATGCTCTCACCTTCCCACATTGGGCACTTGGTGATCAGAAAGTGGAAGGGTTGCATTTTTCAGCAAGTTTTCAGTTTATGCTTTCTAACCTTAACGGGTTATCTATTTGTGGATGATTATTATTGACCAAAAAACAAAAAATAAATAACTGGGATATTACAGCAAGGGAAGCAAGTGTCAAATCCATCAAAGAGATGTTGGAGAAGTCTAAACAAGTGACAATGAAAAAATGTGGGAGATGAAAAGCCAAGAGTTGCAATAGAGATGTTGAAACCCAAATCTAGTGTGGATGGTTCGAAGAATTGCTAGGTGGAAGGGTTTTTGGGTAAACGTTATTATATTTCAATGTTGGAATGATGCAATACGTAATCAAATATAATTGTTTGAAGATAGTATGTTTTTTAGTGGACATTAGGGAAGTGGGAGTCTAGTTTTTGAATTTGTGGGGGGTTAGTAATGGAGAATGTTGTAACAGAACAACGTGATAATTTTTTATATCAATATAGTGGTTGCAAAACTCTAGTTTGTAATTTACCTATCAACAAAAGAGAGTTTGGTAATTATGGTATCAAATAAATGTTAAAATTAAAAGGAAGCTCATGAAACCTTAAAATTGAAGCACGTCAAGAGGAGGAAGCAAAATAAAAAAGAGATAAGAGAGAATAGATTCAAGAAATCAAAAATATTGAAGTATCCAATTCAATGACTATTGAAGAGAGAAATATTGAAGGGACCAACATGGATGAGGTGAATGTAGAATGTACAGGTACAAATATGGTGAATGTGGAAGAGTTCAAGAATAGGCAAAATTGATTACATAAAAAAAATCAAATAAGTCTTCAATTGCACTCAATGATAATGATATTAATTATTTATATTGAGCCAAATATACCATTGTTGATATAAACTTTACTATTAGAAAAATGGAAAAAAAATAAAATAATAAATTTAATTCTTTTTAGAGAAATGAAAATGATAGTCTTTGCAGTAAGATATATTGGAGACATATTCAAACCCATGTAAATAGATTGTATAAATATTTTTTTAATGGAAAAAGTCCAAGATTTTAATGTCAACTTGTAATGCAATTGATCAAAATGTCAAAAATGTGAATAGCAATTAAAAATTAGGCATATTTGTAAAACCGAAAAATAAATATGAACTAGTGGAACAAGTTATGTCTATGTTGCTAATTATGGCGGTTTTATTGGAAAAAAGCCAACCTAAAGATGAGAATGCAACATGATGAGTTATAACAATTGCTTTAACATGTTTCTTACCTCATCATAATTGCCTGTTACGGCTGCACGTTTTGAGGCAACTTCTTTTGTTGTCGGGACATTGGGCCTACCCTCAATGGCTCCTCCCCTGGCGCCTACCCCTCCACCGTTTGTTGTCGCTGCATGTTCTGATGCAATCACTTTTGTTGGCCCTAGCCCTATTTCGTATGGGCTTATGGGGACTTTGGGCCTGCCCTCTACGGCTCCTCCCTTGGTGCCTACCCCTCCACCATCTCAGGTTGTGGGTGGGTCGACTGCTATTGTGGATGGTGCTCTAACTAGGGCTTCTACTGGTGTTGAGGTCCCCCCTCCTAGACCTTTTTCTACTGTTGGCGAGCGTAGCTTTGCTCATGTGGCTAGATCTGCTACTGCTCATCCTCCCAAGGGGAAATCTCGTCCTCTTCCTTGTGCCAAGACTTCCCCTCTGGTGGTTTGTGGCCAAGATGTGGTAGAATATATTGGTTTCTATCAACATTGTGGGTTGGTGTGCAAATTTTTTGGGTTCTGACCTTCTCTCCTTGACCTCCGTCGTTGGGTGAGTGATTCTTGGAATCCTTTGGTTGTTGGTAAGATTGAGCTTTACCCTTGTGCTAAAGGTTTTTTCATTGATTCCTTTGCTTCTTCTAATGATGGTAACTTGGTGTTGGGAAAGTTGTGGTCTTGGAGAGTTAACTCTCTCTCAGTCAAGCCCTAGAAACCTTCTTTTAACCCTCTTACCGAACCACTCAATATGGGTCCAGTATGGGTTTGCCTTCCCAACCTTCCCCTTCATTTCTGGGAGCATTATTCTTATGAGGCCATTGGTAACGCTATCGGTCATTTCTTGAAGGTTGATTATTCCACATCCTCCATGGGTCATTCTGCCTTGGCTCGCATTTTAATCGACATTAACATCTCTATGCCTCTCTCTAAGGATGTGGTTCTCATGGTTGGGGATAGGCCATGGAATCAATCGTTGGATTATGAGGACCTCGCCTTTCGCTATCGGAGACGCTTCTCAACGAGTCACTTAGCTTCAGATTGTTCTCTCTCACACCATAAAGGTGTTGCTACTTGGTGGAAAGATGAAACTACTGAGCATTTGACTGCCATGGCTTTTGATTCTGATGATTATGATGACTCTTCACATGCAGATGATGACTCCTCTCGGGATGAGGTTGTGCCTCTTACTGTTGATGTGGCCTCTACTGCCCCTTGTTTGCTACTATTGTGGTCTCATCTGGCCTTGAGGCTTCTTCTCATGTTGCTCCTGTTTTGCAACAACAATTTGCTCCTGGTGAGTCTTCTCCAAATGTTGTTCCCCAACAACGGTTTGCTCCAGTTGCGAACAGAAATGTTGAGGGGATCTCCCCTCTTGATCCTTCTTATGATGTTCCTCATAATAGTACTGCCTAGAATATTGTTTGTTGCGGGAAGAAAGGGAAGTCTTCCCAACCCCACACCACCCCCCCCCGTCACCAAACTCCTTTGCATCAAGTTTTGGGTGTTTCTCCACACTCTTGAGTCGAGTCCTTTTGGGGTGTTGTTGGTTTGGCAAGCCTTTAACAACGGTCTTTTGACTTGTTGTAAAAGGCATGTCTGACCTAAGATTGTTTAGGGTTAGCACCCTTGTTTTGCTACCTTTCTTTTTTCCGCCCACCGGTTGTTTGTATATAGGGCCAACACCCTTGTTTTGCTGTTTTTTTTAATAAAAAACAACTGCTTTAACTAATCAATTAGTTTTGAGCAAAAGAATGATAAATAAGACGAATGAATTTTTAAATGTATATGCCACAAATTTGAGAAAAGTGGTAAAGATAAGATTTAGTATTGAAGATGGTCCAATGAACCAACGTTGGACTTCTAATGGTAGATACCCAAGGTTTGGATGAAAATAAATAACAAATCAAGTCTTTTATTAAAAAATGTTGATACGATAATACAAGGATATCGTCTAATGCTAGAGATGTTTTATATTAAAAGTGAAAATTAAGAGCAGGTTAAGAGCAGGGTCAAAAAATTGTGATCCTCATCCAAAAAAATTATTGGATGACTCAAATAAAATTATATAATATTTTAGATGATTCAGCATAGAAAATTTTAGCATACATCAATGATCTTTTAAGAAATATAAACCTTGGTATGTCAAAATTAATAAACAATGAATCTCTTGTTGCAAAATTTATGTGTAATTCTATTATTATTATATTAGTTTTTGATATATGTTGCAGTTTCTGTTCTCTACATGTGTGGATGTGCATGCCTCTTCTCCAACAAATCTTTCCTATGCAAATGTAGCTTGACCTACTAGCAGTCACCACCCTTGTCTTGCTCATCCCTCCCAAAGGGGTAAACCCCTGCCTTGTTCTTCTTCTTCCCCTGTTGTTATTTGTGAATAAGAGGTGTTTGACAAAGAAGCCTACCTCACTCATCATGCTCTCATCTGTAGATTTGATGATTTTGGCCTTCCCTTCCAAAACTAAACAAATGGGTTTTGGAGTCTTCTAGATGCCTTTTGGCTTTGTTTGTATAGTAGTTAGCGGGTTTCCATGTCACCCAGAAAGTATTATTTGCTAAATTTGGGATGAGTTTCCATGTCACCCAAAGAACATTATTTGCTAAAGTTAGGGAAATTGTGGGGCACCATCCATAGAAACTCTAGAGTGACCTAGAAGCATTTCATATTAATTGCAGGAACTACATTTTGACCTCCAGAATGCATTTTGACTCATACAAGACAGAATCCTAACTGCTTTCAACAATAACCTTGCAAATTAAGCCATCTCGAGAAAAACTATAATTGAACTTTAGTGGAGAAGCTGATACAAGAAATAATAGATAGCAGCAACACGGTAGAATGGAAATCATCTTTCTAGAATTCCTTTTACATACACCATTCCCTTTTCCATAAGCCTGAGCTCTCTACGGAGTTGATCAACTTGTTCATCATCACCTTGTATGATGACATCTGCAGAAGATTCATCATCAGCTACTACCATCTTTAATTTAATTTGTTCCTTACGCGATGCTCGTCTCCAATAGTACACTCCTCTGCACATGAAAGTGTAGTGTGTTCCAAAAGAATGACTTGTCAGACCATGCAAGCCATTATTTTCAATCAAATAAACAACAATTCTGAAAGAAGAAACAATCCAGTAGTTCACTTACGCAAGAGGACTCAAGGCTGTTAACCAGTACCATTTGTCTCCAACATCAGGAACTGTAATAGTTAGAACAAGAGCGACACTTGCAAGACTTACACAGGTGCAAAATGTCAGAAAGAGTGCCTGTCCTCGACTTGGAACCATCATACCCTCAAACCTGCCAAGTGCAATAGAAGGATATTTTTAAGATGAAATGGTCGTCTGCATTGATGCATTGATAAACAATATTGAAAGTTCACCATATGCCTGAAAAAGAAATTAATATGATTGTATCAAAATATCAATAGCATATGCTCGGCTTATAAAATGCTATTGAAAAAAATATAAAGGAATATAAGATACAATGATCATTTTTTGATCTCATCCTAACTAGAGAATTTGTTATAATAGATTTTCATCCATTCCTACCATAGATTGCCAGTAACTAGGCAACATTGAAATTATAATTTATGTTTTTGTTGTAACCTCAGACAATCTTGTGTTAGCATATTCTCATGATGTGGCACCTTGGACTTTAAAAAAGAAGTAATCCAGTAATTTTCCAGTAAAGGTGACTGTAAATACCCACGACCTCACTTCTACAATTCAATTTGAACCTGAAAAGCTCCAAGGAAGATGCCTGAGATTAGGTGAGCATTGATTACATAAAACTAAGTCAATCTCCATGCTCCCAATTGCTAGTCTGCAATTGTTTGCCATCATTCTGCTCCATATTTACGACCATTTTTTCATAAAAAATGTTATGGTGAATGTCCACTAATGCCATTTTTTCATCACTAACTATGTACTCCAGCCCTCAAGCCATGATAGATCAGCACAGCATTCTCTAGCAGAGATGAAAATTTAGGTAGCAATTTAAAATGTTTATAGCATCAAAAATTATATGGAATGAAAGGATAAATGGTGTGCATATAAGGAATAATTTGAGCTGCAAATTTTGTCCAGTAGGATTGATGAGATTCTGTCCACGTTCAGTGTTAAGGGAATGCATCCTAACATACAGACGTCCTTTCCATATAATTCTACTTATCATAATGAGCAAGCAGTTCAAACGAGTTAACAATTTCTTAATAAAAGAAAATATTTATATATCGTGTAGTACAGTACAAAAACCCTTTCCAAACGAGTGTCTTTAGGAGAAAATTACAACCATCAAGCCATAGCTGCTGTAAATGCTTAAAACTTTTGAAAAACGAAGACATATCCGAGAAAATAGAAAAGACACATTCAGAGAGAAACTAGAAAAGTTAAGAGAAAAGATCAAGTGCTAAAACAGTCAGAGAAACAAGAAAAACCTGGGACTCTTTGGTTGTTATTTCTTGTATTGCAATGTTGTTTTGGTGGGTTTGGTCCAGCACACATATGACGCTTCATGTGCCAGCCCCAACCAGGTTGCCCTTCTTCACTGCAGGCATGTAAGCTCTATTATTCTGCAGAGGCAGCAATATTAGTGAGATATTATCCTGAATTGATCATTCTTTTAACATTGTTAAGGTCCTGAAATTGCTGGTTGAACTTGAGGAGGTTGCTTTCCCTTTTCATAATCTCAGCCCCAAGAATCTTTTCAATCACTTCATCCCTGTGGTAGGCCCACTGATAGCAATGACAAAGAATACAAAAATCCTCCCCAAGCTTGTTTATACCATTGATAACTCCTTTTTGGTTCTCTTTGATGCCTTGGAAATTCGGATTGAATTCATGTTGCTTGTTCTGCTGCTTCAAGACTGTTGTACGGTCACTTAGGGTGTCAGTGATATTGGCCAAGGCCAAATGAATAATGGTCTCAGAATGAGATTGGTTTTCAGTGGTCTCAGAATGAGATTGGTTTTCAGCCTGGGGACAATCATTAGCTTTAGCTGTTTACTCTTTGGTGTAACTGTGTGAGCCTCCAAACAGCAGCTGTGCAGTAGTCTTAATAGGCTGAGGTTGGGAAAGAATTGATGAATTTCTTTATTCTAGGAGAATGAGGTAAAGTGAGGACAGCTATTAGAAGTGAGATATGGAGTGGATGACAGGAAGAATGAGATATGAGGTCTGCAGTGTGAGTAACTTTTAGTTTTGACGGGCTGCATATGGGATAACTAATATTAATGGAGACAGGAACAGAATCAAAAAGAGAAAAAGGGCTTACCCTTTCATTTGATGTTGTCCTGGATGACCTCAGACTCTTGTACTGAACTGATAAACTCACAAATAGGGATGTCCTCATCTCTGATCTCTTCACCTAGTATTCTGGTAACTTTACCTTCAGCAGCAGTTGCTTGATTGGCCATTTCTTTAGGAGCCCATTGCTGATATATTTTGATTGACAGTATTTGTTCTTCTAAAATAGGTCTTCCAGAATTTATGGGTGGAACAAAAACACTTACAATGGCACAAAGAAAGATATCCTGATGTAATCGACCATTAAATGATGATCAACTCCCTCTTTATGTCAGCTATTTTTGTATTCAAATATTTTCAGAAGATTTTGTTGTGACTGTGTGGGTTTGCAACTTGCTGCAGTGGGGTATTTAGTAGTTTTCTTGTATGATAGCAGTTTTTGTTTATTAAGGGGAATGTGTTGCAGGGATGAGGGGGAGAGTTTTGGGGACTGGGCTCGGAAACCATTAGAAAAGAATGTATGCTGTAATTAAGCCCAGAAATAAAAGTGTTTGTCCAATTTGTTATGAATTATCCTTCTGCTTTTAGCTTATTATACTTCCCTGCTCGCTGATTTGAGTTGCAACTAGAGTTTTCCTTGCAGATCAGGCAAAAGCATCAGATCCAAATATAGAGTTAGCAAGAATCCATGGACTCTTCAATGCCATTCTTTAGACAAGTTTGCTCTGCCACCAAGAAATGTAAAATCTAAAGGTTCTTTTGAGCCTCCTAGATTCTATGTTACTGGGTCCTTCTATTTTGACCTGGTTCGTGTGTGGGTTTGGTCCTGGTACCGGTCCTTTGCTGGTTCCTCCTACGGTACACTCAGGCAGTACCTGGACATACCCAGGGAGTACCCAAGAGGACCCCCGCGTACCTGTGGCCAGTGGGCCCAAAAAACACACTTTAAATCAAAAACTTTTCCCAAAAAAGAGATATATTCCAGAAAATTATAAAATATCAGAGAGGTTTCATGGGGTATTTGTATTCAAATGTAATATTTCATATTCTCCCTAGTATTACGAATTGTGGGTGCCATAATTGAAGTCTACAGTTCATTAAATTTTTAAGGGTCTAAAGTTTAAACAAGTTGAGGGTTTAATGCCAGACCTAACAAATGTCTCAAGATATTCCAAAGAGATTTTTAGCAGCTTCATGGCAGATCTATTTCAGCATCCAACCACTAAAAGACATACATTCAACCCCAACTGAGCTGTATAATCAGTGATTATGTGCTGGTCATTATATATAATTCAAATTACATTAAATATTCCATCCGGAATATTACATCTTTCTTGACTTTAGTTCCTCTATAATATGGAAACTGTGGAAATCACAACAAATTTACACTACTGAAATGTGCAGTTTAGTGGATCATCTTTCATTCTAAAGTGTTGCTCGTTATCGTGTCCTTGTAAGAGTGTAACTTTCAATTTTGGAGCACTGATGCTTTTGAGACTTGAGTATTTTCATTTTTGAAAATTATAATTATGAGGCATTTAAATATTCTGTTTATTGGCAATTATGAGTACCGCTGTTCTTATAATTTATAATTTTGAACATATATATTGGGTACAGGTATGGGAATATATTCCCGTACCCGTACCCGTACCTAATCTGGTAACTTATACTACATTAATGACAAAGCATAAAATATATCTGTGCTTCAAGCAAACTACAAAAGACTTGAATGTTGTCAGATATCTGTAGGTTGTGGAGACCGTTGCTTGATGACCTCATATTTTAAGTAGCCTTAAGGGCAGTTGTATGGCATGTGTATAGTGCAAATGCTGATCTCATCTTCCTCAGAGCCGACAAGAGGAATCGGGTGTCAAAGTGGTTGAGCTCTCAAATCAGCAAACAAACCCAACAACATGAGCTTTTTAATCATAACGGTTTAGCACGATTGGCAGAACTTTCTCTATCCGCAGCTTATTAACCATTCTAGGATTTATTTTATATTTTTCATCTACCATTTGTATTTTTTCTTTTTAGTTTGTCTATTTGCAACAGCAGACATCTACCATCAAATCAGAAGATGTTGGGAACTTGGGACATCCTTTGCCTACAAATATCTCCAGCATAAGGGTCCCATCTCCAAGACATGAGAAGGTATGAATCCCCAAATTTTTTATGTTTTAGATCAACCTAGATAAGGGTCATGAATACAGATTTACAAATGCTTAAGAGTAAAATAGGAGAAGAAACATGATTCTAGTAAAAGGAGGTGCTTGAAATACCATTCAATGCTTTTGAAAATAACAAATGACTCTGGTCCACCATTAAATGTCATGTTCCTTTTTCCAATCAATCCAAGCCTGTGCATATTAGG
Organism: Cryptomeria japonica; assembly: GCF_030272615.1. Lineage (NCBI taxonomy): Eukaryota > Viridiplantae > Streptophyta > Pinopsida > Cupressales > Cupressaceae > Cryptomeria > Cryptomeria japonica. Next base: position 543,680,000 of record NC_081414.1, on the reverse strand, counting down.
TATGTACTTTCCCTTTTTCATCTATTGTGTGTTTTTCCTTCCTCCATATGTTTTTCCTTCCAACTCCGCTCTTCCCTTCTTCATGTCGGAGTTTCAAACTTCTCCATCCTACCATTCATTCCTTTTGTCACCTGCCTTGCCATTATATTTGTCGAACTTCTCCATCTTGTCATGCCTATTGCTTGACTACCAATATCTCATCCTTTAGTTGAGTCCTATGTTATGGCCAACCCCCAATCCCTAATATATATACCTATATTTTTGTTTCCCTCCTACCTTCCCAACATTTGATGTATTGTTTCCAATAGTCTATTTTTGGAGTCATTATTTTCAAAGTGGAATCTTTCCCACCCATGATCACTGTTCAAATTTGAATTTGCGAATGTGCATGGTGGCAAACTTATCTATTTGTAGAGGATATAAAAGGGTGAATATTTTCATCCAGGATCATCATCTACACTTAAATCAAATTTCTTTCAAAATCCATTTTGAGCACTTATGTTCAAGCACAGGAATGCTAGGACAAAAACCCTAGCAATTTAAAAAAGGCGATCTCATACAAAGCTTGTATTTGAGCTTCAATGGACGTGGACTCCAATCAAATTGCATTGATCTAATTTGCCATTGTTGTTGGTGTGACTTGCTGTTGTAGCTAATGATATTAGCAAAAGTATTTGAATGTAATACAATCATTATTGTAATAAGAAAGAGAAAGGGATTTACACCTATTATTTGTTGTTCATTACAATAAGATTGTGAGTTATTTGTCATTTGCTATTAGAAATGTACTGATATTGTTATGACACTTCGAGCATAGAATAAAATACTAAGTATTCTATCCTCCCTTGAACAAAGAAACCTCATATGCTAAACTTCGTGATCAAAAAAGGTTAACCCCAAGGTTTACAATGCGAACAATCAACCGTATGCTGTGGATAGACTCGGTGTATCGATGTGATGTTGCTAGTAACACAAAGGGACTTACGTTTTTGCAAAACAACTAGAACTTGGAAACTAACTTAAACTGGCTTGAAAATAAAATACAAAAGAGACAAGCTTGAAGAAATTTAATTTAAACCTAAGGACAATGATGATAATAGATGATGCTTTGATAGATGGATTGTTGGAATAATGCTGCAAATATGTGCTTGAGAGTTATTTGAGAGATGTGTTGTCATTGATGTCAACATATTTCTCTGTCTGTGACATTGATGCAGTGGAGTTCAGTAAGTTGGTTTGCTCAGTATGTTGAAGATCAGAGTTTGCAGATTAAAGGGTTTTTAGAAAGATGTTTGTAGTTGATTCAATTCAATTTGCAGAGGTCCGCATGAAGATTTGATCGAGTTATGGGTATCTGTGTTGTAGTTGGTTTTCTGTTGTTCAGTGGTGACAGAGTGTCAGTATTTTGATCTGCATTGCTCTGCACTATAATATCTTGATCTATGGATTTGGAGATATGTTTGGGACATTGATTTGTGTCCTCAATTCAAGTGGTTTGTGGTTTGGAGCTCCACAAGTGAATTTTCTAGGTTGACAGTCATTGCAATTTGTGTTCCTGAGGTTCGATATGATGATGCTAGTGATTCTGGTAATTTGTGTTGATGCAGATGTTGCTATGGTAATTCATGATGCTTGTGGATGTTTCTAGATCGTGTGCCTTCTGTGTTGGTGATCTGCATTGATCGTTGAGCTCATAAGTGATGATTTTCTCCGGTATGTTGGTGTTCTTCAAGTTTTTGGCCGACCAGATGCTTGCAGCGTGTTGCGGATGTTCAATGCATAATTCTTGGAGGTGTTTTGTGTTCGAGGTAGTGATTTAGGCTCATGCTATGTATTAGCCGACACTGTTTTGGTCCGCATGTGCTAATTTGTATCTGATCAATAGCTATATCATTATAATTGTTTTGTGTGTTGAGCCAACTTTGTTGATCTTTCCAAGGCCGATCTCATGTATAAATAAATGTAATAATCTTGTGTGTGCTATGAAAAAGAGAGTGATGTATGTAAGCGAATAATGTACTGATCTTTCGGAAGCAAAGAAGAAGTGTAAAGAAGGAAATGAAAGTTGTTGTGTGCTTAACCGGAACTGTAACTAGGCATTGGAGATGCTATTTTCTCAGTTCATGATTTCCGGATGTGATCTGAATCTATTTGTAAGGCAGTGAGTCTTCTCTAGGTTGTAGCCCTTGTTGTTTTTGAGCAATGTGCCTGAATGCATGTACATTCCCCATTGTAATATTTCTAATACTTCTAACAGAGTATCATCATATTGTGGGTAGGTTCCCAACGTGGTGTTTCCCTTGATCGGGTTTTCCACGTCAAAAATCTTGATGTTATGTGTGTTCTTGATGTGTTGATGATTTATGCTTTCATGCTTAATTATCAAATCTGAGAATAAGTTTAAGTTGTGTAAGTTTTTGAGACAACTAATTCACCCCCCCCCCCCCCCAGTTGTCTGCCCGAAATCAGAGCTATTTCATCATGGATTCCATAATCAAGCCTTGCTTCACCATGAGGAAACAACTACACAAAATTGATGCAGTCTCCAAAGGTAACAAAGGATTATCATTTTGTAAACATTCATCAAATACCCAAGACTGGTGCAATCCAAACGAACATCCACAATCAAACTAGTCCTAATTGGGTTTAGACTAACCATACACTGCAATTTGCAATCACCAAACGACAAATGGTATGAACCAAAATTCCATCAAACATCTTCACATTTCTCCATTACAATCAGTGAACTTCAACTAACTTTGAGAAGTAACAAGAAACCGTGCAAAATCTAGAAACACAACACAACGATCCACCATAGCTTCAATGAAAGTTATATATTGATTTCAACATAGTCTTGGTAACAATCTCTAGCTTACTCCTCCTACTCTATTGCTAACTGCTAACTATCAACTATTGATCTCTTAACTATTAACCTTTACAAATGTGACGGCAAAACCTTACATAGAGGTCTACGTTACAAATGAACGGCCAGATTGATTCTAAATCAATGGCCGAGATAATTCAATAGAAACCCTAATCAGGTAGTTACAACAACGACTACCTCACATTCAATATCGACCAATGAGAAAATTACATTGCTTGAGTTCACATCCTTCGAAAGAGAGGACCAATGAAATAATAGGAGTTGTTACGTTGAATTAAGTGCCTTCCACAGGTATCGTTGTTGATGAGTCGGGTTCATTGAACTTGGACATGTTGATGTGGCATCACTGGATTGGTTGATGATGAATAGGTGCCACCTCAACATAGATATCTCTCGATACTCAACATTATCAAGCCTTTTGACGAATTGTCATGGTCCCTATTCCCAAATTGCATCATCTTGATCAAGTTTCTAACTTTGATTAACTCTCCTGAAACTATCATGTCTATTCCTTAATGATTCTTGCATTTCACTTTCATGTTTGGGAATCCACCTTGTGATGTCCTGGATACATTTGAACTTGAAATTCCTTGATGTAGTTCTTGACTTCATGCTGTTATGTCTTTCCTTTGAAATATCTTGAACTTTCTTGACCTTGATTCTTTGATGTAGAACTTCCCATGTTGCAATTATTCCTTTCATGTTGTTGAACAATCCTCCATGCCGATCTTGGATGTTGATCTTCTTCATGTTGTTGTTGAAACATCCCTTCATCATTCTCTATCATTCCATCAATCCCGAAAAAGAGAGAGAAAACCTTAAATCATAATAGCAGATGGAATTCTACGTCAATTTCAAAATTGTTGCAAGATGATCATGATATGAAAATGATAACTATATCCTACCTTTTTTAACTTACATGAGGAAATCTGAAAGATATTACATGATATTCTTTCCTCAAGATAAAATCATGAAACAAAATTATCGGGAAAACATTAATATTTCCCAAAATGTCTTGCAAGCCCTCTTGAAATCTGGAAATGGTGTTCAAAATTTGGAAATGTTCCTCTTTTAATTTGGTAATATAACCTCAGGCCTGATAATGCCCCACCCTTCATTCAGATCTGCCTGAGTTCTCACTGAAATACCTTTTTCCACTTCAAATTTGATTACTCCTCTTGTTGAATTTATCCTCTCCTTGTCTACAACTTGGATTTGCAAGTGATTTTCTTGAGGAAAATTGTGCTTGTTGCTGGAAACTACCTTCAGGTCTGCTCCTCAATCGCCCTGCTGAATTCGAATTTGCTTGAATAATGATGAGAGGCATTGATCTTCTTCTTATATGGATTCCTCTCATTTGAGGAAGGAAAGTCAGCTCTCCTTGCCTTGAATTTCATTTTTATCTTGCATCCACACGCTTGACTCACTATCCCAGCTGACCTAAATCTCATGTTGGGTTGATTCACATCATGAAAATTTCATGAATTATCACATTTTGGGGATTTTGCGGGTTTATGGAAAAAAAATTAACTCGTGCCTTTTTCGTGGATTTTTCTCTTGCATGGAAAAACTATTGCAACCTTATTTTTTTGTGGATTCTTGCATGTCAAGGAAAATTTTGCTTGCTTGCAATTTTTTGTGGATTATTGAAATGCATGGAAAAATTGACATTCTTGCCCTTGAAAAGTCATGGATTTCAAGAACTTGAGGAAAAATTCAAGGCATATAGTAATTTTGTAATTTTTTCATCCTTCATGGAAAAATTCAAGGTCCTCAAAAGTCGTGGATTTTGGAGTTCCATGAAAAAAATTTCATTCCTTTGAATTTTCGTGGATTTTGCTTGGTTGTGGAAAATTCCAAATGCTATAGAGATTTTGTGGATTTGGAGAGGTCACGGAAAATTCCAAGTAGAAAAAATATTTGTGGATTTCTATAAGGCATGGATTTTTTATTTTTTCCTTAATCATCCAGATTCCACAAAAAAAGTAGGGGATTTCAGAAAGTCATGGATTTTTTGCAATTTCATCAAAATTTCGTGGATTTTGCTATTGCAGGGGAAAAAAATTCATCCCTTCACTTTTTGTGGATTTTCCTTGGTCGCGGATTTTGGAATTCCTTATCATTTTGTCCCTTCTAATCCACACTAATCGTTTTCAAATTTCATTTCCTTATCATGGATAAAATCCCACTTTCATCTTTCATTCTTCTCTCAACCTTGGAAGTTTCTTCATTTCTTGACAACATTTTTATACCTTGTCAAGCAAAATTTCCTCATGACTCTTCGCTCTTTCGTCATCTTATCAAATTTCTAAACTTGAAGACCTCATTATTTTGGACTTGGACTTCCTAACTGGATCATACCTTCCCCTAACTTAACCTACCTATTTCAAGCGTTTGATCAACGTTTTCTCCCGGATTGACAAGACTTGCAACCATCCTAAGGGATAGGAGACAAAAACTACTGCCAAGCTAACTAAAACTAAGCAAAACTGACTAAGCAAAAAGTGGGAGTCCCCATTTGCAATGAGGCGATGTGTGAAAACATCACAACAGATCTCATACAGAGTTCGTATTTGAGTTTCATTGGACATGGACTCCAATCACATTGCATTGATCTAATTTGCTGTTGTAGCTAATGATATTGCGATTTGAATGTAATACAGTCATTATTGTAATAATAAAGAGAGAGGGATTTACGCCTATTATTTGTTGTTCATTACAATAAGATTGTGAGTTATTTGTCATTTGCTATTTGAAATGCAATGATATTGTTGATGCATAAACACTAAATTTAATCAAAGTTGTCTAAGATTTGAGTGAATGCTAGGGCCAATGGTCTTTGTTATTCAAATAATAAGTATTTTTGGAATGTTGAGGATTGGATTTGCAAAACTGTTTTGGCTTGGGACATTACAATGGTATCAGAGCTAGTCATTTTGCTAGCTTGTGTATTCAGCTTGAACTTTGCATGTTTTAGTTTTATGCAGTACAATGATTGAGCAACCAGATATTACTTAAGGGGGATTAGGAAACAAAACCAATCTGTAGAGAGTGTAGAAACTTATTCGTCTCTTATAAAACCCATTGCATAGCATAACAATCAAAAAGAGAGAAAACAAACGTTGAACATTCAGGGTGAAAGAAGGTTTAATATGTTGATTGATATGATGGCATAATTGCTTCACAAGATGGATGATGTAGTGTCATAAATTGTATCCACATACAATTCACACTCATTTGGGGCTCACTTTGGTGTTTCTCCCTTCATGCCCTTGAAACTTGATTGATTCTGCTCAAGCCAATGCCAAATCTAGAAGATCAACACCTTTCCAAGCTCCCTGACCTTGATTTCAGTCCAAGAGGTTAGTACTAAGGCACTTAGCACCCTAGTCCCCCTAGACTATGGCACCTAGCGCCATGGTTCAATCAAAAGGGGCCCAAATTTGAACTTCAACGGTCAAAAAAAAGTTGAGCGAGAAAGTGCTACCTGATGTTAGCCTTTCTCAAATTTTCAACACGTTTAGTGAGGTTGAGTATAAAAGCAACTCTCACCCCCTCACTTGACCATCTCTTTATAAGCAATTCAATTCCAATTACACTCCAATTGAGCAAGTAATCAGTCATCTTCAAGGTAGTGAAGGAGGGATCAAGCATTCAAGTTGGCATCCATGATCAAGTTTATGTGTTTCTTCCATGAGTGAAGACATGCATGAACTCCCACCTAGCAAAATTAACCTTTCATGAAGCTTCAAGGCAAGAAGATCCATAGAAAAGGCATAACATTTCAATTATGCATTTCCTTAAGGTATTCAGGCTCTGCCCTACAAGGGTAGCCTCTCTTTTCAATCAATCATTGTTGTAGTGGAGGTTAATTCCTAACTGGAGTTTGACTTAGGAAAACTCCTTTACAACCTAACACTTTTCCTCTCAATTCTATGTGTAGGTGACATATCTGATGACAGAGAGTAGCAAATCCGGAAAATGAGACAAAGATACACAATTTTAGAATAGATGAAAAACTCTAAACACTATTCAAAAGTCGGAAGTGTCCAACACTTTTTGGCTGAAATTTCAAGAGGGTGATCTACAAAGCATCATGATCTAGATTTTGCACACCTGGGTTGAAGAAAACACCCCCTAGACAGTGACGCCCATTGACATAGTCCAACACTTTCAAGCCCAGATCGCAGACACAGGCTCCTCTTTGTATCCCATTTCCAGATATGAGCTTCTCTCTTGGTTTACAATTATGTATCTCTCTATTTATGTTGTTTCTTGTCAAAATCACTAGTTCTTACATCATTTCTCTTTATATCCAATCATATCAAATCACAAAAGAGGAATAATCAATCAAAGTGCCCAACTCTCCCAAGGGTTTGAAGTTGGGGTTTGATTCCTAGCTTGCATGTTTAGACTAATGAACCCCATTTCCAACACATTACAAATGGTAATATGAACATGCCTAGACAACCAACATGTGAAGCAAGTGCTTCTAAGGGTAATAATTTGGATGCCACACAAAGCCACACACGAAAGATAGTTGTTGTTTTAGCTACAAGACCAACCTAACCTACTCTTTTGAAATAGGAGGCTCCAGAACTTGAAGCCCAAACTCACTATTTGACAATATTAGGGTTTGTCATGCAAAATATAGAGCTCTACCTAAGGAGATCCAAATTGAAATATCACTCACCAATTATATGACCATTGTTGGTTGAAAATTTTGTACACTTGGGGAGAAATACAAAATTGTGGTTTCAACCACAGTGTGTGAGTAAAACTCTCCTAATTAAGGGAAGGCACCCCCTATCTAACTACAACTTTAAAAATAAAATGGGATGGGATGGGATAGAAGTCTTTCTTCTTTTTTCAAGAAAGCCAATATCCTTTTCTCTTCACAGAAAAGTGATAGCAATTTAACATAAAACAGCAGTAACAACTTTTTGAAATGAAATGAGAGGAAGGAAATGAAGTTTCCTGAAAGCTCAAAGACTTCTGTCACTTCCTTCGAGACGGGACAGCAATATCAAGCTCAAAGTCTTGATTATACGAAGTCTTATCTACCCTTTTCTATTCTAATGCTATCAAGAACAAATTATAACTGCTCAAAGACTGGAATATCTTATTCTTCTCTACATAAAACATTGGGAAGTAGTATAAGCTCAAAGACTCACAACTATTTCTCACAAAATCTGCTTCTAACTCTCTTAAGAATAAGTGCAAGCACAAAGACTTACAGCTCTTCTCAAAAGAATATTTATTCTAATTTATATTAACCTCAAATACTTGCAGCACAAAGACTGCAAATCAAATTTGATTAAGTTATTTGAAAGAACACTTGCAAGAAAGATAATATAGAACACAAACTCAAGAATGTAGCACAAAGACTCAAAGCTTGAGCAATTTCCTTCTATTTCTTTCAATTCTTGAATTCACACATGAAAGCTCAAAGACTTCTTTGCTGTAAATTCGGCAGAGTTTTTACTTGCTTTCCAAAAAGATAAAAATTACAATAGACCCCCCAAGTATTTATAGGAGGGGAGTCATGAGAAAAAGGTGGGAGGATCCTAACTAACTTGAGAAATTCTCTCAACCACCAAGACTTATTCAACAACTAACTATGACTTATTCCAACTACAGTCCTAACTGAACACAACTTGTAGTTGCCTTACATGTAATTACAAAAGTGCAAGTAAAGACTTAACTTGCAATTTACAAACGGGTTTTACATGTAACTTGTCAAAAGAAAAATTACAACTAAGAGATTACAAATCTGGAAAAATACAACTAAGTGTTGAGAAACACTTAAGCTGTAGCATGTGAAGACATGAATCCTTCGAACTTTTGGATGATCATTCGTAGCTCAGCGGGATTTGGTTCGTGGGTGTTCTTGGCAAACACCATGGTCTTCACAATGGTATCATTACATCGAAGAAGCATAGAGTCGTTCTTCTCCAAGATGGACTGGATTCCGTGCAAAAAGATTTGATGTTTCATCAGAATCTAAATTGAAGCAGCTGAGAATTGTTCGCTACTCCATTCATTATGAATATTCATCTGTAGATCTGCGAGCACTTCTTCTAATATCAGCTCTCCATTCTGACTCATTATGTTGCAAGAGGCCTTCTCACAATGGGAAACAATGCCTTAGAACATTTCACCCCACAATCTAATTGCATCATCAATCTCCTCAATGAGGGATTTGAGAACAAGGGCATTATTCTCCAGAAGTTCTTCAAATTCCAAGTACATGACCCTAGAAGGAATAATGGCATGCTCCTAAAAAACACTCAACTGTGGTTGAGGCATGGTGTGCCAAATTGTCAAACTACCTTCAACCCTTTCCAAATTCTGTTTGAAAGTGTCGGAGGTATGATTCAATTTTTCTTCAATGGTCTCCAACTTAGACATCATTTGTAAAATGTCTTTCAGCACTTGTGCACATAGATCATGAAGTTGATCCACCCAAGAATCCAATGCTTGCACTTTTTGAGCAGCTCTTTCAACTCCCTGAATTGACTCTTGGGAACCAGAAGAACTTGTAGGATTACTCCCTTCACCAGTAGGTCTTGTAATTTTATGAACAGCTGCAACAAGTTGTCGATTCTCCTCTTCTGGCTTGTCTTTCTTTGCTAAAAGTTCATCATACCGCTGCACTAGTGAGGCTACGGATTATTGGGCATCATGTTTGACCACTTCATGCGTTTGTTTGCCCAATTCTATCCTTGTAACCCTGTAATCAGCAGCTTGCATTTCCTCACATGGCTTATCCGCAAGGGACTCAACAATTTCTGCCACTTTCATCTTATTGCTATCAACAGTTACTCTTGAGATTGTCTTGGCCTTTTTAGCAACCTTGGGCCTAGACTGTTTGAGTTGCCGATAGTCAAAGACATCAGGAGAGATTTCCTGCTTCTTCCTCTTTGGGGTAAAAGAACTAAGTCATGGAGGTAAAACAACTAGTTCTCTAGTAGCCGCTGAAGGCAAAGGAGAAGCAGTTTCTATTTGAACAACCGTGGTCACCCTGGGAGGAGTATCTGTTTGGATGGCGACCATGGTTTTCTCAGTAACCAATGGGTATGAAGATTGCCTCATAAATTCTTCAAAGCCAGAAGTAGAGGTATCAATCTCTAACAAATGGATACATGCAGGGGTATCCTCGGGAATTTTCTACGAACTCTCTTGTTGATGATCAGGAGGTGGCTCAACTGCTGAAATAGGAACGGCATTCTAAGGAGACTCTTCCACTATTATGTCAGGAGGAGAAAGAGGCATCTCAATGGAAACTAAGGAAGGAATCTCATGAGGTGAGTCCGAAGCTAGAGACTTAGGAGCATCTTCTAATTGTTGTCCTTCTTCTGGATTATCAAGATCAATCACATGAACGTGAAACCGAGACTTTTCCTTTCCACAAACTATCGCCTCCTCAAGAGGAAGCACTATTGCCCGACTAACCCGCAATTTGATCCTGGTTTCTAAAGATGATGCACCTTCCTTGTTGTCAATCTGAATCTCAGACTTACATCCAAGAAGCCCTGTAGAGTCATCTTCTTTCCCAACCTTGATCTTGATGAGTCTAACACCATTACCTTTGAGCCAAGTGTTGGTGTTAGCCAAGATAGGCTGAAATTTTTCAAGAATGGACGTGCATTCTTTATGCGACCATTGGATTAAAGGAAGTGGGGCTTCCTCAACCCTTCATGAGACGTACTCTGGATTGAGCACATGACCATCATCGATGATTCCTTGCAGAATGTCCACCAAGTTCAGATCAATAACCTGTTCAACAGTAAGCCTGCAGTAGTCCATCTTGAGAATCTCCATTTCTGTACGGAGATCTACCCAGATACCCTCAATATGATGCACATGTACGAAGGACTTTTTGATCTTTTCCTTCATACCCTGGTAATCAAAATCTGCCCTGGACTTAAACCTTTTGAGTTTAATCTCTTGCATCTCAGACTCCATAGCTTTGGCTTTGACGGATGTGACGAGAATACCGGCCAATTTTCAATGGATTTGTTGTAAAAATCCCCATTCTGACCTTATGTCTGACAGATTGATAAGCGTGCACAACCATGATTTGTCTTCCCAACTCCATAAGAATGATCTTATCAGTCGAGCATCTAGGGAGCATGTATGGTTGCCCACTGTAGCATCCAACCCTCACATAAGTGAAAGTTGGGAATTGAAGAAACAAGCACCCATACTCATTGACTCTTTCCCGTGCTTCATCTGACACCCTTCTGTTCTTTAGAGTCTTGTCAAATTGGCACATGAAGGCACCAAAGAATGCATCTTGAACTCTTCTAAAATGTAATATGCTGGGTCTCAAAGGCAGTTGATCATAATATTCCCACACAAGTATAAGTGAGCGGTCACCCTTGGTAGAAAGACCAAGGAAATGAGTGAGTGACGCTGCCAAAAACACTAAGTATGAATTCATGTAGAAAGTCATGGTGGTAGGGAATACGGCAAGTTGCTCGCACAAAGCATCATTGATAATCTCTCCCCATGAAATATGATGGGATTGCCTTATGAACATGGTAAACTGATACATCCAAGGTTCAAAAACATTAGAGTGTTCAAAACCCATCATCCTGCTGAGGAGAGTTATGATGTCTCCAATTTCCCACTTAAAGTCGCAATGGTACAACTTAGCCCACCTTGAGAAGGCAGCTCGTGGCTCATGAATCCACCTATTGATATGACGTTTACAGTCCTTTTCCCTCGACATAGTACTCGGCTATGTCATGTCCCCTGCTTGATCGTTATATATCCTAAATGAAGCAATTATTATTATTAACAACGAATGATTGTTTGAAATTTATTTATTAAATATTATTATTTAATTAATATATATTAATATTATAAACACAATTTATATATTAAACCTGATCTACATATTCTCAATTGTAAACACAACTTATATATTGAAATAAGATGACAATACAACAATCAAGGAAGAACTTATTTTATTTCATACCCAATTTGGATTGCTGATTATATCATTGTCCTTGGTGGTATGCACGGGATGTGCTTAATATGCATACTTAATATATGGAAGCCCGATAGTATGAACACGGTCTGCAGTTTGTATGATGGTAATTAGATAATTTAAGTGGCAGACCAGATCTAACATGTGTCAGATCTATCTATGTGATGTCCCCAAAGTGAACCTCATCAAATATTGTTAATATTAAAGAAGTTCCTTGTATTATCGTTATAAATGATACGAAGGACAAATGATTAAAGTTAAGTATAGTGTTGGAAATGGCATCAGATGTTATAAGTTAAGCCACAATGATAGTATAGAGCCTATTATTCTCTAAATGGAAAGCAATAATGATACTTTATTTTAATACAACAATTAATAGTGTCGTAGCTAGGAAGAACCATCAATATACGACTTGCTCACTAGCACCATCGCTGATCAAAAGACTGGATCTGACTCAATGGATAATCAAGCAACAGTTTATACATCCCGGTTCAGATACAAACAAACCATTTAATGTTCCATGGGTGTCGTAGAGAATTAATAGGACGGCATAAATGATTTTTGACGTCGTCTAAGGAGTGTCATATTCCTTGAAGATCGGATCCTTCTCTAATGAAATTCACGGGGAAAGTTTCTTCTAAAACGTTACTAAGGTATAGACATAGACTTAAGCATCTAACAATTGATTGGTTATGTTCTTCGATGTTAACAGCAATAAATTAATTATCGTTAATAATTCGTCAAGCCCAACATTAGTCAGTGACCCCGTATTATTAATTAATATCGCCTTGGGTGAAGGCAAGCAGCCTAATATCAATATGGTTCGTTGAATATATTAGACGGGTTATTGTGAAGTACTATGAATTGTTTATTTGGAAGGTCGTCACCCTTCAAGGAGACGTATCTCTCGATCAGATAGAAGTAAATATAAATGGGCACGGGGAAGAGGAGGAGAGGGAGACGGGAGGATAGCTAGCGGACTACGGTCTAGGAGCTTCAACAGCAGACTGCAGACTGCAACAGGTAAGTGATGTCTACGGTTCACAGAGGATATATATGTGTGTGGACGTGTGTGCCACACACACACATATATAGTAATGAATATTTTAATACATGTTAATGAATAGTTCTAGATATATGTTAATGAATATTTGTGAATAAACGTTAATGAATAGTCATGAAAATATGTTAATGAATATTTGTGAATATATGGTAATGAATAGTTCTAAATATATGTTAATGAATATTTTTTATATGTTAATGAATTTTCCTGAGAACATGTTAATGAATATTTTCTGAATATATGTTACCGAATACATGTTAATATAGGAATATCTAAATGTAGATTATGGAATGAAAATGATAATGAATTGTAGAATGTAATATGAATGATGTGGCTATACGATGGAGGCTATTGGGAAGAAAATCCCTTAGTCTAATGCAGGGGTTATGATAATCCCTGGTAGGCAGTATATACTGAATATCTATATGCATATATGTTATGGCTTGGTTGACAAAGTCCATCCAAGAAGAGACGGATCTGGCCGGTCCTCTCTGGTAGACTTGGATGATGAGATGCATCATCCAAGGCAAGGAATTGATCATATATGATGGTCTTCCTTGGTATTTCCTGGTATGGCTTGGAACCAAGATGGGTTCCAAGAAGGCGAGCTTCACAGCCGCCTAACTATCCTTTGAAATTTCCATATAAACAAGTGTCGGTGGTATTCTGAAGACTTTCTCAATTGTATCTGCATCAAGACGGATTATTGCCTCACCATCATCATTTTTAATGGTTCTCGTCTCCTTGTCAAAGCGATGGGCGCAAGCGAGAACAAATTGAGGTTCTAGGGCAGCCATTAGAAAAGAGGATGCGTGATGGATGTGGCTGTCCAACAATCGCTGCATATTACTATCCTGCGGATCCTCCACTCCCTTGACGAATTCTGACATGTCCACATGCCCTATCTCCGTGTCTTTTATGTGATCCAAAGGAGAGGAAACTTGCGAAGGTGAAACTTCATTCTGGTACTTGTCATATTTATACTTCATCTTTTTTGAAATAGGAGAGGATGGTAAATCTGACATTGAAGGATAACCTGGTATACTGTGATGAAGACTTACAAGCGTTAAGGCAACATCATAATCAGCTGCAACTAACATTTTTCCTTCTTCAAATGGGAAGAACTCCAACCCTTGCACTTCATGAATTTGTGAGAGAAAGATGGGAAATATATGGGAATGGTGGAAATTTGACTTTGACCAATTTCGGATCTTGGGGAGGGTTTTACAACTATACAAGTTGGGAAGAATGGACATGCAATCGGACTTTTAAAACCCGAATACAAGTATACTTGTAAAACGGAAAATGGAGAAATGAGTGAAAAATGAGATTTAGACTTGTGGGAAATGACGTGAATGGAAAGTGCGGATATAAGCAGTATGGATGGATAAAAATAGGAAAGTTTTGGGAATGTCATTTTCAAGAAAATGGGAAGAACTTTGGACATGCAATCCGGTTCTAAAAACCTGATTTTGGAAGGAGGGGTATTTTTCATCTTTGCAACTTGGAATTTCACTAGAAGATGGTTAAATTCTTATAACCATAAGGGAAGATCAATTATTTTCATCCAACTTGTGAGTGATAAAGACAGTCACTTCATGAGCTTGTTTTGGTAGGATCTCTTCCTTTTGGCAAAAACTAAGCTCACCCCTAGTACCAATTACCATGCACAAACAGATGGCCAAACCAAATTGTGAACAAATCGGTGGAAGGTTATTTGAGGGATTATGTCGCTACCAACAAAAGGCTTGGATCAAGCGGCTCTACTTGGGTGAGCACTGTTACAACACCACCTACCACATCCATCAAGATGATGTCATTCATGGCTTTGTACAGGTACGAAGCTCAAAGCTTCATTGATCTCATTCTGGCAAATAGTAGGGTACTGAGAGCAAGTGATGCGTTCAAACAAAGCCAAGACATTCTAAAGTCACTCAATAATAATCTCCAACAAGCTCAAAACCAATAGAAGATGTATGCAGACCATCATAGGATCGAGAGAACATTTGAGATTGGAGACATCGTTTTTTTGAGATTATAGTTGTACAAGCAATCTTCCCTAAAGGCAAGTGGGGCAGAAAAGCTCAAATCACATTTCTATGGGGCATATAGAATTTCAATAAGGATTAGCAAAGTGGCCTATGAATTGGAGCTGTCAAAGGAAAGCAAGATACATAATGCCTTTCACATGTCTTGCCTCAAAAAGGCATTAGACAAACCTATAGAACCCTCAAATGAGTTGCCTTGAATTGATAACGATAAAAAAATGATTTTGATTACCGAATCAATCATGGATGTGAGGGAGAGGGAGCAGAGAAACAGAAGCACCAAGGAGTACCTAGTTCAATAGGAAAGATCTTTTGGCGGAGGATGCAACATGGGAAGGCCCATAGATATTGGAAAATTTGAACCTGCAATTGCTTGAAGAGAAACAATTTTGAGTAGGGTGGACTTGTCATGTCACATATTCCAATCAATCTAAGTCTATACAGATTAGGTTTGTACTTGTGTCTTCCCTGTTTCCATCTGTTATGTGTTTTCCCTCCATGCCTGTGTCTTTTCTTCTAGTTCCACTCTTCCCTTCTTCATGTTGGAGTCTCAGTCTTCTCCATCCTGTCATGCCTTCCATCTATCGCTCACCTCACCGTTGTATTTTTCAAACTTCTCCATCTTGTCATGTTTGTTGTTCGACCCCCAATGCCTCATACTTTAGTTGAGTCTTGTGTTATGGCCGACCTCCAATCCCCAATAATTCTAATTATATTTCATTTCCCTCCAAACTTCCTAGCACATGTCATTGTTTCCAGTAATATCTTTTTGGCACCATTATTTTCAAAGTTTAATGTCCATGATCACTATTCAAATTTGAAGTTGTGGTTGTACATGGTTTTTGACCTATCTATTTGTGGAGGATATAAAATGGTGAATCTTTTCATCCAAGATCATCATCTACACTTAATCAAATTCCTTTCAAAATCCATTTTGAGCACTAGTGTTCGAGCGTGTGAATCATAGGACAAAAACCCTAGCAATTTCATAGGGCAATCTCGTCAAAGTTTGCATTAGTCGTGGACTCCAACCGCATTATATTGATTTGATTTGCCATTGTCATTGGTATGAATTGCTGTTGTAGTTAATGATATTGCAAAACTATTTGAACATAATATAGTCATTATTGCAATAAGAAAGATTTCGGGATTTCCAATTTACACTTGTTATTTGGTGTTTGTTATAATAAGAAGATTGAGAGTTATTTCTATCATTTGTGGTTTGAAATGGAATGATATTCCTGATGCATAAATAGTAAATTTAATAGATCGGAGTGAATGTTGGGGCCAAGAGTGTTGTTATTCAAATAATAAGTGCTTTTGAAAAGTTAAGATTTGGATTTTGCATTACTCTTTTGGCCTAGGACATTACATTGAACATCTAAGAAAGCACCAAAAAGCTAAAATTAGAAGCACAACATGGAGATTACAGAAAGAAAGGGTCCAAGAAAACAAAATAGTTTCAAATTCCACAAGAAACAGTTTGGTTTTCAGCTCGGCATACCTTCGCAGAAAAACCAAATCATTGCATCTTTTGGGGAGAAAAATTTGAAACAATAGAGACCAATCGAGGTCTTCTACTACTCCATATCCACTCACCACTATTTTAAATGACATGGAAGTGGGGCAACACGTGCTTCTAATGTGTGGCCTACATGTTGACAGTCACTCATGCTCATGTGGCAGAAAACAGTGGAATAGAGGAATATCTAAAGGACTACCCTCTTCATGAGGAAGGAGTGTCCTAAAGGTGGCAACAATATTTGTGTGGGAAAATTGTGGCGTTAATTTGATTACTCTCTTCATGAGTGTAAAGTGGAAAATTGGATCCTAGTGACTACTCACCTAGGAGAGAGAAAGGAAGTCACTAGGATGATTTTCGCTTGGAGGAACTTTAAATTTAAAAGAGGGGCTTGAAACCACTAGATCCAAATCCAAAGGAAACAAGGATGTGAATTCCAAGTGGATTGCAAGGGTTGAAGTGTGATTTACTCTCTTTTGTAAATGAGAAAGTTGACTTGTTGACTATGTAGGAAAGAGAGATAAAATGAGTGAAATGAGGAGCTACCGGATCTAGATCGCGCTGTAACTTCGGATCTAAGATATTTAGACTGATACGGATCTGCCCTACAAATTTGGAGAAAAGTTGTCGGGACCGTGTTGAAAGTGCACACGGTCCTCCACAAAATCCGCGAAACGAAAAAAGGGTTCCTCCGCCTTTGTAAATGGAGTCCAACTCTGAACATACAGCTGTGCACCTATAACCTACACACAAAAAAGAAGGGAAGAGGAGTTGTGGATAGGGGTTTGCCTCAGTCAAACCCGAATCAACCTTGAAAGAAAGTAATTGCAAATGCTTGAATGTAAACAATGGAAATGTATACCTTGTAGATCTGCAATTTGTTGGTGATGGTTGCTTTGCTTCTTGAATGTAATCACAAATGTTGCATGAAATGGCATGTAACATGACAAAACCCTAACACACACATATGCTTGCAAATGAATGTTGTAAATGTTGCTCCAATAGATGAATGAAGAAGACACATGAAGAAGAAGACTTGATGGATGCTTGAACTTCGCCTATCGTGTATTTTGTGTATATTCTCCCCCTTGCAAATGAGAAGACCAACTCCCTTTTATACATGCCTCAGAGAATTAATTCTGTTAGGGTTCCCAAAGATACTGAGAGGCGGGGGTGAATCAGTATCTTGCCGGTTAACAGATTTTCTGACCTTATTAAATAAATTGCATTCCAAAACAGTGTGTCGGTAAACAAGAATTAATGCAGCAAATATGAACAATAAGCACAACATAGAAAGCACACCATAACACAAGATTTTTAACGAGGAAACCCAGTGTGGGAAAAACCTCGGTGGGATTTGTGATCCACAATATTCACTCACTAGCCAATGAATGGATATTACTTACAATAGGGGCCTGCACATGCAGGAAGGCCAACTGCCTAAAGCTCACTGCTTAATTACAAAAAGGAAGTCTCACTGACTTACAAAATGGATTATGCAAATCAAATATAATGTACTGCTTTAGTTCAGTATCTGCTATGCCAGGTTCAATACCGGTTTAAGCTCATACAGTAACCATAAACCTTACTCCAAAATCTGCCTTAATATTCGCATATTTCTTCTGCAATAATCTAACCATGTTCGCATCCTAAATGATCTCCAAGATCTCATACTTATATATGAGTCTTATTACAATACGCCTTGTCAGCTTACAAAAAGATATTTCAATTAAATACAAAATGCAATATTCAAAATCATGTCGGCTGGGGTGCCGGTAATCATCTTTGCCGCTGCTGGTAAACTATCTGCCGGTGTAGAGTCTGTCGGTGCCAGTGTGATAGGATTGCAAGGTTGCCATCAATGACAATACCTTCAATCACCTACAATTTCTCATTGGAGTGTGCAATGCCAACAATCTCCCCCTTTGGCATTGATGGCAACACCCATGAGAAAAATTCAAAAATGTATCCAAAATTGAAGTCCAAAAATCGTACCAAAAACTGTGTGCTCCCCCTGAGCAAATGATCTCTTATGTCCATCATTTTTCTCATCTCTACTACTCCCCCTTTGGCATCAATGACAAAGACTGTCAAAATGTCAATTGAGTGTAGTTATCAGCTAGAACCCTGTAACCGGTTGGTTACAATTTGAAATATGTCTGCTAATACAAAATTTAGGCTCTCAGTGAATCTGTCACTGTCCTTCAATGTTGCCTCTGTCCTTTGAATTGTACCGGTGAGGATGTGCATTTGCTCTTCCGGTGTCTTCAGTGCTTGAATAAGTGCCTCTGATATCTCTTTCCTCAAAGAGATGAGGTTGTCAAGTTTAGGACCAAGTCTACATTTAAGCTCTTTTGCCTTGTATTGTATTCTTTCCTTTTTCTTTTCCAATTTTTCAAGTTTTTCCTCAAAACCTACTATCTCTAGCTCTATAACTGATATGGGTTTTGATGAACCGATGAGATTGTCAGCTATATCATTTATTTATGTCTGTACTTTGCTGATCTCCTTGTCTATATCCACTGTCAAAATATTGGTCTTACATGTGTCTTTGTACAACTCCTTAAATTCCATTAATGTTTTGTTTAGTGCCGGTAGGAGGGTGTCAATGTGTTCCGTGCACTTCTTTATTGTCTCATCAAAGAATTTCTCTTTTTCTTTATTCATTTTCTCTCTAAATGTCTCATTTATCTGTTCAACTGTCAATATGTTACTAGTGATATATTTAGACAATGTGTCTAATTGACTTAAAGAATCTTTATTTTCCACAATGCACTTGGGTGCAATCAATTTCAGAATAGGTATGGTATCATCAATAGCCTTATAAGCTAGTGCATTACACTCTATGAGTTTCTTAATTGAATCCAATAATACCTCTGTTACATTAGTTGGTCTAAACTCTGTCATGGAAGAAACAGATGATTGTCCAACTACCTTAACAATTTGCATTTCGCCGGTGTGAGTAACCTCTTTGCTTATATTGACCTCTGATAGGTCAGTTCGTGTCTGCATGTCAACTAGCAAAGGCTTGGGTTTCTCAACTGTTGCCGGTGGCACTGCCTCAATATGAACCTGTACCTCAACCTTTTTCTCTTCCTGTTTCTCAGTGTGTACCTCAGTTTGTTTCTTTGTGCTCTCTTCTGTCCGTTTCTCTGATGTTGTCTCAGTATTCACTGTCGGTTTCTCAGTATGCACCTCTAAACTGTCCACTGTCGGTATCTCAACTGGTTTCTCTGTGTTATCAGCCGGTTTCTCTAACTCGGTGGGTTTTTCAATGTGTGCACCAGTGGTATCAGTCACCATTCCAGAAGCCAGGGGATCAACTGATTGTTCAGTTTGTGTCTCAACCCCAATTTCAACATTTTCAACTGTATGCTCTACATGTGTTTCCACTGCAATATTCTCAGCCAATGGCTCAGTAGCCACATCCTTCTTTTCACCAGTGGTTTCCTTATCAACCACAATATTTACCTCGTGTATCAATATTCATAGTAAATAAAACTTCTGAATCAGGATTGGTGTCCTCATGTGTTGATTCCAACTCAACATTATCAGTAGCCGGTGGTGTATCAACAGTCTCAACCGGTGGAGTATCAGAAGGAGGTGGGGGCAAGTTGTTTGTCACTTTTATGTTGGGAGGTCCACCTACCTTGCCTTTACCTTTATCCTTTTCCTTTTGGTAAACTCTGAAAGTTTTGGGTCGCTTAAGTTCTTCTTGCTTCTCTTTCTCCACAAAGAAGATATCCCATTTATCCGCTGTCTCTTCAGTGATTTCATTCACTCTTCCAGCCATTAAACCTACATGCCAGTGACCACTTGAAAATACTGTCCTGTTTGCCTCACTTATTAACTCATCAATTTCATCTGTTGATTTAACTAGGTGAACTGCAAGCAGTTTTTCTATCTTTATCTTCTCATCCAATTCCATAATAGCTAGTCTTTTTGCATCAAGTCTTCTATTCAAGTCACTCGGTAAATCATCTACAACTTCTATCAAAAATTTCTTGTAAATGTCTAAGTGTAGAATGATACTGTTTTCTATGCTTTCCTTTTCTTCATTAGTAAAAGTATCATACAATTTGCTGACATTAGACAAGTTTCCTTCATCTGTTATTTCATTTAAAAGATTGTCTAAAGGAGGAATAACTTGTTTTTCCTTCTTCTTTCTTGGTGTCATTTTCTTTATTGGGGGCCTTACTGCCTGTTGTTTCCTTCTTGTTCTCTTTGGTGTAGGAGAGGGTGCCGGTGAGGGTTTTCTTTTCCTTTCTACTCTCATAAATTCAGCTAGGATTTCACTGTCAGATGAAGTTCCAAATGGTGAGAGGTGAGCTTCCGGTTGTAACCCTTCCAAGTCACTTTCCTTAATACCGGTGATATTCAATATGTCTTCCTTGATCTCTTTGGCCTGTTTTGTTGCTTTCCTGATAGTTTGCTCTCTTTTCTTCCTTCGTTTTAGTGTTTGCACTTTGCTCGCAATGGTTTCAGCACTACCAAATATTTCCTCTTCAGGTTCTCTAGGGGCTTGTTAATGCCCAAAAGTGCACCCAAAAACTAAGTTCTTAAAACTCAGCACTTTGGGATAACATGGGAACAATCATGAATTTGTGGGTAAACTACTAGGATGATTGGACCTCCGGATAGGCCGGTTCCTGATACTGATGGATCACCTATTCTAATAGAACTTTGGAAAAAGAGTTTTTTTGGAAAAGGGAGAAGGTATAAATAAAGATGGAAAGAAAACTAATAACTTAAATAGAGTGATACACCAAATTGATCTGAAAAATGACAGAAAAACCTTTCTAAAATCACCTGTTTTACTCAAAAGCCCCTCTGATTTATATCACAAAAAATGATTTATGCAAAGGATCTTGACTCAGAAAACTGAAAGGAAAAATACTTTCTCAAACAATTAACTGAATAAATCACAATGCATAACCTGTGATTCATGCATGAGACAAAAATTCCAAAAAGGTTATTTAATCAATAACACAATATGACAATGACTCTCAATCACACATCAAATAATAAGCTCAGAAATATAAGGTATAATCTGGTATTTTATTGAATTTTCTGTCAAGAATTGTAAATGTGAGTTACAAGAAAGAATTCTCTGCCAAGCTTGAGAATAAAAATCCAGAACACCTTCCCAAATGAAATGCTTTCTTTCTTTATACAAAAAGGCCTTCCAAATGCAAGGATAAGATGACTCTAAGTCAACTGAAGGTGAACTAGAGGGATCTCCAACTCAAAAGATCTCAAAATCCGAGCAGAGAAGGAAATCCCCCCAAAAAGGCTTCAAATTTTGCATAAATGTGTGAAATCTGGTCCAAACTCTTGGTCAACTGAAGGTTGACCCATGAGACACTCAAAATCAAGCTTCAACTACTGGAGAACTGGCACAAACCCATGCATAACTACATCTTAAGCCCAAATCCAACCCCAAACTCATGAGATAACTCCACCTCCTTGAGTTCAATATTTTTCTTCCATATGCATATTGGGAATAAATATCTAAGACACAACTATAATAAATACTAATTGGATTTATAATTTATCCAATTAGAATATTCATTTTACAATTTCCAATGTGTCTATGGGTGAAAAGTATTGAATTCTAAAGGCTATAAAGATGCAAAAATTATTTCCTTATAAAGATATGATGATAGGAAATCTCTTTTTTTATATGCAAAACTAATTAATTTAAATAATTAGTTATTATGTTAATGTTGCTAGAAGTTTAATTTTTGTCAACATTAACATAATAATTAATTATAAAAATTAATTACATCTTTTAAGTTTTTACAAGTCTTTTGAAAGACTTAGGGGTTTTAAAGCCTCCCCACGGCTAGGCATGATATCTCGTAAGTGGGAGTCTAAGGACTCAACCACTATGCATTAGTTCGCATTGTTAAAAATAAAAACAATCCCACAAAAGGGGAGACAAGTGAAAAATGAGCAGCGGTAAAACCTAATGTTAATCATTCATTTTTTGCATCTTCACTGCTGTAGAAGATTTCCACCGCACTGCTAGGGTTCGAACAGGGAGATGGAAAATTGTAAACTGTGTGTTGACTTCCCTCCTTTGGCAGTTGTCCATGGCTTCAACCGGTTTGCTCCTATTTTTCGAATTTGCAGGGTTTTCTTTATAAACCGTGGCATTTCCTTCATTTGCGAAAACGGAAAAGGTATTTTCGAGCTGCACTTTCTGAAGAAATCTCTGCAATTTTTTCTATTTTCCCTTGAAAACTCGGCAATGTGTATTATTTTCATGAACTTTGCTTGATTTTTAAAAGTTTTTTTACGCAAGAAGTTGTGCTGATGGGTTTTCTACATAATGAAGATCATACAAAACTGCCTGTTCATTTGCACCGTAGGGTCTAGGGTTATTATGGAATAATCTCTCATGTATTTTATGCTGCACTCTCTGCAATTTTTATTCAGGGGTACTGCATATAGTTTATGGATAAGCATCTCCACACTGTTTGTATTGTTATTCCATAATGTGATAAACTTTGCTTTAAAAGAAATTCCACGTCTCTTGTATGCATCTGAGAATTCACTATTTATAACCCTCACACTCATTTGCATCTCCTGCTTTTTCATGTCATCAATTGTTTTTCTGCATTTCCAGTTCTGCCTGTCCTTTCTCTGCTAAAATGACTTCTAGAGCAGGTTCTCTCTCTTACCTTATATATAATTCCATCTTGATGTCTTCTGAATCAAGATTCCATGACTCTATGTCATCGATGTTTGTCATCTAGAAATTCATTTCCTCCAATTAATCTTTTCTTTTGTATGGTCTTCACCTGCTCAATCTTATTTTCATAATATTTAAAATACCCATTACCTATAGCTTGTTTTCTTGATCCTCTATAAAATTCCATTCTTTGCCTTGTTTTTTTTTTTAGTTCTTTTGAAAGTTTTATGTATTATGGAAGGAAAGTAGAGTGAAATCTTCTACCAAGCTCTTAAGCTCCACAGCAGTTGTCGATGCCAACTCCTTTGCATATGATGCTTCTTTAGCCAATTTTTTGGCATTGTATTTCTAGTCCACCCTTTTCTTCAATAAGTTGAACCTTCTCTTATTTCAATTTCTCAATTTCAACTACCAGCAGCAACATCTTCTCTTGAAATTCTTCAGCACATCCTCCACTACAGTCCCTAGATATTAACCCAGTTCTTTAATCTGCATCTTTGCACATCTTTCCACATTTTCCTTATATCCATCGTCAACCTTGCCTTCGTATAATATTTTTTCCAAAGATGCAAGTTGCTGATTGATTTAAAGAACCATCTCTTGTGCTTCATCACTTTCAGCTGACTTTCTTGTGCAGCTCCTCTGAACAGTCATATAGTTTCCATGAGCTGGGCTCAACCCTTGTGGGAGCCTCATTTAATAGTTAATACCACTCATAAATGAAACCCCTAAAATCTGCAGTTTTAACTTAAAACCTGTTTCTGCACATTAAACAAACACAGTTAGAAAAAACACTGATTCTCCAATGCAATGAGAATGACCTTTCCTTTCTGTTTTCTTTGATGCTTATTTTTCTGTCAAAAAGGATCATGATTGAATAATACAAATGCATAGGTATGTGTTGACGTGTACTTTGTACACTATCATACACAGAATAAAATACCTAAAGGCATCTTGTCCTCTCTTGAATAAAGTCTCTAACTGCTGAAGATTCGCATGAAGGATCAGTTAGGATGACTCCAATGTTCTGGTTAGTAGGGTCTCTACGTGTGGATAAACTCCAGTGGTATGATGTGATTTGCTGGAATCACAAGGGGACTTACATCTGATGATTGAACTTCCGATCTGCTTTGCTGGAACACAGGCTCTTACTAGCTTAGATTTGAAAAAATGGAAAAAAGGATGAGGGCGAAGAGAAGATCTAATCCTAATACTAAGAATGTAGGAGCAATGATTTGATTTTTTGATGAAACTCTAACTAGGTCTTGTTTTGACATCAATGGACCATCTCCACAAGGCTAGTGCGATCTTCTAAGGGAAGCTTTATGATGTTCAAATCATCACCGCAGGCATAGACACCATCAAGTTGATGCATATCAATGAAGAAGCGACAAATTGAAATTGAGCTTAAGCTGAATGATTCCAGTTGACTACACAAGGCAAGTCTGCAATCAACAAACTGCTAGTAGTATGGATATACGAATTCCACCATCAATCAATCACATTTCCTCCATTCATCTAATCATCTACCATCTAGGATTGAAGACTCAACAAGAAACCATGCAAATTGCAAGAAACGACACACTTCACCATTACTTCAATGAAAATGGAGTTTGTTTACAATCAATGGCAACAATTTCTTGCCTTGTCCTCCTATTCTACTCTAATTACTATTCTATCAATTTCTAACTACTCTCTATCTACTAACTGCTTTCTATTATTTACAACTCTCTCTCATTAGCCCTTACAAATGAAATGCCAGGGCTTATATAGTGCCCACAATACAATTTGATGGCTTAGATCAATTCAAGATCAATGGCCAAGATTCAACAATGAAAACCCTAATTAGGGTTTGTTACAACCATTACATAACATTTAATGCTTGACCAATGATAAAATTGTATTGCTTGGACACATGTCCCCTCTAGAAAAATCGACCAATGGATAGCCGGGGTAGGTACATCGGAGTTTGTGCCACCTTCCATGAGTTAAGTACATTGAATCTGGACATGCTGAGGTGGACCTCACTGATTGGAGAAATGATGACTAGGATGCCACCTCATTTGACACTTGTAACTTGGTAGATATTCAACTTGATGTTGTTGAGAAGCTTGCTTTAATTAATTCATCTGGAACTATTTACTTCTTCAACGAGCCCTTGTTCTAACTCCCTGTGTCCTTGATGTGCAGGATGATGATGTACCTCACCTTGGAACGTTGGATTGAAAAAGGTTGCCCCTGTCCTGGCTTGATCGTCCCGGCGAAGACCGTCCTTGATCCGGCTTGATTTTCCTTGATGAGATCTCCATTTGATGCCTACACAACATTTCAAAATTAGTAACATGATTTTGCAATGAATAGCATAGATTAAATTAATTTTAGGAAAGCTCATGATAAGTCCTTGAATTATCATTTCCTAAAAAAAGATTGAGCTACTGGAATTCAAAATTTCAAAATTCAAATTTTAAGGTAATGACGATCAAAATTCAAAACAAGGGATCACATCGCCATACCTTTCTTGAGAGCTAACTCTAAAATGCAAAATAAAGGAATTCGCCTAGGCAAAAAATCAAAATTTGATGGCTTCAACGTGATCTTGAAGGATAATGAACGTCCTCTTTGTCAATTCGCTACCCTTGGGGATATCTTTGATGTGTTCTTCAATATCCTTGGCAAGTTCGCCTAACTTGAAACTCGAACTCCTTTGATAATGCTTGCACCTTCCCTTTGAAATTCGCTCCTCCTCTTGAATGATAATTTCGCACTTCCTTTGAATACTTCAAATCGCATATGAAAGAGGATGCTTGAATAATGATTTAAAAATGAAATAAACACCTCCTTTTATAAGCGCTCACCTCTCACAATTACCTCTAGGCCGACTTTGATAAAATGAGGCAATTAAAACGATTTTAAATAAATAATAATGGCCGACCTTGACAAAATAAACCCAAGCGCTCAATAATTAATTAACTTTATGCCTTTATAATTAATTTTTTTGATTTTTAATAGGCAAAATTAACTAATAAATGTTATGCGTTATTTTTAAATGCCACTTAATTAAATTTTCAAAACCTATCGAATTTCGCATTTAAAATAAATTCAATTGTTTGTTTTGGAGCCAAAATGGGAAGATGAAAAAATACAAACCTCATCGCCCTGGTCCCTGACTGAGGGACAGGAGCGATCCATCATCTTGGTCTTGATTCTCGCAATTTTAACGTTCAAAGTCTTCATCTCCACGTTGAATTTGCCACTTTCGTTGGGTCCTTCGAGCTTGAGTGTCTTGCTTATGTGAACAAATGCCTTTTATGACCATTATCGCCCTGGTCCCTTGGAGAGGGACAGGAGCGATCCTAGTGTTTTCTCCTTGACCTTTGTAACTTCGAATTTCAATCTTCATTGTAAAGGATAAACAATGCTATTCTTTCATTCCACGCTTGTCCTACTTGACTTCCACAAGGCATATGGATGTTTGAAGGATCATCGCCCTGGTCCCTTGGAGAGGGACAGGAGCGAACTTGAAGCCCTAGTCAAAATGCGTCATCTTTCAACCTTGGTTCCTCGTTCATTACCTCTTAAATAATGTCCTTGATCTTGTGTGTCCTTGCATTGTCATGATTTTGAAGGAACATGAGTATTTTAATAAAAATCGCTTTGGTCCTTGTCCAAAGGACAGGAGCGATATAGCCTCTTTGGCTCAATTGATAATCTTTCGACGTTTGAAACCTTTGTATATCATCCCCTTAAGACACCTTAGACCCCTTACCACCTCGCATGATCTTTTCTTAACGTGATTTTTGAGAGATTTGGCCACTATGATAAATATCGCTCTGGTCCCTTGGAGAGGGACAGAAGCGAACTTGAATGTCTTGGACTTGTCCTTGCTTCCATTAATTTGCCACCGTTTTCATCGTGTAAAATAAAGTCTTTTTGATCCCCTTGGACACTTGAAACGTGATCAACTTTCAAAATCTAGGCCTTTATGGAAATTTCGCTCTGGTCCCTGCCTGAGGGACAGGAGCGAACTTAGGTATTTAAGTGCAAATCCTTCATTTTGGCGGTCCTTGTAACTTTGTGCTTGATTGAGATGCTTCGAAACGCCTTTGCCACCCTTCACCTTGACTTGAAGTGGTCCTGAACTTAAGTGAAAGGCAAGATAATCAAAATTTCGCCCTGGTCCCTTGGTGAGGGATAGGAGCGATCTTGCTCTTGTAGGCTTCATCTCACCTTGCTAACTTCAAAATTTATCTTCATTGGTCTTGTTGTACCTCCTTCCACTCATCCATGCCTTGGAATTCACTGTAACTTGGCAAGAAATTTGTCTAAAGTAATAATCGCTCTGGTCCCTGACTGAGGGACAGGAGCGAACTTAGGCATTTGGGTCCCTTGTTGACGTTTCATAATCTTCAATTTGTCTTCAATGGGTTCAATTCACCTCCTTTCTTGCCTTCAAACATAAAACTTGCTTGATCTTTGCCCAGAATATACCTTATGAAGAACTTCGCTCTGGTCCCTTGGAGAGGGACGGGAGCTACAATGGTTTTCGCCCTGGTCCCTGACTGAGGGACAGGAGCGATTTTTGCATTTTGGGTCATTCTCCTTCACGACGGCACTTCAAGTTATATTCATTTGATAAAACACATCTCCTTGGACCTCTTCAAATCATCAAGTTGTTAAAATCGTGCAAGGACAAAGTAATATTTGATTCTGAGCTCCGGTCCTTCACTGATGGACAGGAGCGATTTTGCTCCCTGAGGCATTTCCGTGTTCGTGAAATTCTTCAATTTATATTCAACGGAAAGATCACGCCTTTCTTTATCACTTCCAATTCGAAACTCATCTTGATCCTGTAGGGACAGTAAGATTTTTGAAAACGAGCTCCGGTCCTTCACTGAGGGACAGGAGCGATTTTGCTCATACAGGCCAAAATATCAAGATTTCACAAGTTTAATCACTTCACAAGGCAAAAACAAATCATTTCCAATGCCCAGGATCAAAAATCAAAAAACTCAAAATTTGGTCAAAATTACTCAATTGGACAAAATTCTTATTTCATCATCAACACTTAGACAAATTTAGACTCTGCACTCAAAATTCCAATTGAAAATAGACCATTCTGGCGAATTTACTTAATTCAAAATTTGCATCCTACAAAAGGAAGCTCAAAAAGCTCTCAAGACTGACTGGATTCTGGCCTAAAAACGTCAAAAATGAAAAACCTTAAGGCTTGACCCTAATCCAGACAACTGACAAACTAAACCAAAACCCTAAAAAGCAAAGCGAAAACGAGCAAAATGAGCAAAAAACATGGGTCCCCATTTGCAATGGGGCGATGTGTGAAAACGTCACAACAGTATGATTAGCAGATAATCAGTCATTGCTTGGATCCCTTGGATCTAACACATGCTTCTTTTTCACTTTTTTAGGACCAGGAGACAATTGGAGGCTGAAAGACACCGGGGATGCAGACCTACAACAGCAGAAACAGACTTATGTCAGCCATATACCCCAGGCAATGGTTGGTTCCCTTCTCATCTTTTCCTATGCATTTGTGTTATTTAATTGTGTATTTCTCCTTTGCATAGGAAAATAAAGATCACTCTCATAGTCTTGTGTGAGAGAAACATTTATTCAGTAGATTACTTTCTCTTAATCTTTCCAATTGTATAAAAATGAAATATTATAAATTGAAAACAATTGAAAGATCTGGAATTTTCTTTATGTAATTGTAATCTTTTTGCCTGGCACTTGAACTTTCCACTAAATTGCAATAAATATGAAAATTCAGTAGCAGGGCTTCAAGTAGGGCTTTAGCATATGTCTCAATTATGTTTATATCAATCTCATAACCCATTTCTGTTACCCAAACAGTTCTAGGAACCACTGCCTCCATCCAGATTTCATCTTTCTTTACAACAAAACATATTTCCTTTTGATATTTGTCAACTATGCTTTGAGATAACCTTTCCCTTGTTTTCATTCTAGCCTTAAATGCTTGGAAGTATTTAATTATGTTGTTTTCCCTGTCATCTCCCATGCCGGTAAAGATATCCAAAAGTTGTTTGCCTACCAGTATGTCAAAACCAAATTCTTTCCTGCCTAGACCGGGAACTTCCTTAGTAATGTATAGCATTAGGCACACAAGTAGATTACCAAATCTAAAAGTACCTTTCTTATCACCTTTAATTTTCTTCAAATTATCAATCAATTCATCCTTTAGCCATTCACATATGTCAATCTTAGTGTTACTATTCACCATGTCATAAGCACTCTTGATACATAAACTAGAAACAGAGTTTAATCTGTTAGCATGTGTAGTTTTGTATCCTAGTATCATGCTAATGAATCTAACATTTATATCTTTCACATCATTGACTCTTAAGGTCTGTTGTCATGGGTTGCACCAGTTAGTGTCATCACAGTGTTGTTTGGAACTTTCTTAGTTTTGTCAGGTCTGCTACTAGTGGAAGGTAAGCCAGTCACTGCCCTAACTACTTCTTTTGTGATCTTGTGGATGGAGTCAAGCCAAAAGAATTCCCCATGAACTCTACTTAGCACAATTCTCATAACTTCCTTAGGAAAATCCGGAATATCAAGTATTTCCACAAAACCTAGGGTTTCTATGATCTTATGTTCAGGTTTCACAATACCATTCTCATCACAAATTACAGACTCATACATGTTCATAATTTCATCAGCACCTAGTTCCTCAATATGACAATGTATGTATATCCTAGGGTCTTCTACATATGCAACTCCTTTAGGGATTTTAGAGAATGCACCTAGGGTATCATCCTGTTTCGCTACTTCGGGTATGATTTTAAATACGGGCCTAGGGCGTTTAACCACTTCAACAACAGTAGGGTTTGCAATGAATTCAGGTGCAGAGGAAGCCATTGATAAATACCTTAATCTGCCTTTAGGTTTGAATGCTCAAAAAGATTTTGCTTCACTTCTCGCTGTGGATGCCTTCGCTCGGGTTTTTCGCACTCTTAGGAAATTTGAATGCTCGGTGAGTGAAAAAGAGTGAAAAACACTTGCTTTATAGTGTCATTTCCTTCAACTACCACAATAAATGCCTGTCGGTTAAGTGAAACTTAACTCATCTGCCGGTAAAGAAGCATTTCATCTTCTTACCATCAACCGAGGGTAAACTAGCATGATTTTCAATTAGATGCCATACCCCAAAAGGTTTCTTTTCAGTTAGATGAAGAATCTTTTGCCGGTGGAGTGGTACTCTGTTCTGTCGGTGAAGGAATAGTCTCATCAACATTCTAATCTCTCTTTCTAATCCATTGTTTTGAAAATTCTTGCTTTACCTCTTCAAGCTTCTCTTTACCTTTCAAGTTGGGTCCTTTGTTATTTGTCGGTGATGCCTTACTTCTACAAAATTTTGCAATATGTCCAATCTTGTTACAAGCATAACAAGTCACATTATTTTTCTGAATAGCTTTTCCATATCCTATGCCGGTATGTGTTCTGCATTGATTAGATAAGTGTCCAAATCTTCCACAAACATAACATCTTACATTCATTCTACAGTTTTCTGAATTATGACCAATTTTGTTGCATTTAGAACATTGACCAGTGGGTGTATTAGTGTTCTGATAGTTTCTAAATCTACACTGATTTGCTCTATGACCATACTTGTTACAGTTAAAGCATTTCCCATTAAATTTGTATGCATTAGGTTGTCTTACCGGTTTACTGTGATCATGATTGTTTGCAGTACCGGAGCTTTCACCATCTTCAAAGCCAAGACCATTAGTGTTTCCATTAGGTTTCTGATTTTTCAGCATGTCATCAAGTTCTTCTGAACTTTTCTTGAATTTCTCTTTGTGTTGATTTGCAGTAGCCAACTCATTTTCCAAGAAATCCTTCCGTCTCATGAGTTCAGTTTTATCATATTCCAAGTGAATCAGATCTGTCTTCAACATATCATTTTCATGACTGAGTCTTAGATTTTTTGTTCCAACATCATTGATTCTCCTAGTCAAGTCATCTTCATTCTTCTTTCTGTCTTCAATGTCTTTACAAAATCTCAGTCATATCTTGCATCTCATTCCTCAAGGTCATATTCTCTTGCTTCATCTTGCTTACAAGATCATTAAGAGTTTCCTTTTCATCATCATCATTTTGTATCTTCTCATGAAGTTCTATTCTTTTGTTTCTAGCAATAGTGAGATTTCCTTGAAGTCCTTGAATGATTTCCTGTGCAGCCTTCAGATCATCTTCAAGTTTGATATTCTTCAACTTTTCTACATCATAATCTGCAAGAGTTGTTTCCAATTGCTTTCTCAAGTTTTCCATCTGTACCGGTGTCAGAATCTCCCTCAAGCTGTTAGGCTTTTGAAAATAGAGGACCAGGCTCTGATACCAATTGTTAGGATTCCCAAAGATACTGAGAGGGGGGATGAATCAGTATCTTGTCGGTAAACAGATTTTCTGACCTTATTAAATAAATTGCATTCCAGAACAGTGTGCCGATAAACAAGAATTAATGCAGTAAATATGAACAATAAGCACAACATAGAAAGCACACCATCACACAAGATTTTTAATGAGGAAACCCGGTGTGGGAAAAACCTCGGTGGGATTTGTGACCCACAATATTCACTCACTGGCCAATGAATGGATATTACTTACAATAGGGGCCTGCACATGCAGGAAGGCCAACTGCCTAAGCTCACTGCTTAATTACAAAAAGCAAGTCTCACTGACTTACAAAATGGATTATGCAAATCAAATATAATGTACTGCTTTAGTTCAGCATCTGCTATGCCAGGTTCAGTACCGGTTTAAGCTCATACAGTAACCATAAACCTTACTCCAAAATCTGCCTTAATATTCGCATATTTCTTTTGCAATAATCTAACCATGTTCGCATCCTAAATGATCTCCAAGATCTCATACTTATATATGAGTCTTATTACAATACGCCTTGTCAGCTTACAAAAAGATATTTCAATTAAATACAAAATGCAATATTCAAAATCATGTCGGCTGGGGTGCCGGTAATCATCTTTGCCGCTGCTGGTAAACTATCTGCCGGTGTAGAGTCTGTCGATGCCAGTGTGATAGGATTGCAAGGTTGCCATCAATGACAATACCTTCAATCACCTACAATTTCTCATTGGAGTGTGCAATGCCAGCAAATTCATCTCACCAAAGGCCGACATCGAGGAGATTTGGAATCCCGAAATGCAAATAGGACCGGAGGGACCTATCTTGGGGCCACCCTAAGAGGGGGGGACAGGGGCGTATCTTGGGGTCCGGACAGGGTCCTGAGGCCATCTCAGGGCTTTAACAAGGAGAGGTTCGAGATGAAAATGCAGAGAGAAGTCTCAGTTGGGAAGGAAGATGTTGTCACCAAGGTGAGGACCTCAAATGTGGTTAAAATTGCTAGGGTCGCAATTTTATGACACTACATTTAGCCCCCACTTTAGCGGGAGTACGACTTACGCCAATACTATCGGTAAAGTAGAAGAAATAGAGATGAAGATGAGAGATGCGGTGTTGGCATATGGACACTCCAATGAGACATTGTGTGTGATTAAAGGTTTTGTCATTGATGGCAACCTTGTAATCCTATGGCACCGGCAAGACATCATACCGGCAAAGCATTACACAAGCAAGACAGTGCACCGGCATCAACAAGATCACTCTACACCGGCACCGGCACAGAAGAAAAGATGTATACTGGCATAGAGGCCGGCAGAATTTTTGATATGTAATATTTTGATTATTATTGTAAGCCGACTTGGCAAATTGTAAAATGACTCTTGTATATAAAAGAGATCATTGTAGACATTTAGAAGAGTAAGGAAGCGAGCATAAAGAAAATTATTAGGCAGACCTAATGTGCGAATTATAGGTCAAGGGTATATGTAAAGAACAGAGTTAGAACCGGTACTGAATCTGGCATTGGAGATGCTATTGTAAAGCAATACAAGTCTTTGGATTAGTATAATCCTCATTGTAAGTCAGTGTGACTTCTCATTGAGCAGTGAGCTCTAGGCAGTTGGCCTTCCTGCATGTGCAGGCCCTTATTGTAAGTAATATTCTCTTATTGGCCAGTAAGTGAATATTGTGGGTCACAAATCCCACCGAGGTTTTTCCCACACCAGGTTTCCTCGTTAAACATCTTGTGTTATGGTGTTCTTTTCATGTGGATGTTTCTGATTCTGTTTATTGCATTAATTCTTGCATACCGGTATACTGCTAGTTTATGTTCTGCATGTTTTAACTTAAGAAATACTACTCACCGGTTAGATACTGATTCACCCCCCCCCCCCTCTCAGTATCTGTGGGAATCCTAACAATTGGTATCAGAGTCTGGTCCTCTATTTTCAGAAGCCTAACAGCTTGAGGAAGATCTTGACACCGGTAAAGATGGAAAATCTGATGAAGCAACTTGAAGGAGCTCTTACTGACTATGATGCAGAGAAGTTGAAAAATATCAAATTAGAAGATGATTTAAGAGCAGCTCGGGATATCATTCAGGCACTTCAAGAAAATCTTACTGTTACAAGAAATAAGAGGAGAACTTTGTGAAAAATTGCAAAATGAGAATGATGAAAAGGAATCACTTAATGATATGATAAGCAAGTTGAAACAAGAGATCATGACAACAAAAAATGAAATGCAAGATATGACTATGAGATTTTGCAAAGAAATTGAGGACAGAAAGAAGAATGAAGAAGAATTGACCAGAAGACTAAGTGATGCAGTAAATGAGAACACAAGACTTAGCTATGAAAATGACATGTTGAAAATAGATCTGATGCATACTCAGAATGACTCAAATGAACTAATGAGACAAAAAAAAATCTTGGAAAGGGAATTGGAAATTGCAAATCAACATAAAGGAAAATTCAAGAAAAGCTCAAAAGAACTTGGTACCTTATTGAAGAATCAAAAACCTAAAGGTGACACTTCTGGAATTGGCTTTGAAGTTGGAGAAAGCTCCAGTACTGCAAATACTCAGGATCACAGCAAACCAGTACGACCACCTAATGCTTATAAATTCAATGGAAAATGCTTTAACTGTAATAAATATGGTCATAGGGCAAATGAATGTAGATCTAGGAATTATCAGAATATCAATCCACCCACCGATCAATGTTTCAAATGCAACAAAGTTGGTTATAACTCTGAAAACTGCAGAATGAATGTGAGATGTTATGTTTGTGGAAGATTTGGACATCTATCTAATCAATGCAGAACACAAACCGGCATAGGTTATGGGAAAGTTATTCAGAAAAATAATGTAACTTGTTATGCATGTAACAAGATTGGGCATATTGCTAAATTTTGTAGAAGTAAAGGTACACCGGTAGACAACAAAAGTGCTAGCTTGAAAGGTAAAGAAAAAGTTGAAGAGGTTAAGCAAGAATTCTCAAAGCAATTGATTAGAAAAGCTGATCTAAATATTGGGAATACTCCTCCACCGGTAGAACCAACAAACGCTTCACCGGCAGGACAGAGTGATGCTTCACCGGCAAGACAGAGTGATGCTTCACCGGCAAGACAGAGCAGTGCTCCACCGACAGGAAGTTCTTCATCTAATTGAAGAAAATTTTCTTGAGGGTTTGGCAATCTAATGACACATGTGCTATTATTCCCTCGGTTAGAGATAAGAAGTTGAAAATCACTTATTACAGGCAAACAATGTTAAGTGAATACTTAACCGGCATGCAATTAATGTGGTAGATAGCGAAAAAGACTTTATAAAATAAGGTTTTGCCTCCATTTCATTTCACCGTGATTTCAAACTTTCAGAGAGCCCGAAGATTCCGAGCTAAGGCATTTCGAGCAAGAGCAAGCACACTCCAAGCAATCATCCATCAAAGACAGAAAAAGGTATTTAATCATGGCATCCACCTCTACAATTGAATACATAGCGAACCCTACTGTTGTGGAAGTAATTAAAAGACCTAGGCTCGTATTTCAGTTGGTCCCCGAAATAGCAAAGAAGGATGATACCTTAGGTGCATTTTCTCAAATCCCTAAAGGTGTTGTATATGCTGAAGACCCTAGAATGTATATTCACTGCAATATTGAAGAGTTAGGAAACGAAGAAATCAAAACCATGTATAAAACCGAGATATGTGATGATACCGGCAATGTTAAAACTGAACACAAGGTTATTGAAACCCTAGGATTCACAGAAATCCTTAGCATTCCTGAATTTCCTAAGGATGTAATTAGGATAGTGTTAAGCAGAGTTCATGGAGAATTTTTCTGGTTAGACGCAATTCATAAGATCACCAAGGAAGCGGTAAAGGCTGTCACAGGGTTACCGGCCACAGGTAGAAGACCAGACAAAAACAAGAAAGTTTCAAATGATTTAGTCATAGACCTAACAGGTGCAACATTTGATAAAAGATCTCTAAGGGTTAACGATGTAAAGGATACAAATGTGAGATTCTTAAGTATGATATTAAGTTACAAAGCCACTCATGCCAATAAACTTAACTCAGTTTCAAGTTTATGCATTAAGAGTGCTTATGATATGGTAACAGACAATGCAAAAATTGACATCTGTGAATGGTTAAAGGATGAACTGATAGACAACCTTGGAAAGATAAAGAAGGATAAGAAAGGAACTTTCAGATTTGGAAATCTGTTAGTATGTCTAATGCTTCATATAACAAAACAGGTTCCCGGTATAGGCTATAAAGAACTAGGATATGACATACCGGTAGGAAAGCAACTGACAGAACTGTTCAATACCATGGGTGAGAACAAGGAAAACAACATTCATGACTTTTTCCAAGCACTAAAGACAAAAATGAAGAAAAGGACAAGGTTATCTCAGAAAATTGTAGATAAATACAAAGATGATATATGCTTTGTTATTAAAAAGGATGAAATATGGATGGAAGCAGTCATCCCAAAGACAATCTGGGTAACAGAAATGGGCTATGAGACAGATGACCACATAGTTGAAACTTATGCCAAAGCACTTCTGGAAGCCCCCAATGAACCTAAGGAGGAAGTATTTGGTAGTGCTGAAACAATAGAAAAACAAATACAGTCCAAGAAAAGAGTGAAGAAGGTAGAGGCATTTGTGAGAAAAGGATCCAGACAAGCAAAAGCCATTAAGGAAGATGTATTAAAGAAAACCGGCATAACTGAAGATGAGTTGGCAGCCCCACAACCTGAAGCTCATCTATCACCGGTAGGTACTTCTTCGGAAGGAGACATGCCAGCAACCTTTAAAAGAGTTGTTAGGAAAAGAGATCCCTCACCGGCAACCACTCCTTCACCTAGAAGGACAAGGCAGAAGCAACAAGCTGTGAGATCTCCGGTCAAAAAGGTCACACCTAAAAAGAAGCTGACTCCTAAGAAAAAGAAAAAGACAAAAACTGACTTGGCACCTCTAGACATTTTGTTAAATGAGATCACAAAGGAAGGAAAACTGAAAAACATAGGGAAAATTTATGACACCCTATCTGCTGATGAGAAAGGGCAAGTTGAGGAGAGTGTACTACTGCATATGGACATGTTCAAAAAGTTTTTGATGGAAGTCATAAATGAAATTCCTGATGATTTATACAAAAGACTTGAGGCCAGAAGGCAAGGGATAATTGAATTAGACAAGAAAATAAAAATAGAAAAACTACTTGCTGTATATCCGGTAAACTCCCCAAAGGAAATTGATGATCTGATAGCTCAGGCAAACCGGACAGTTTTCTCCACTGCACACCGGCATATTTCACTAATGGCAGGAAGAGTTACAGAAGTTTCAGAGGAAACAGAAGATGGTTGGGACATATTTTTGGTTGAAAAAGAAAAACAAGAAGAATACAGGAATCCCAAGCCTATTAAGGTATATCAGAAGGATAAGGACAAAGGGAAAGGCAAAATTGGTGGACCTCCAAGCATAAAGGTTAAAGACAACCTACCTCCACCTGTAAAAAATTACAACCCCTAAAAACCAACCGGCAGCTGAAAGCATGGATGTAGAGGATAGCAATCCAAATCCTGAAGTCCTATACACTGTAAATGTTGATACCCAAAAGATCAACATAGCAGTTGATAAAGATACAACTGAAAAATCAGATATGGCTAAAGAGCCTCCGGTAACAGGAGATACAGAGCAACCGGCAGAGGATACAG
Source organism: Cryptomeria japonica (assembly GCF_030272615.1). Classification (NCBI taxonomy): domain Eukaryota; kingdom Viridiplantae; phylum Streptophyta; class Pinopsida; order Cupressales; family Cupressaceae; genus Cryptomeria; species Cryptomeria japonica. The sequence goes on along the minus strand of NC_081414.1, from coordinate 543,642,664 downwards.
GGAAAAAGATGGAATCTGAGGCACAAACAGAGAAACCAATAGAGCTAAAGGCTCCGAAACAGGCTCACAAGGAAACAATGCCACCGGTAAGCAATGAAGCAGGAAAACCAGTGCTAAAGGAAATGCAGACACAAACTGACCTGCCAGAGGTCAATACAAGCATGGTCACTTCCACCGGTACTCAGTTTGTTGGGTCATCATCAAAGACAACAAATGTGACTGAGGTATTACTTGAATCCATTAAGAAAATAACTGACTACAGTTCACAAGCTTACAAAGCAATAGATGATTCAATACCAATTTTGAAAATAATTGCTCCTGATTGTAATATAGATAATAAAGATTCTTTAGGACAGTTGGATACATTATGTAAATACATTTCTGGAAATATTGAGAAAATAAAAGAAGAATCTGTATAGGACATGGTAGAAAAGGAGAAACAGAAATTTTTTGAAGAAGAAATAAAGAAGTGTAATAGAGACTTTGACACACTTCTACCAGAACTGTGTAGTTTGTTAAAAGAGTATAAAAACCTGTATAAAGACACATGCAAAACAAACTTCCTGACTGTAGATATTGACAAGAAAATAAGCAAGACACAGGAAGAGATAAACAAGCTTACAGACAATTTTGTCAACTCACCGGACTCACTATCTGTTTTTGAAGATAAGTTAGCAAATTTTGAGGAAGAATTGCTTAAACAGGAAAGAGAGAAAGAGACAATAATAAACAAGGCAAAACACTTGAGATCTAAACTGAGTCCAAGATTGGACTATCTAGCATCTCTGCGGAAGGAAATCTCAAAGGCATTAGCACAGGGAAGTAAAACACCGGCAGAACAATTGCAGCATCTCACCGGTACTGTGAAGAGGACTAAAACAGCAATAAAAGATAGCAAAAAGTTTATGGATAGTATAAACTTAATTTTGGGCGATCTTTTTCAGATAATAACTACCCAACTACAAGGTTGAGGATATGGACAAGTATAACTACAAACTCTACTAACATCTTGACAACCTTTGTCATTGATGCCAAAGGGGGAGTAGTAGGATGAGAAAGTTCAAAGACAGGAATCATATGCTCAAGGGGAGCCCTTCATATTTTTGGTAAATTTTTTGGACTACACATTTTGGACACTTTTTGAAATTTCTCATGAGTGTTGCCATCAATGCCAAAGGGGGAGATTGTTGGCATATGGACACTCCAATGAGACATTGTGTGTGATTGAAGGTTTTGTCATTGATGGCAACCTTGCAATCCTATGGCACCGGCAAGACATCATACCGGCAAAGCATTACACAAGCAAGACAATGCACCGGCATCAACAAGATCACTCTACACCGGCACCGGCACAGAAGAAAAGATGTATACCGGCATAGAGGCCGACAGGATTTTTGATATGTAATATTTTGATTATTATTGTAAGCCGACTTGGCAAATTGTAAAATGACTCTTGTATATAAAAGAGATCATTGTAGACATTTAGAAGAGTAAGGAAGCAAGCATAAAGAAAATTATTAGACAGACCTAATGTGCGAATTATAGGTCAAGGGTATATGTAAAGAACAAAGTTAGAACCAGTACTGAATCTGGCATTGGAGATGCTATTGTAAAGCAATACAAGTCTTTGGATTAGTATAATCCTCATTGTAAGTCAGTGTGACTTCTCATTGAGCAGTGAGCTCTAGGCAGTTGGCCTTCCTGCATGTGCAGGCCCCTATTGTAAATAATATTCTCTTATTGGCCAGTAACTGAATATTGTGGGTCACAAATCCCACCGAGGTTTTTCCCACGCCAGGTTTCCTCGTTAAACATCTTGTGTTATGGTGTTCTTTTCATGTGGATGTTTCTAATTCTGTTTATTGCATTAATTCTTGCATACCGGTATACTGCTAGTTTATGTTCTGCATGTTTTAACTTAAGAAATACTACTCACCGGTTAGATACTGATTCACCCCCCCCCCTCTCAGTATCTGTGGGAATCCTAACATGCGGAGCAATACCACAAGGAGTATAAGACGTCACTAATCTTGAGGAACAAAAGCCCCCAATCCTAGGATCTTAACTCACTCAAACATATGCAAGAGCACACAAAACAAAAAGGAACAAGACGCTCAAAACAAAAACAAAGTGCAAAAGACACACAACAAAAACAAGACAAGACAACAAACCAACTAGCCGAAGAGACCTCGATACTTAGATGTCTCAACAACTAATCAGGACAGAAAGACCAATGCCATCACACAAACACAAGTGATCACATAAAAGAGCAAAGCTGACATCATCCATGAGCCATCAATAGCAAAACTATGGGTTCATGAGAGGAAGGAGAGAGAGGACATGAATACACACTTTGGTGATCCATGTGAAGAAAGGCGAACAAGAGAGAAACCATGGACATCTCGCCTCTAAAACTAGGTGATCCATGGAGAGAAGGACATGGAAACTTAGCCACCAGAGTCTGTCTAGGTGATCCATGTAAGGGAGGAGAGTGGGAACACTGTTAGTTCCACCCAACCTCAAGCACGTGTGTGTGCAAGTGAGGTTCAAAGCGCCTCATAGGAGCCTATGCCCGAGTACACTACAACCTGTATAGAATGTATAGTACAAGTGTAAAGAAAGGCGTGATATCTCGCTCTAAGAGTTTGTGCTCTGGTTCCGAGAATAATCACCCTACATAAGAGAAAAGTGGCATCATCTCGCTCTAAGAGTCTGTGCTCTAGTTCCGAGAATGACCCACTGTACAAGGAAAAAGTGATGATATCTCGCTCTAAGAGTCTGTGCTCTGGTTCCAAGAATGACCCACTGTACAAGGAAAAAGAAGCGTCATCTCGCTCTAAGAGTTTGTGCTCTGGTTCCGAGAATGACCCACTGTACAAGAGAAAAGTGATGACATCTTGCTCTACGAGGCTGCCCTCTGGTTCCAAGAATGTCCCACTGTACAATGCATGAGAGAAGTATGGTACAAAGGAGCAGTGTGGGTGCCCCCCCCTTAAGATGTCAACATAGGTTGATGTTGATATCTTAAGAATAGTAGAAAAAGGATACCTACCTTTATCACAAAGAAGATATCTGTTATGCAACAATGCCATAAATCCAAGCAAGAGAGGGAATACTCTTCAAGCAAGGATAAGATAGTTGAAAAGAAATATCTTGTTGTAAGTGTAAAGGAGATCCTTGGAGGAGAAGAGATCTTTGTTCAAAAGACATCTACCCCCAAGAGAAGTTGTCTTAGACAAATATAACATCTTCTAGAACGAAGCGCAGAAGAGAACAAGAATTCAATCCTTCCTCCTATTGCTAGGTGAAAGGGATGAAGGATGACTCACTTTTATCCCAATGGGGATAGGTGAATTTATTATAGATGTACATTACCAAGTGTGAAAGAGATTTTAGTCAAGGACTTACACCTCTTGTATAAGAGAGAACCCTTGAGTGAACAACAAGAATTCCATACAAGGAATGACATCAAGTAATAAAACTCACACCATCCAAAACATAGGAAAGAGTGGATCCTTAGAGATGGAGAGAGAGCGGGATCATTGCCCCCCAAGCTAAGGGACAATGAGAAGAGCTTACACAATCTTCTAGAGAGAGATTAAACATAAGCAAATGCACAAATTACTTTCATGAATGCATGGAAGGAAAGACATTAGTATATGTAAAATACATGTCTCAAGAAGTGGTAATCTTCAAATAGGAAGAGAGAAAAAGCATCACATATTCCCCAAGGGGGATTAATCAGAAAAACATACCATTGTAAGAAATGATAATCACATATGAAAAATGCAGCCCCTAAAGGAAACAGTGATACAAGAGATAAAAAGAAAGAAAGAGAAAGGAGTGAAAATCCTTGCTCCCCAAGTGAGGAGGACAAAGAGAAACATTACACGTCTTCTAATGGTGAGTATTGGCAAGTGATATGCCTTCCTAGTGGAACAAATCCTTGCAAGGAAGGGATACATCTCAAGAGATCATTCCATGCCAAGGGGCATATCCAACTTGCGAATAATCGAGACCATAGAAGAGGTAAGGTTTTCAAGAGAATGAAGGAAAGAGAAAAAGTGCACTACTCATTAAAGAAACTACCCTCAAGCAAAGAGGAAAACCCAAGAACAATTATATGCTCACATAAGAATGATTCTTATGCAAGAAAAGAGATCTAATAATGTATAATGTGCCAAGATAGAGATGAATATATAGAAAGAATGAAGAGAAATGAATTTCATGTTGCTGCCCCAAAGTATGTAAAGTTGAAACAACACCACCACAAATGATAAAAAAAATCCCCAGCTAAGTTGACTATTTATGTGATAAGGGTGAGGAGCAACAGGAAGAGAAAAGAAGTGCTAAGGCACTATTTTGATGTCAAGGAAGACAGCTAAATCTATTGTAAGAGAAATTCGTGCAAGATCATATTGCTTTTGAACAAATTTCTTAAATGCATAACATTTCCCAAGAGAATGTGAATGTGAATCATGAAAAATGCAATATTCAATACCTTTCATTGGCTTAAGATTCTTGTTTTTATTTTGAGGAGGAAAGGAAATGTTCCTATCATATTTCAATTTCCAATAGATTCTTGCAGCTAGTCTTTCAGGATGATAGATATCATCTTGACATAAAGGAGAAGAATTATTAGAAGGAGGAGGTTTATCATCCACAATTCTAATTTTGCCACTATCGATGCCATCTTGAATAGATTTTTGAAAATCAGGGCAATCATCAGCATTATGGTCATGGGTTTGATGAAATGAACAAAAAGGACATTTTGAAGAAGAAGCATTCTTGCGGGCTCTTTTGATTTGTTGCCTTTTAAGATAATTTTCAAAATTTTGGAGCCTAAGGAGTTCATCCGTAGAAAGAAGAGCATTATTTCCTAGGCCTTTTGTACTAGTTTGTGTAGGAAGGTTTATAGGGACACGAATTCTTTGCTCAAATTTCCCAATTCCTTGTCCTTTAAAATCTTGTTTTGTGATTATATGAAAGCCACGACTATAAGAATGTTGTAATTGACTAGATGGAGGAATAGGATCATGAATTTTTTGGAAATCTAATGTATAAGGGGGAAGAAAAGGATTTGTAGATGGAGTATCATGTGAAATGACAATCTCCTTTCCTTTATCAAGCTTATCCTTTGTGGAGGATTGGGGATGAACATCTTCATCATCTAGAAGCTCATTTTTAGTTATTTCTATGCGAGGGGAAAGATCATGAATAAAATGCATGACATCATCCTCCCTACATAGACTTTGATGTTGAAGATAGGTCTTAGGAGAATAAGGGGGATCTAAAGATGTAAGAATGTTAATGTTTTGATTTTGCCCCCCTTGCTCAAGGGTATGTGTAGAAGAGGATGAGTCCTTGTCACTTTCCAATGCTTGCACTTGTTTATAGAGAGCATTGGTTAAAGCATTAGGTCTCATCTCATCCACACAAGATACCCTAGGAGAGGTACAAGGGTTAGGATCTTTAGGTTTAGGATCTACAAAATCTTTAAGGTGATTAACATAGGAAATGCATTTTGCTAACAATATCACCATAATGCAACATAAATGATACATGAAAGCTTGGTGATCTAATTAAAAAGGAAATAATTTGGAAAGCCTAACAACACAATATGACCAAGTGCTATGAATGAAGAGAAGCAACGGGAAATGAAAGAAACCCTTATCCGACACATGATTGTAGTAAATATATGTGAAAAACAATGTAATCATATGTGAAAGAGAAAGTAAATCCAATTTATTAATTGCCATTGAAAGTCTCTTAATTAAAATCTTAATTTGCTGAAAAGAAGATCTAAAATTAGGACCTTTGTATGAAAATTAATTTAAAATTTGAATTTGATGAAATTTGAATTTGTGTTCGACCTTAGGAGGTGTTAAAATTAATAAAGTATCCCAATTTTCTGGATTTAAGCAGAAAAATACAGTCAATTCAGTCTCCCGAAATTTCAGGAAAAAAAGCCAGGGACCGTGCTGAAAGTGCACACGGTCTGACCAACTTTTTTCGAAATTTTCAGGGATTATAGATTTTATAATTTTAATGCAGAATCCAAAAAAACAACTGATTTGGAAATGTCTAGATCGGTCAAATTGGCAGTCAAAGGTCGAAAATAAAAGGATTTTAAAAATTAGGGTTTTGTTGTTGAACCACTGAATTTTCAGAATAAAAATGCAGATTTGAATTGCAATTTTGAAATAGAAAATAGATCTGAAACAAGCAATTAAAATTGTGCACTTCACAAGCTTAATTTCCTCAAAACGAAAAATTAGGGTTTCGATGGAATTAACCTCTAAAATTTGCAAATAGATCAAACTTGGAAATGAAATTTTGAAATTCAAATTGCACTTAATCAAATCTAATAATGAGAATTCAGAATTAATGTGCAAGACGTTGAGTTCACCAAAATGTAAAGTGGAAAACTAGATCCTAGTGACTCCCCCACTAGGAGAGAGAAAGGAAGTCACTAGGATGATTTTCGCTTGGAGGAACTTTACATTCAAAAGAGGGGCTTGAAACCACTAGATCCAAATCCAAGGGAAACAAGGATGTGAATTCCAAGTGGATTGCAAGGGTTGAAATGTGATTTACCCTCTTTTGTAAATGAGAAAGTTGACTTGTTGACTATGTAGGAAAGAGAGATAAAATGAGCGAATGAGGAGCTACCGGTTTTGGATCGCGTTGTAAATTTGGATCTGAGATATTTAGACTGATACGGATCTGCCCTACAAATTGGAGAAAATTCGTCAGGACTGTGTTGAAAGTGCACACGATCCTCCACAAAATCCGCGAAATGAAAAGGGTTCCTCCGCCTCTATAAATGGAGTCCAGATCTAAACATATAGTTGCGCACCTGTAACCTACACACAGAAAAGGAGGGAAGAGGGGTTGTGGATAGGGGTTTGCCTCAGCCAAACCTCGGTCGAGCAATTAACCTTGAAAGAAAGTAATTGCAAATGCTTGAATGTATACCTTGTAGATCTGCAATTTGTTGATGATGGTTGCTTTGCTTCTTGAATGTAATCACAAATGTTGCATGAAATGGCATGTAACGTGACAAAACCCTAACACACACATATGCTTGCAAATGAATGTTGTAAATGTTGCTCCAATGGATGAGTGAAGAAGACACATAAAGAAGAAGACTTGATGGATGCTTGAAGACTTGAATGCTTGAACTTCGCCTATCGTGTATTTTGTGTATATTCTCCCCCTTGCAAATCAGAAGACCAATTCCCTTCTATACATGCCTCGGAGAATTAATTCATCTCACCAAAGGCCGACATCGAGGAGATTTGGAATCCCGAAATGCAGATAGGACCAGAGGGACCTATCTTGGGGCCACCCTAAGAGGGGGGAACAGGGGCGCCACGCCCCTATCCTAGGGAGGACAAGGGCGCCACGCCCCTGTCCTCCCCTATCTTGGGGTCCAAACAAGGTCCTGAGGCCATCTCAGGGCTTAAACAAGGAGAGGTTCAAGGTGAAAATGCAGAGAGAAGTCTTAGTTGGGAAGTGTTGTGACGTTTTCACACATCGTCCCATTGCAAATGGGGATCCCCTACTTTTTAGGCCCTCCCGGTCTTTTGGCTTGCGTTTTTGGGGTCTTTTCACAGCAGTCTCGTCAGTCTCTCTGCATTGCAGTCGTTCGAGGGTCATTTGGGTTTAATCTGCTTTTCGTTTGAGCGAGTTTGGTAAAGTCTAGGGCCTATTTTGTCCATTTTTAAGGTTTCTGCCTTCTGTCCTAGATTTTAGGGGTTTTTGTTAGGGTTTTGAAAAAACTGAACATACGACTGAAATTAGGACCCTTCAAGGAACCTCCTAGTAAAATTTGAGCCAAAACGGAGCAACTTTCTATTTTTATAAAGTTCCTAGTTTTTAGGGATTTTACTGAGTCTCGGATTGGTCTAATTTTGCCAAAAATTAAACTTACTATTTTTAGTAAGTTTCTATTTATAGTAAGTCATTCCTGCATCCTGTTTTAGGCTCTAACTCTGACATTTTGGAAAGTTTCTATTTCGGGAAAGTCTATTTGTGGCAGGATCAGGCTAGCAGACAGCGAAGAATCAACATGCACAACCACTTCTAAATCTGGAAAGTTGAAAGCAGACAGGCAAGGGTCTAAAATGGCTAAGTATGAGAATCATCCCTGAAATGGAAGGCACAAAATTGTTCTAAGTCTGGAAAATCCACCTTCAAACTCCCAAAGTGGCATCTCAGCACAGACAGTGGTCAAAATTTGGCTGTTTGGATCTTCTATTCCAGAAGATTAAAGCAAGCATGATCATCCAAGTCCAGAAATTCACATCAATCCACCAATGTCATCCTGATCCGAAAATGGCCTGAAATTTGACTAAGTCTGGAAATTTGGAAGATCTTCCAAAATCCAGAATTTGCATTATGATTCCTATGGACCTGAAACCACTCTCAAACATCCTGACAATATATATGAAATATAACTTAAAGTATAAGAAAGGAAAAAGACATATTGAAGATGCCACTTATACTTAAATGTTATATTTCATATATATATCCTGACGAAGAGCCTGAAATGATGGAAAAATCCATGAATCCATGAACGTGGTGAAAATGCGCCCAAGACTGGGTTGGGGCACTGAATTGAAGATGCCATTCACAAGTGCAATAATCCACCTCTCCATGGACAGAGCCAAAATGCGCCCAGGTCTGGGCTGGGGCGTTGAATTGAAGATGCCATTCACAAGTGCAATAATCCACCTCTCCATGGACAAAGCCAAAATGCGCCCAAGTTAGGGCTGGGGTGCTAAAACCAAGAATGAATTCACAAGTGCAATAATACACTTCTCCATGGACAGAGCCAAAATGCGCCCAGGTCTGGGCTAGGGCGCTGAATTCATGAAGTCATTCACAAGTGCAATAATCCACCTCTCCATGGACAGAGCCAAAATGCGCCCAGGTCTAGGCTGGGATGCTGAATTCCTGAAGTCATTCACAAGTGCAAAAATCCACCAGTCCATGGACATGGCCAAAATGCACTCAGGTATGAGCTGGGGCGCTGAATCCAAGAAGCCATTCACAGAAAGGAAATTCATGAATCCTTGGCATGGTGAAAATTCACCCAAGCTAAAAAAATTGAAATTTTGCCTAAGGCATGGAATCCAAGGAGTCAAGGAAGAATAAAACGTAGAATTCCTCTCGAGCGAATTTTCGAATATGCTATTTTTAGACACCAAATCTTGACCAAGTGTGGAAAATTTTATAGATTCGGAATCGGGGTGAAATTCTTCATCCAATGAACCTGGCTCCTAAATTTTAGGAGGATCCCTAAAAAATAGGGATGTTGAAAAGGAGACATGGACAATTCACAAAACAATAAATTCCTTCCTCGGGAGGAATTTCTGCCCCGGCCTTGTGGAGGGTGCCAGAATGAACAGTGCAGAAAGAGATGAATTCCTTTATCCAGGAAGAATTGCACCCAAGAAGAAGAAATTCCAGGAGAGGTGAAAATTTGGCTAAGTAATGGAAATTCCTTCCTTCAGGACATAATTCCAGGAAAGGTGAAAAATTGACTAAGTGTTGGAAATTCCTTCCTTCATGACAGAGTTCCTGAAAAAGGTGAAAATTTGGCTAAGTGTTGGAAATTCCTTCCTTCGGGACAAAATTCCGAGCAAGGAAGAAATCACACCCAAGGATGAATTGAACATAAAAATTTCTAAGGCAAGGAAGGAATCAGGGATGAACTGAACAAGAAATTTCCCCCCAAGGAAAAATTTGAAAAATCCATTCTTGGGCATCAAATCACATCCAAATTTCAAAATTTTTACAGATTTGGATTTGTAGGAGAATTTTCTCTCTCCTGGACCGTGGAACCCTAATTTGGAAATTTTCCTAAAAAATAGGAAATGTGCAGAATTGATGAAAAACCTTCTTCAAGCAAGGAAAGTTGAGGAGACTTCAAGAAAATTCTTCCTGAATCGAATTTTCCCTCTCCAACAATTCCAAATGTGCAGTAGCGGATATACGACGGCAGAGTCCATTTGCATGGCGAGGATCTATTGAACGCATGGCAGTATGGTGGCGCATTCATTGCCGGAATATTTGACCAAATGGCAACCTGGTCATTGCATGTTGAATTTATGGTAGATTCCTTTTGCATGCAGCCGCCACATGTGGAAATGATGGAGCATTTATGACATAATGGGGTGATTTTTGCATGGATGAATATTCAACACATGTTGGGCGAATTTGAAGGAGGTGGTGCATTTAATGTGCAGTGGATGCTATTTTGGGTACTTTTGAATTAATTGTATATGGGCCTGATGGGTTATTAATTGGAGATTCCCACCTTGTTGCATCATGTGTGGAGAATCTTTTAGGGAAAACCCTAATTAGGGTTTGCATGTAATCATGGCCCGAGGCCTATATAAAGGGGTGACCCCCTCATTTGTCAAGAGAGGGAGCTTTGTATGAAATTGTTGCGATAAGTTTTTGAGAAAATAATAGTGAAACATTGTTCTCTGATGGTGTCCACTTGAGTTATTTTTTCAAAACTTGCATGGTTTCACCTTCCTCACTTAGATTAGAAGTAGTAAAGTGCTTTGATTTCAATGGAGAATGTAATGGTGTCTGATGAATTTCCATGGTTCATACTTTTTGTATCTTGCTGATTGTAAGTTGCAGTGTAAAGTTAGCCTGAGCCACTGAACTTGTGCTAAGTTCAGTTGTGGACAGTCGTTTGGATTGCGCCATTTTGGGTATTCAAATGCACTTTCTCAATTTGAAAATCCTTCAATATCCTCAAAAGATTGCACCGGTTCTTGCGGAGTTGTAGTTGAACTTGGCGAAGCAGAGCTTGGTTTATTTGAAATTTGTCCACCAGAGCACTATTCATTGTTATCACTGCCCTTAGGAGTAGATTTAGATCCTTCTACCCCTTTCCCTTTTTACTTTCAGTTCATTTTAGTCCATTCGAAGCAGCAGCATCGCAGAATTGCCATATCCGATGATGGAGTTCCAGCCACAACAAAGAGGTGAAGGAATGATGCAAACGTAAGGCCCCTTGGATTACCAGCAATCACATCAACCAACTGAGTCACGTCCATAGCATAAAGGAACCTTGGAGTCGATTGTTTGAACTTCTTGCAATCTTAGCATGCAATCGTACTTTGATCAAGAGAGAGTGAAGTGACCGTTAGGCAACTTTATTCTGTGTTAGACGCTGTCATAAAAAACACGTCAACAGGAAGGAAGATGATGTTGCCAAGGTGAGGACCTCAAATGTGGTTAAAATTGCTAGGGTCGCAATTTTATGACACTACAATGAGGAAGGAGCATTTGGTGATGGATGACAACATGGGGATGTGTTCTAGCAAACCTCTAAAGAGGTGTTGTGATGCTAATCCTTGTATGATTGTGTGTGGTGTTCACATAGATTATATCAATCTCTTGTTGAGAGTTAGTGTGGAAAGCATTCAATCAGCAGTTTTCCATTTCAAACAATTCTTCTAAGAGAGCTAACTCCAAGGCTCATTGACTTTGGTTTTTCTTGTATTTGTTCCAAGATGCGTGCTTGCTCTTGGCTAACCGCTTCAAAATTTGGTTTAAGTCATCCTAAACTCATTCAAGATAGACTCTACCCAGTCATGTCTAATCCCAAGACACATGAGCCTATTATGTGGGAGAGAGAAGAGATAGGTAAGACACGCTTTAGTATGCTAGTTTGAGCTTTCGTTTTTTACTTGTACAATTATTTTTCTTGACTTTACTGATTGTGTTGATTGTGTTTGCTTGATTGCTGTGTTTTTTTGTCATCTTGACTTGTTTGCAAGGACTTTGTTGTTTGTTTATTTTCTAAGGTTTGGGCATTGAAGCCTAAAAATGCATGGACCTAAGAATTGAGTTGATGTTTTCTTTTGAGTTTCAGTTTTTTATTGAATTTTAACTGGCAAAATGAATGATCGTGATCTAAACTAAATGCTGGATTGTATTATTTCAATGCAAGAAATGAATGCTTAACTTATATTTTTGTGTTTCTTCCAAATAAACAAAGTGATCTAATTAACTATCAAACCAAAGAATTGACCAAAGGGAGCTACATTGATTTCATGAAAGTAAAAACCAACAAGCTAAACTTTTGCTCTTTTAAGTTTTCTACGTGATTTGGAAATGGTTTTGTGTATTTTTTAACTTTGTCTTGTTTTGCATTTGCTTGGATGAAGAAAATACTATCAAAATGAAAGTAGAATTTGCAATTCAAATTACATTAATCTAATGAAAATAAAGAGATTCTATCTAACTAAATACTAATCTGAGAAGCTTATGTGGTGGTCAAGGGTGGTAGTGGTCTCTGTTTTTGTGTATGGTCCTGCAAAGCCCTAATTTTTTGTGGTTGTCTTGGTCTTTGTTACTATGTGATGGCCCTAATTGTATCAAACTACTGTGAAGACAATTATTTTTTGGATTAATATAATACATACAACCCTGGTTTGCTCTTACGAATCAAAAAAAAGAAATGTTAATCCGAGAAGCAACAATGAAATGTTACAGATCCAGGCAAAATGAAGAATTGATTAACTATTCTACTTCCTATTCTACCCTAATCTTTTGGAAATAAACTATTCTACTTGCTATTCTACTTCAATCTTTTAAGAATAAACTATTCTAACAGTTTGTAAACAGATATTGAAACCTCACACCTAGGATATTGGTAACGCGAGATGCTGCTGTAAAGATTTGTGGAATGTGTGTTCTCGGTGGTCCAGTTTCTGCATTCCTCTCTCCTCCCCAATCTAGGGTACTCCGCTTGATGGAAGAAGCAAAGGGGATGGGAAAACTAAACTCAAATGGAAATGATTGGGAATACTGTAGCTATTGTCCTAGGAGCTTGGAAGCTTCAAAAAAGTGAATAGAAGAGCCTAGGGGCTGTATAGAGCATATGAGTTGTAGGCATGACTTGGATGTTTGCTTAGGAACATCCAGAATTGTCTTTCAAACCTGCTACAATGAATGTGAAAGAGAAGGTAAAAACTCAACCAAAACAACAAAAAACTCTTTGTGAATCCATTTGAGGTAGTATAAATAGGTTCAGATTCACAATTAGGGGGATGGAATTGAAGGATTAACAAAGGTATGGTCTATACTAAATTGGGATTGAGTTCACGGCCGAAATTGGATGCAAAATGAACAGAATTCAGAGTTTTGATGCACCAAATAGATTGATGAAATTACTTGTTTTGCCAGTGGCAAATTGCCTAGGCAACTTATATAAGTTGTTGGGGTGAGTTGAGGGTGAAACGGATGATTCTGTCATTTGAAAACCAAAAATAAGGTTTTCACAAGGCGTAAGGAATATGTAAGCAAGGCAAAAGGTCAGCAAACATGAGAAAGGGCAAGAAAAGGTCCGAGGAGCTGACCAAACACTTCCATCAAGACTAGAAAAGCTAAGAGTGATTTTCATTCATGCCTTATGGGTTGTGTGTTGAACTGTTGAATCATCATTGGACTACCATGAATGCCAGTACAATTTTGAACACTTAGGTCCCAAGAAAAATTGAGTATCTGTAATGTCCCCACTTTGAAATAAAAGTTGATGGTAAATATAAAGAATAAAATTAAAATTCAAAAGAATAAAATTAACATTAAAATGAAAATATAAAAGAATATAAATAATTTAATTAAAATTTAATTAAGTTAATGAATGGTCAAAAGGCATGAAATGACAAGTTGTGACTCTCCCAAATATGAGGTATAAAAGGGAGATGAGAACTCATTTGAAGGCGGGGAGAATTTGGAAATGAAAGTGCAAATCTGATTTAAATAAGTGCAGATCTGATTGTGAAAGGTTGTGTCCCTTTCAAAGGACAGAAATAATGAAGAGTTGAACTCTTTCAAAGGGTACTAATGGTGAAAGGGTGTGTCTCTTGCCAAAGGGCATACATGATGAAGAGGTGTGACCTCTCCCTCACATTGAAAGATATAAAGGAAAGGAATCAAAAGCATCTAGGGAGATCACCATTGATCAGATCAGAACAGAACTGTTATTAAGTTACAGGCAGTAACATCCTTGTTCTTGGTGTTAACATTAATCCATCAATAAGATAGAGATACAAAAAGGATTGAGTGTTATCACAGACGAAAACAATATACGGGAAAGAAAGATAAGAAAAAGGAAGTAAGTAAGAAGGGAGAACCTACGTCCTGCCACAAATATACTCAGCCGACATTCAAATCGGTAAGAATTCTGTGAAATACATATGGCAAACTATGGATGCAATGTATGGTAATCAGTACCATGATAATAACTGTATGTTTTACAGTGCTAATACGTTGCATATCTATGACCAATACTGATAACTTCCTGCCCATTTGATTGATCAATGTTTATGTATTTGATCTTTGACACTGCTGAACATTGTCCCTAGAGGGAGAACCGCTATTAAGGCACCCTCTCAGATAGAGGAAGGACCACTGTAAGGCACCCTCTCAGATAGAGGGAGAACCGTTATTAAGGCACCCTCACAAAATGACTTGATTAAGGAGAACCGTTGCTAAGGCACCCTATCAAGGCAATTAAGATTCTTGTAGTTATGACCCAGAACTTCTGATTTCTACATTACAGTGCTGTTTGCAAAATTATTTAAGTTTCATTATAGTAATTCTTTGAATTATAGTTTTTCCTAATTCAGAGATCATAGTTAATATTTCTATTTTTCCTTATTTATATCATCATAACTGAATTATAAATGACAACCATTCATATATTTTATTTAGAAGGTTATCCTCTAAGTTGTGTTGCAGGTTATCCCTGCCAAGGAGGTAAGGAGATTCCCTTCCTAAAACCCTCTTGATAGCTGAAAAATTGTAATATAGGGCAGAATAGAGTAATTTAGGAAAAGGGACATTACAGTATCTCCGTCTCCTTGAGCTCAGGAAATGATATTGTTAACTTATGAATTATCTCTAGGAGAAATGGTTGCACTGAGAAGGCCCCTATTTCGAGTCTAGTTGCTACACACCCATTTGTATCTTTCTGTTTTCTTTCTTAAAACTTAAGGCTATTACAATTGCATTGTTAGAGCTTTTGAGATTCAAGCTGTTACCTGCTCTAGTTTGCTATATCCTCTTAATATGCCTTCAACACCTGTGCGTAGGTTGCACCCACACTTGATTCTAGGATGTGATTAGCAACAGTTTTCCAATTATATTTTTCAATATTTTATTATTTTGTACACATCCAATCAGATACTATGCATACTGCCGTAACCTTGATTCCTAAATTTGAGATTCCCCCACATCCCGTTCTTCATAATATTCTACAACTTAAATGCAGCAGTCTTTCCATGGTTTGGCATTTTCAATGATTTCGTTTGGAATATTCAAGTTTAGTTGGTAAAAGGCAACGCTTAAACGTATACCCTGAACTGGTTGGGTGCCCACATTATAGCATGCACTTGTGAAATTTGTATCCACCCTCAAACCCCCGAGTCACTGCTAATCCTAGTGATCCAGGCAATTTTCAAATGACCTCCAGATACTCTCTAATGATTGAAGAAATGCACCTCTATTAGCATTCCATGAACAGCAAAATACTACATTAGGAAAAACTACAATTTCGTTGGCCGAAAGTAAGGCATATCCATCTATTCATTGGGGCAATGATCAGCAGAGATCATTGCTTTTTGGCTATAGTAATTGACAGAAATAGTGTAGTTCACCAATTTTCATGGATTCAGCTGTTTGAGAGTCTTTCTATTTAGTAATTCATGGACTGAAGTTTGAGCTGTTCAATAATTTTTTCGGTTTGGTAAATTGGTAAACATTCACACCCATTGGCAAGTGCAGTATCAGGCTTAGAATACGATTTGGAATTTGGATAACAACCCCCATCAAGATGGTTTTATTCTCTCCGGGATTTGCCCCCACTTTGTCCAGTTTATAATGCCTGATTTATCGGCACTTATTCTGCTTAGGATGTACCCGATTCTCCCAGGTTTTGGCCCAAATTATCAGTCATTTTAACAGGAATGCGAGCCTATCCAGATATTTTAAGGTGGATGGTAAGCCAAGCCAGACTGTGAACCTGGCCAATACCATGTCATTGTTTCACCTTATTATTAGACCACAAAGTGTTTGAATGTTGGAACATACCATTCTGAATTTTTTTTTCCGTGCCCATTACTACTTGTAAGTACTTAATTCTTATTATAGATATTCACAATTCATTGAATACACTTTTCCTAGCTAAACAAGACGTTACAAAAAACAATATTCAATCAAACCAAAAATCATTAACAGGTATGGGAGGCAGGGAAGGATTTAATATTACGTGATTGTTTCTCCCCTGTCCGAAACAACAAAATTATTCCTGGTGAAGAACGACAAAACCTCTCCAGCGATTTGATTTGGTGTCTTCCCATCTTCCTTAGAAATCAAAAATGTCTTCTGCACAATCTGCCCATATATATGCATGATACACAATACCCACCAAAATAAGTTTTAAATAACTCATAATTCCTTAATAATGATATACTGTAACTTCAATAATGAAAGGGAGAAAACTACATAGCACGCAATACCCATCAAAATTGAGTTACATATAAATTTGAAATTTTCAATACAAAGATTATTCACGGCAATTTCCATTGTGAAAAGAATACATATGCATACCACAGAGTAACCATCAAAATCGACTTTCAACTAACTCAGTATTCATCATAAATTCATAAAATGATTCATTGCAGAAAAAAAAATGCATACCACATAATGCCCATCAAATTCGTCATAAAAATATCGACTGCAATTTACGGAAAAAAAGAAAACTACTAATAATTAAAAACAAGCAAGTACCTTGGACTTTGTAGAACGTTTGATGAGAGACCAGAGACCAGGCACAGAAATCAAAAAGAGACCCAATGAAGTATAGTAACTAGCTGTAGAATACCCACTGTTTTCTGAGAGTGTAAAAAGTGGGGTGATGTCAGTCGTCAATGCATTGAGCTTGCATGGTCTGCAGCGTTTTTTGCGTTTTGAGACTGTGAAATTTGAGATGGAGCAATTGAATGAGGATTTGAAGCAAGAATATGGAATTTTTATCCGCGAATTGGGAGTGTGACTGAAAGAAATGGGAAGAGCAGACAGGGTCGAAATGTACAGAGATGACGAGGTTTTAGCCATTGATAAACTTCAACCCAATACAACTTCAGGCATTACTTGTCCCTCTTCTTTTCTATTGCGAAGAAAGGAGAGGACGAAATTAGATGGCAACTAATTTATGATGGAAACGAGATTTAATTTTTCAAATTAGCGAAGTATGTTTGCTTGCCAAATCTCGGTCAGATTGTGTGACGATGAAATGACATAATGTTTAGGATCAGCTGCTCATCAAAGCTGGGTTTTGAAGTTTGAAGAATTCTAGTCTCCCATCTGTAAATTTAATGTCATCGATTTGGCATGGCTTCTTAATATGTGGTTGTTGTTATTATATTAAAAGCAGCCAAATCAAGGGGCTGATTCAAGGACAGCAACCCCCTTAATTTTACCCTATCAAAAATAATTATCATTCTATGTATGTTCACCAGATATATATAAAAGTCTTAATAAACATTTCAAGCATTTGTCACGCAGGGCAATAGGTAGATAAGTTCAAACATAAACAAAAATTAAAACTAGAAGCCCAGAAGCTATAGGTAGATAAGTTCAAACATAAACAGAAATTAAAACTAGAAGCCCAGAGGCTACTAGGGCCGAACAAAAAACCCGAGGTCCGAGACATAGGAGCGAACTAATTCTCTTTTCCATGGCTCCTCTTGGGGAGGAGCTCCCTAGCTCATTCCTTGGTGAGGAATTTGAAGAGGGCCCTGTAGTCATTATCCTCCTTGCCTTTGCCTTTATTAGTACTTTCTTGCAGAAGACACAAAGTGGTCGTCGAGCAATGCATAACATTAGCTTGTTTTCCATGGCCTCCATTTTGCTGGTGATTTCCTACAAATTATCAAACAAACCCTCCACTTTCTTACCCAACTCCGTCAGGTTGTTGTCCTCTTCCTCATTTATCCTGCCCACTTCCTCCATCACCATCATCTTATCGTACCTGAGGGTTGGGAAGGGGGAGTTTGTCTGGGATTTGGGGTCGGCCTCCGGACTCATGGAATTTTGTGGGCTCTCAGAAGCGTGGGTGGAGCTAACAAAGTGGGGGGTCGAGGTAGACTGAAACAGGGCCACATTCTTAGAGGGGATGGAATTCTCAGTTTCATGGGATGAGGAGGGGTCTCTTAAGGATTTCTCAAGGGGTTTGGAGGCCAATCTCACGAAACGGCGAGGGGCGTTGGCTTCATTAGTAATCTCCACATCAGAATCAATCTCTTGAATTATAACTTTCTTTGGGGTTCTAGCCTCCTCATGGTGGCGCTTTTTGTTCTTCTTATTTCAAGAGCCAATTTCAGGCTTGTTTCATGTCATTTTTAGTTGCAAATGACATAAGAGCATGAGGCTACCTAAGATGGAAGAAGTTTGTGTTAGGGTGCATCTATATATGTATATGATTGTTAGTTTATTTATAGGTGGAGAGTAATGTTTTCTTCTCATTTATTAATTTGCTTTTAAAATTATATGAAAAATTTTATTATATGTTTTATTTTGTTTTTTGATTGACCAATATTTTCTCTTAGGGTGTTTATTTTTTTCATTAAAAAAATCAAGTATTGGGATGAATTTCTAATGTTTTATGGATTATGATATTGATTTTTATTTTATATTAATTTTTATTCTTACTTTTGAGAAAAAAATAGATTCTATGTAAGGACACTTTCATTATTATTATTATTATATTGTGATCGATACCAAATTATTATTAAAATATGATTATATTATTATGTTTTCTTAATACCAAGTTGTTGTTATTATTATTATTATATTTTATATTATATAATAATATATTCCTCAACTTTATTTATATTAATATAAAAGTTTACATATTTGCAATAGAAAATGAGAGAAAATAGGCCAAATTTGACAAAATTATCAAAATAAGGAAGTTACATTTTTTTTTGGTTGAGATTCTCTTGGCTGGCTCATAAATCAACATTTTTGACAACAAAACTTCACCATTTGCTTCCAAATCAAGATAAGGCTTAAATCTTGTTGCAACCATTGAACATAGGCATGCCAATCACTCATCTCAATCAACTTTGGCCAAACATCTTCATTTGGAGTTTCAATATACCTGAAATATGAAGTAGTTATTGCAAATCTGAAATAGTAGTTGTTTCAATATATTATTATGTTTTCTTAATACCATTTTTTTTTTGCTTGGTAATAATATGTTATTTTAATCATTTTCAAAAGGTAGTACATATCAGATAAAAGTAAACTTCCAAAAAAAGTCTACAAAATCCCAAAACATCCAAAAAAATTGAAACAAACAACCACCCAACTACCACTAATCATGATTACACCATATCCGCCATTATCGAGCTTTAACAAAAAAATTGTTCACAGTGTCTTTACCGTTTTAACCCGTATAAACTACCCCATCGACTTGTTCTATTCAAAAAATATCAACTTTCAAAGCAAAGATAAACCCCGCAGAAGAAAAAACAAAAAGCTAGAGGTACTGAGACTGTAACATAGAGGAGATTTATTTGTTTCCATGAGTGGTGTCTGGGTCATCACCATCTACTTACGTTTTTGCAGCCTTCCTCTTCCTCGATCGTAGCACCCTACGTCCCACACCTTTTGCTTCTACCTTCGCTAATTCAATTACCACCTCCTATTCCTTAATCTGCACCAAGATTTTTAACGCCTCACATCTATGCTCAGCTTCAGCTCTCCGATGAAATTGACACAATCCTTGTAGCCACTGAATGAAAGGGATTAAATTCCCATCTCGGTCTTGTTTTCCACCTTCCACGCCTTCTTGAATATCGAAGCCTTCACCTAGAACTACCCATTCAAGGAAGGAATCCATACCCTCCAAGAAATCCTTATGGACAATCACCTCCATAACCTGCTTCACTGTATCTTCTGGCTCCCTCACATCCACCCCCCACGCCATGATCACAGAGTAAATGTCCATATTTGTTTTATATCTATGCCTCACCAAGTCAAATGTCTTGCCCAGAATTAGGAGCACACACTTCACCAATCGCTCATTGTTGAAGAGGAACATTCCCATCAATCTTCTTTCAGTTACCTCCCTATCGAATGGACACAATTGTTTGCTTGTCCTCAGGGTAAAATTGGCCTCCATTAATTCACTGTAGCCATAGTGTCACCACCCTGCACCTCAATTTGAAGCTTCACCAACACAGAGCTTCAAGGCTACCACACAAACTTGGATTTTAATTCACACAAAACCACCTAATGAGGTCTTAGGAAGGGAGGACAAGTATTAAATAAGGCATTCATCCACTGCATAAACGGTCATTAATAACATTGCAGGCTCTCTGTATCTCGCCACCTAACTTCACATCATCGGACGCTGCATTTAATATGTTCTAGCAATGAACAACTCAAAAAACTTCATTTAGCATCTAATTTATTCTTAAATTTCATCTAAGGAGAGTTGTCTAAAATCCTACATCCTTAGTTCACCAATCTCATCAAAGGATAAAGCCCATTTTGATAGGGAGTCTGCCTCCATGTTCCTAGATCTCCTAACATGACTGATTCAAAAATCTTCAAACTGTGCTAAATCTTCCACTATATTAGTAATTTAATTTTGTAAATACCATGCATCAATAGTCCCCTTCATTATTGCCTGAATAATAATGAAGGAATCACCTTCCAAGTGTAGTTTCTTAGCTCCCAACTTCTTACCCATCTAACAGTCATTGATGTTGTTGATGCTTCTGCAACATTGTTTGTTCCAACTTCTAGTTTCTTCACTCTAAAAGCCACAACATCCCCTTTCCAATCACAAGTAACAAAACTAGCACCTGATGGTCCAGGGTTCCCTTTAGAAGCTCTATCGAAATTAATTTTCCACCATCCTTCTGAAGGTCTCTCCCACACCTCAATACTTTGATCTTTCAAGCCAGAGTTAACCTAGCCAGGCCCCTTAATGGGCCTAAGATGAATATCGAGCCTAACCTAGCCAGGCCCCTTAACAAGCCTAAGACGAATATCAAGCCAAATGGCCTAAATACGTCTATCTTCCAAAAAAAAGGGAACCCCTGGATTAAAAAACTGAGAGGTTGTCGCCCCCACAACCTCCTCTATGGTATGATTAATTCTCCACTTCAATCTTTCTAATGATTCCATCTTGTCTAAAAAAATACGTATGTTCCTTTCTTTTCAAATTTTTCATATAATTATAGAGGGGCAAACCTGCCAAATGCATGAAAAGGTCGATTTTGTCCAATCCATCGACCAACTTTCAAAAACTTTCTTTAAAGTTTATGGCGTTGGACTCTACCATCCCAAATATTTTAACAACATTTCCCAACATGAGGATGCGATCCTACAATGTAAAAGTAAATAATTAGTCGTTTCCTCTGCCTCGTCACACATGACACACTTGGTTGGTCCGCAAAAACCTGGACTCTTTCTTCTCTCCCCTGTTAGAATATGACCTCTGATCACCAGCCATGCAAAGGTTCTTGCTTTAGGTAGACATTCTTTCCCCAGCACAAACCTACCGGCCAATCCTCACCCCCTTCACTTGCCTCCAAAATTTGATACCCCAATTTAACCAAGTACTTATTGCAACTGCCCCACACCACACTACTTTATCCTCCCTGTTCACCCTTTGAATCTTTCTAGAACTAAAAATCTCTTGCATTAGTTCTTTCTACCGATCTAAGATTTCAGTATCCTGAAGAGGTTTCCAAACCCAATCACCTTCAAATGCATCCTCCTAGAAAACCAAATAATCACTAACTTTTTCTCCCCATTGCTAAAGGAACCACTGTCTTAAATCATGTAGTTCACAATTTTCTTTCAGAACCAGGAGACCATTCCATGAATCGTCCCAGAATTTCGCTTTTAGACCATTGCCTACCTGCCAAGAAATATGCTCAACTATATAACCTTTCGACAAGAAATAATAAAGTTCCATATAGCTAATCCTAAAGGGGGGTTGTGAATGGTAAAATCTTGCAATCATCCATAGAGTCCAGATATTTGGCTTTTAAAATCCTAACCTATAGCTAAGAAGGTTGAGCATAGATGTTCCACACTAATTTTGCACCTAATGTCTCATTCATAACATTCTAGTCTCTAAGACCTGCACCTCCTTTATTCTTTGCCATACAAATCTTCTACCACGAGAGTAGAGGAATCTTATCCTGATCACTAGCACCATTCCAAAAAAAAATCCTCATCTTCTGACCAATTACCTTCACTACTTTCTTGGGAATATTTAAGCACATCATAGAAAAAATAGGAATTGCTAAGATTACCGATTTTAACATCAAGATTCTACCGGTCGATGTTAACCATCTACTTTCCCAACCATCCATTCTTTTCAGATAGCACTCCACTAAATCCTTCCACACAGTTGATTTACTTGCTCCACCAAAGAGTGGGATACCCAAATATTTCCTAGTAAGGGAACCCAGTTTCATACCTAGAATAGAGAAGATATCTCTTTGATTTTGACGAGTGTTGAAGAAAAAAACTTCAGATTTTCTCCAATTTATGCATTTCCCAGACACTCTGCTATACCTGTCCAAAACCTCCTTCATAACCCTAGCTTCCCTAAAAGTCACTTCACCCAACAATAGAGCGTCATCAGCAAATTGAAGATGGGAAATATTATCAATTCCTTCCACCACTTTCACATGCTTCCAAATCCCATCTCTCCTTCTTTTGGAGATCAACCATAATAATAAATAAAAATGGTGAAATAGGGTCTCCCTGCCTCAACCCTTTCTTAGAGTCAAAAAATCCTTGTGGGATACCATTCACTAATACCGAGAAATGGGGTGTTTTTATACATCTTTCAACCCAATTCACCCATGCAGCACAAAAACCAAATTTCCTAAGAACTTGTAGAGGAAATTCTCTATCCACTTCATCATAAGCCTTCCTGATATCCAGTTTGACCAACATTATCTCAGTTCGGACAGTCCGTATAGAGTGAATTGCCTCATGCACAACAATTACACCCTCATAGATTGAACGATTCAGAGAAAAACCACTCTGTTCTGGAGAGATAACCGAATCAAGGACAACCTTCAATCTATTAGCCATCACCTTCGAGATAACTTTGTAGATTGTGATACAAAGAGAGATGGGCCTAAAATCACCAAAGGATTATACTTCCTCTTTTTTAGGAATAAGAGCAATAAACGTGTTATTAAAATCTTTCAAAACAAAACCTCCCAAGCTAGATTCGTCCACAACCTCCAGAAGATCATTTGCCAAAACTCCCCACATTCGTTGGAAAAAAGTGCCAGAAAGTCGTCGGGTCCTGGTGCTTTGTCTCCACCCAAACTTAAAAGAGTTGTTTTGACTTCCTCCAAAGAAACACTTTTTGTTAACAAAGCGTTTTGAGCTTTCGACACACAATTGAGGATAACATTCAGGATCTCATCTATCTAGGGATTATCCATATGTCTCTTCCTAAAGGCTTCATAGAAGAATCAAACTGCCTCATTACAGATTTCATCCTTCTCCGTAAGAACTAAACCATTGGCATTTTGGATTGAAAAAATCTTATTACATGCTCTCCTGGCCTTAACTAAATTGTGTTACGATCCCCTTCCTTTAGCCATGTTCCTCTAGACTTTTGTCTCCAAAAAACTTCCTCTCTTGCTAAAACCTCTGCATAAATCTTATTAAGTTCCTTCTCTTTCTAGAAGTCCTCCTCTCTCGTACCTCCTACAATGACTTTCTGATGTAAGTCTCCTAAGTCCTACTCTATTATGAGCTTTTTAGAGAAAATATTCTTAAAAACCTCCACGTTCCATTGTGTCAACTGCTCCTTGATGTATTTTAGTTTCTTGAAGAAGATAAAAGCCTTATTTCCAAACCGTTGGAGCACCTTAGACCACCACTCAACCACTAACTCCAGGAAGCCTTCCTCCCTAAACCATATTTTTTCAAATTTAAATGGGCAACAATCAGGTATCGCATCCTCGTGGATCCTCACACTAATTGGATAGTGGTCAGAGTCAGAAATAGGAAGGATTTCAGCCTAAAAGATCCATTGAGACCGCCCAACTACCCCTTAATAGAAATCTGTCTAATTTTTCTGCAATATTTAAAAAGCCACTGCGCCTATTCATCCATGTGAACTCACCACTTTTAAAAGGTACTTTAAAAATCACATTATTAGAAACAAAATCGCAGAAGTCCCTTTGTTTTTTATTCTTCCATCCAATCCCACCACTCTTATCAGAGGGTCATAAGATGGCATTAAAATCACCCCCCAAAAGAAACAATTTTCAAAGTTGCTCAACAAAACCTCTAATAAAGCTTCCCAAACACCTCTTAATTCAATAGTGTTATTTGGTCCATAAAAATTAATCATATAAAATTTGGATTGGAGTTGTTTCGACCAAACCTCAACCCACTGGCAAGAATTATATGCTCTGATGACTTGAGTATCCATGATAGCTTCTTTCCACCAAATACCTAGTCCTCCAGAGGCACCAATAGATTCCACTAACTAACACTTCCATCCACTAAAGCGCCTATAAAACACATCTACATCTGTCCCACTTAATTTCAATTCCTGTAAAAACACTACCTCCTGTCTCGTTTGATCAAGGCATCTTTTGATCAAACAAATTTTTCCAGGGGCATTGCAGCCCCTGACATTCCACGATAGGGCCTTCATTGGTCCCGAGAAAAGGCATAGCCTTTTTTGGATCTTAATTTTTTGGCCAGCTATACTACTTGCCATTTTCAAATTTACTTTTGTCGATTTACATCCCCGCTTCTTCTTTTCACCTACTTTCACCTTCACCTTTGTTGCTAGTGCTTGTTCTAAAGATCTCTTTTCCATAATACCCATAACCGCATTCAGACCCAAATCATCCCCATCTTCAGTTTCATCATCTGAGGGGGATTCTAACTCCAGATCTTCGAAATAATTCCCCTCCTCTTTAGCTTACTCTAAGGAGCTCTCCAAGTTTCTAATTGGAGAAATTTGAATATCTTTGAAGATGGGTTCCATATCCTCCAATCTTTCCTCCACAAATTGGACCTAGTCAGGAGGTGGCCTTTCTGGAGACATCTGACAATCCTCTATCTCCTCACCTGGTTTCTCCCCCCTCAAAGAGTTCATATAGGAATCCTTGACTTTGCAATGATTTGACATCGTACTTAACGAGTTTTCTCCATCTTCTAGGAACTAGGACTTGGGAAAACCTTCAACATATTTCTTCTTTGACTCCATAATTATTATCTTTGGGTGATTAATGTAGTCATTTTCCTGTAATATTTGTATTCCATCTTCCGGGATTGCATCATACTGATCACTCCTTTTCTCAAGAGACCCAGAATCCACACCTTCTTCCTATCTAGCTAAACTCCCTTTCCTGGGAGTCAATACTTGGATGAAAAAATTCCTCATGAGTACCTAATACATCCTCGGGGTCCCTTTCAACATTCTTGTCATTTTCCCCCACCATTCCTTCATTCTAGAAATCAAAGTTTCAGCCATACTGTCTTAGACTCCAAGCTTCCCCAAAGGGTTGTTCCCGCTTAATCAACATCACCTCCAAAAGATCATGGTCTTCATCTAGGAATGAACTTTCCTTTGTAGGTAAATATTTTGTTAGAGCATCTTGATCAAGGCCCTTTCCTTTATCCAGTCTTAAACATTCATCTGCAGGATGTGCAAACCCTTTACAAGCCACACATTAATATCAACTCCTTAACTTCAATCGAATGTTTCCAAACACCCTCCCTTGTTCTTAATTCCATCGTTTTTGGAAGAGGGTGTTCTGCTTACTGAAGAATGCAGATACATGCATACATGCTATAGTCTTTGTTTGCAATGGCCTCATCCGCCTTAACAAAGGTTCCTAACTTATTTCCAATCAAGTTTAGGGTTTCGACATTCCAATATTCATGGGGTAAATTGTATAGTCGTATCCATATTGGTACCTCTATTATGATTTCTTCTTTAGGTTGAATTTTGGATTCCAATCCTTAATATAGAAAAAGGGCCACTATTGAGAATCCATTCCTTATCTTTAGATCTCGAGCAAATAGCTAGATAAAAGCCATTAGCTAAAGTTTTCAAAGTGATTGCTTCACCCCAATGATCAATACACCAGTTCCTGGCCCTTCTAAAATTCGGCCAAGGACCGCTCCAATTCATAAAGAAAGCTTTTTCTTTTAAGTTTCTTATTGCTTCATTATAGGCTTGTCCAAGTCAATTGTTAAAGATACAAATGTAGAATGTTCAAAATTAGGACATACCTTCTCATGTTGCTATACATCACCTTGAGGTTTCAGCCTCCAGAATTTCTTCTCTATTTTTCGAAAGTCAAAAGGCCCATTCATTCTCAATTTTGTGAAACCCCATTTGTTCCTTGTAGCCACTTCTTGCTGAGAAGATTTATCAGATCCATGATTAAAAGTATTGTTGAAGGAGTTTGTCGGAGCCTTCCATGCTTGTTTAGGTGGTCACCATGCCCGATTTTGAATACAACCTCCATATCTCCTGTTAAAAGGCCACAAACTTTGCCCTCAACCAATCCATCGATGATCCTAGGGCCTATGAAACCCTTGCTCCTTCCTCCTCTCTGCCATTGATCACAACATTCAATTTATACCAAATTATTATTATTATATATTTATATTATATAATAATATAACAATAACTTATATTTTCAAATTTTATATCATTAACTTATTCTTTAATGTTAAATTATTATTAGTCTCGCCTATCTATAGGCAGAGACTAATGTTTCCTCTCCCCACTTTTTTCAAATAATTTTGCTTTGAAAACTGTGTAAAACATTATTCTATAGTTTACTTTATAGTTCACCATAATCAATTTATTAATATCATTTTTTTTAATTTTTTTTTTTTTATTGGTTGTTATATTTTTTCCTGGGGTTTTTTATTTTTTTCAAATTAAAACATATGCCAATCAAATATGAGTAGGAAAAAAAATTATATGATTTTCAAATGTCTTATGTATTTTGGTACATCGTGCAATAACATTAGAGGCTATACTTATTATGGTAAATTAAAACGAATCAATATTTTCTCCTCCAGTTTTTTCCGAAACCCTAATGCAAATAAACCCTTTGTGTAGTAAAATTGTTATTTTTAAATCAAATTAATATGTTTCTTTTTGTATTTGTAGCTTTTTTATTATGATTTTACTTGTAATTTTTAATGTAAAAGTTAAAATGTAAATTGTATCAATTTTAATATTGTTTATTTTATTTTATTTTTAATCTTTTTATTTGAATTATAGTTTTAATTTTTCAAATTTAATTTATTTAAGAATTTAACTATATTTATGTTCAATTTTATAATTAAAAATTTATTTGTTAATATTGAATTTATTTTTCAATTAATGTTATTATTGTTTGTAATATCAATATTTTATATTCTTATACTTTTCAATATTTTAATTTAGATTAAGAAATATAATTTTATTAACTAATATAATATTATAAAATAAATTAATCTGATATAAACATGCTCCATTTAAAAAAAAAAATCTTGATATAATAATATTATATAGTTAAATGTTATATGTTTAATTTTTATATAAAATTATTATTCAATTATATTCATTTCATTTTTAAAATATATAATTTAATTTATACTTACTGTTATATGCAATATTTTAATATTATAAATTATATTATATTATATTATATTATATTATATTATATTATATTATATACCATTTCCTATACATTTATCTCTTCCAATTTAATCTTCCTCTCCCCCTCTCTCCCTATCACAAACATAACATGTGTGTATTGGCAATGGGTCGTTATCACTCACTATCACTATGTAGATCTATCTTTTCTTCTCCCTCTTCCTCTACATCTTGTTATCTCTTCTTCTTTATATCTCCCTCTCTATCTTCCCACCTCTCTATATCTGTTTGTCTCCCTTTTTGTCTCACTCTATCTTCCTCCTACTCCTTCTATCTCTACAGATGTGTCCCTCTATTCATTTATATCTCTCCCTCTTTGTCCCCTCTCCCTCTATATCTTGCTATCTCTTCTTCTTTATATATCCCTATCTATCTTCCTACCTCTCTATATCTATTTGTCTCCCTTTTTGTCTCACTCTATCTTCCTCCTACTCCCTCTATCTCTAGACATGTATCCCTCTATTCATTTTTGTCTCTCCCTCTATGTCCCTCTCACTATTCTTAGGCCTCTACATCTATATCTCATTTTCTCTTTATCACTATATCTCCATACTCCTTGTTCCAAATCTCTCTCTCTCTCTCTCTCTCTCTCTCTCTCTCTCTCTCTCTATATATATATATATATATATATATATATATATATATATATATATATATATCACTCTATTTCTATATATTCATTAAGACCTTTGTTGCACAAACAACATCACTTGCTAAATGGCCTATCAATTGACCTCATTTAATACACAAGAGTATGCAATTAATAGACCCAAAAATTCCCTAATTGACCTTCCACACCTCTTCGACTTAACTATTGCACACCAAGGTGCAATTTCTAGTTTTAGGCTAATGTCAAATTACTCCATCAATTGTCTTCTTTCACTTTCACTGTTTAAATATTTGTATGTTTGTTTCAACACCAAAACAAAAATGGTGGCAAACAAAAACACAATTGGCTTGAGGTATTAGACAAGCCAAAAACCACATTACATCAATCACTAACCTCCTTATGAAATCTAAACAACAAGCAATCCTTTTATTATTTTCATAAAAAATAATAATCCATCAGTTTTAGCAAATAGGCATGGACTCCAGCTATATCATAGCTCTTGTTAAGTATGGTTTTTTTTGGATTGAAGATAGTTTTTGTTGATAAGATTATTTAGGGTGGGGTTTAAAAAAAAATCAACTGGTATTGTTGAGATTTTTTAGGAATATTTTAAAGCATGTGTTCTTATGAATTTGTGGTACAATTTAAGCTTCAAAATTTATGTAAGTTTGCGGTTTCAAGAATTTTATTATTGTACATTACCAATTTAACAGAGTAAATAAATATAAAAAATTAAAATTAATTGGTGAGAATTCACAAACTCTAGATGATTAGCAAGTGGCAAAAAAATCTTAAGCTAGTGGAGCATTTTGTAGTAACCCCACACCAGCTTTTATTTTATTTTTTGAAGAAGTTGAGAAAATACAACTTCAGAGATCCCAAGAACACCTGCAAGCAAAATACCTATCACAAGAGAAGAATGGAGGCAACAAAATAATAATGGTTATGAAGAAAAAGATTATCATTCAGAGAGGGAATTAGTTTTTAAAAAGTACAATACAATCCTTATAAAAGGAGATTAGCAACCCTAAAGTTGTGCAACCCTAAAGAAACCCTAAAGGGATAATGTGTATTTCATAATTAGGATAATGTGTATTTAATAATTAGAATAATTATTAAATACCTACAATATTATTAAATGCCTAAGTTTAGCTTAAGCATAGAGTATAATAGACTAATAATTAAATAAATAATTATTAGCCACAACATGATAACTCTAACATTTTTCAATATAGAAAACACAAATACAAGTTCATGTGCTTTTTGATCACCAAGTTCCTAGTGTGGGCAAGGTAACAACATGTAATGATTTAGACAATACACATTCTATATAGATGAATGCGGCGATGAAATGTAAAGACGGCAAGATGACTTGAGCATGTAGGAAACAAAGCCAACCCAAGTCAATACCTCTTTGATAGATATGCATGCATAGAGACTAGCAAATTATAACAAAATCTAATCAAGCCAACATGGTTGACTATGTGTTGACTCAATTAAAGCCAAAATGGGCTTGAAATGTAGAGGGGTCTAACAATGATTTGGCCAAGGCCTTCAATGATAAATGCATTGATCAACATTATACATTTGATTTTATAATATCTTGAACATGAAATGAATAACTCTATGGTGGTATTGTCATCCAAAGTTACAATAATATGAGCATGGAATGCACTAAGTACAACTAAAAATGATATTGATAAGAGAAGCTAGTTGCACACACTAATAATATTATTCAAAATAATAGACACATGATTGCATATACATAAGGTGGTCCATAAAATCACAGGTTGGTGCTATATCATTCATGTGAACTCAATAAAATGAATTGCACTATCAAAGAGGGTTGAAGGATGGTGTAGAATGTTGATTGTAGACCTCCAAAGTGGTGCAGGTGCACCTCATCAATAAGAAAATCATGGCTCTGAGGATGAAGATTAGGACCCTAATAGGTTTTTAGTGTGTCTTGTGTTTATGCAAGTTTGTTTCATATATTCAATAAACCCCACCATGTGAACCCATGTCACCAATTAGGCAATTTGATAGGCCAATTTGGACAATGTGGTCAATAAGGGGTAGTAGAAGGTTTAGTTTTGTGTTTGATAGGTTTTTGAAAAATTTTAGGGGTGTTTGGTTGATCCAAGTGTGTGGATACCCACCTTAGAAAGTTTGACAATATTTTGTGCAAAATTGCAACTTTTGAGTGCAAAAGTGCAACTTTTCAAAATGTGGCTGGGGGAAGCCTTTCAATGGCTCCAACCTCCTCCAAATTCGGTTGGAAACCATTGGAGATTTGTATAAACCTTTTGGACATGATTCCCAAGGTTGCTGATGGTGTGAATGGAAGTTTGAAGCAATAAGACACAAACAAAACTAAGTTTTCCCAGAAATTATGAGTTTGCAATGATTGTACGTACTAGTGTGGATTGAATTGAGTCACATAATTCATGGATTAGATGGAGGATTGAATTATATTTTATTTGGTGGTGGTATTAGGTTTTTATTGTTTCTGTGTAGTGAGAACCCTCCATTTTTCTGACTATAACCCGGAAAGTAAGGGTTTGGCTAGGGTTTTACTTGAAAATGGCCATATCTTGCATCTCCTTCCTCTAGAAGTTAATTCCTTTGGTGGAGTGAAATATTGGTCAATTTAAATTTAGGTTTTCATGGTTTTTTTCAGGGAAGACTTGGTTGTGAGGAGAAAGAAGCAAAACTAGGTAGGCATCTCTATGTGACTACCTTAGGCAAATTTAGGACAGTCATCACAAAAAATTATAGCGGTGGATTCTAGGCATGCAACCCTGTAATTAGAGGTTACTCACCATCCCCCACATTCTCATGAAGTTTATTTTTCTTATTGGATTCAAGAACTGGTAGTTTCTTTGTAAAATGGGCCTAATTGCCCTAATTAGGTCTCTTGGCCTCTAAAGGGTTTAGACCTTGAAAGTGCAAATCTGAGAAAACCATTTTTGGGAAAAGTATAACTCCCAAAAGGGTATCTCAAATGGTAATTTTTTTGTATGAGGGTGTGGAAAATTTTGGAGTTAAGATCAATTTTATCGCCTAATAGGGCTACTAGCCTAGAGGGTAGTGGGATGGTGTATGGTAGGTATTGAGGCATTTACTCATCTTGAGTAGGCCCAAGCCTAGTGAATTTGTGAGTAGTTTCACCCAAGGTGTGGAGTCTTTCCTTGCAGGACCCTTGTGATCATTTGAGGGGTCAGAAGTCTAACCTTGTTTGGGCTTATCCTTAGATGTGTGGGTAGGGCTCTGCATCAAGTGGTATCAGAGCGTAGGAGTGTCCTTTTGGATAAAGGGAGAAGACAAGATGTTAGAAGAAGAGGGATCCCAAGATGTCCCATCAAGGATGACCAATGTTGAGTTGAATGTCCTGATGAAGAAGCAGATGGCAGAGAGAAGAGCAGTCAAGGCTGAGAATCATGCCTTGAGAAATGAGATGGATCGATTGAAGGATAGAGTGGAGACGGGAGAGAGAGACTCTAGAGATGTTGAAGAAGGGGATGAAGAGGAGATCCCTAGGCAGGAAGAATTGGAGGTTCCTGCAGACCAGAGGCCCCTGATGAGTGTCCTCAAGTCTATGGAAAGAAGAACAATGGATGTGAAGATGGATCTGCCAGTGTTTGCAGGAAATATGGAGCTTGATACAATGATGGAGTGGATAGACTCCTTGGACAACTTTTTTGAAATTGAAGACATACCAGATCACCAGAGAGTGAAGATGTCCCAATTCAAAATGAAAGGGGCTACACTGACTTGGTGGACTTTCATCCAAGATGAGAGGGTGAAAGAGGGAAAGAGAAAAGTGGCTACATGGAAGAAGATGATGGCTTTGGTGAAGGAAGCCTATGTCCCAATGGACTACAATTTCCAATTGCATAGAAGAAGACAAAACTTGAAGCAGAAGTAGATGGACGTGAGTTCCTATATAGAGGAGTTCATGAAGTTGTGTGTGAGGACCAAGGTGAAAGAGAGTGGAGATGAGAAGGTGGAAAGATATCTCAAAGGGTTGAGATTTACAATCCAATAATATTTGAATCTCCACACCCCAGAGACAGTCCAAAAGTGCTTTCAATTGGCACTCAAGGTGGAGGAGAAGTTGAAGAGAAGGCAGGAACAAAATGGCAGAGGTAAAGGGAGACAACAAAGAGGGGGAAGAGGCCCTTTCAGAGGTAGGGGAAATGGTTTTGGATACCAAGGTGACTCTAGCCAAGAAGGCAACAGAGGAGAGAGCAGTTACAACCAAGGAGGGGGCTACAATCCAAGAGGGAACTTTAGGGGTAGAAGACCACCCTCTAGAGGAAGATCCCAAGGCAGAGGACCTCCTAGATTCTATAACTGAAACCAAGAAGGGAACATGGCCAATAGGTGTCCGGAGAAGGCTTCTAGATCCATGGGAGAAAGGAGAAGCAATTTGGTGCAGGAATCTGATTGTCAAAGTGTGGCAAGTGCAAACACCTATCAAAGTGTTAATGCTCCTAATAGCTATGGCTATCTTGAAAGAGGAGAGGCTCTGATGATGAGGAGAGAAGTAACCACCATGAAGGTACTTGATAAGGAGCCTAAACAAAGTAAATCTCTTTTCAAAATCACTTGCAAGGTAGGAGGAAAGGTATACAAGGTCTTGACAGACTCCAGATCCACTGAAAATTTTGTATCACTTGAAATGGTAGAAAAAATTAAACTTAGAAGGCTGCCACATCCTTACTCCTACAAGGTATCATGGCTCACCCAAGGTCAACAAGTCGTGGTAGAAGAGCAGTCTTGGGTGGAGTTTTAGATTGGATAATACAAGGATATATTGCTATTTGATATAGTCAAGATGAATGCATGTCGTCTCTTATTTGGGAGACCATGGTAGTATGACTTGAAAGCTCATCATGATGGGGTGAGAAACACCTATTCAATCACCAAGGATGGTAAGGTGATAGAACTCTTACCTCTAATAGAGGAAGAGATGGAATCAAAAGGGAAAAATTCCAAAGTGTTGATGGTAGAAGGAAAACAACTCATGAAGGAGATTGCAGAGAAAGGTGCAGTTTGCTATGCCCTCATGCCTAGTCCCAAGGTGACAAGGAAAGAGCAGTTTGCAGAAGAGAAAGAAGGAGGACATAAGCACATGGACCCTATAGTCAGACAGTTGCTTGATAAGTACAAAGGCATAATCTCAGATGGAATGCCAAGATCCCTGCCACCAGTGAGAGACATCAATCATTGCATAGATTTGATCCCTAGATCTACTCTCCCAAACAAAGCAGCATACAAACTCACTCTAGATCAGAATGCAAAAATGGCAAGGCAGATTGAAGAGTTGCTTGAATCAGGCCTAATTGGCAAGAGCTTAAGCCCATGTGCAGTACCTGTTGTCCTTGCACCCAAGAAAGAAGGCACTTGGAGGCTTTGCACATACTCAAGGGCCATCAACAAGATAACTATAAGGTATAGGTTCCCAATCCCTATGATAGAGGATTTGCTTGATTGCTTGGGGAGTGCTAAGTATTTCACCAAAATGGATCTAAAAAGAGGATACCATCAGATTAGAATAAGGCCAGGGGATGAATGGAAAATGAATTTTAAAACCAATGAGGGGTTATATGAGTGGAAAGTCATGCCATTTGGGTTGGCCAATGCCCCTAGTACCTTTATGAGGTTG
The DNA here is from genome assembly GCF_030272615.1 of Cryptomeria japonica. NCBI lineage: Eukaryota > Viridiplantae > Streptophyta > Pinopsida > Cupressales > Cupressaceae > Cryptomeria > Cryptomeria japonica. Next base: position 543,608,602 of record NC_081414.1, on the reverse strand, counting down.
ATGAATGAGGTCTTGGTGGAATTTATAGGCAAGTTTGTCATAGTATACCTAGATGATATCTTGATCTTCAGACACACAAGGGAGGAGCACCTCAAACATATAGATATGGTTCTCAAGAGGTTACATGAAGAGCAACTAATGATCAATTTGGATAAGTGTTTGTTCATGCAGGAGGAGATCATCTATTTGGGTTTTGTAATCTCACAAGGTGAGTTGAAAATGGACCAAGAGAATGTAAGTGCTATACTATCTTGGCCAACACCTAAGACTATGAATGATGTCTAGAGCATCCATGGTTTAGTAAATTTTTATAGGAAGTTCATAAGAGGATTTAGTCATGTTTGTGCACCCATGCTTGACACCATAAAGGGAGGACAAAAGTGCAGGTTCAGTTGGACCAAAGAGGCAGATGATTCATTTGAAACATTGAAGAAGAAGGTTGCAAAACAACCAGTCCTTGCCCTACCAGAATTCAACAAAATATTTCAGGTGGAGTGTGATGCAAGCCACATGGCTATTGGGGTAGTGCTCAATCAGGAAGGAAGACCTATTGCTTTTTTCAGTGAAAAGCTAAATGATTCCAAGAAGAGATACTCATCTTATGACTTGGAGATGTATGCTTTGGTTCAATCTTTGAAGAAGTGGAGGCACTATTTATTGCCTAAAGAGTTCATAGTTTTATTGATAATCAAGAACTCAGTTTCATAAATAGCCAAGAGAAGCTAAACCACCGACACATGAAGTGGGTAGAGACCCTACAAGCCTTCACCTTCACCCTCAAACATGAGAAGGGGGTCAAGAACAAAGTTGCAGATGTTTTGAGTAGGAGGGTCTTAACTATCAAACAAATTAATATGGAGAGTGTTGGTATTGATTCCTTGAAGAGTATGTATGATGCTGATGAAGACTTCAAAGAGATATACAAGGTATGCAAAACTTTTGGTGAGAGGTATCATATTGAGTTTTCTGAATTTTTGATACAAGGGATTTTTATTCAAAGGAGGACAATTGTGTATTCCTAAGTGTTCCATGAGGTTAAATATCATTAGGGAGAAGCATTGTGGAGCTATGGCAGGTCATTTTGGCCTTGACAAGATCCTAGACCTTGTGAAGAGACACTATTATTGGCCTAAGTTGCAAACAGATGTAAGGAAGTTTGTGGAAACATGTGTAATATGTCAGAAAGCTAAGGGGAAGTCCACTAATGCAGATTTGTATCAGCCCTTGCCCATTCCTTCTAGACCATGGGAGAGCATAAGTATGGATTTTGTGTTGGGCCTACCTAGGACAAGGAGGGGATTTTATAGTGTCTTTGTAGTGGTGGACAGGTTTATTAAAATGACTTATTTCTTGCCATGTAAGACTTCTTGTGATGCCTCGCATGTTGCAGACCTATTCTTCAAAGAAATAGTCTGAATACATGGATTGCCTCTAAACATCATATAGGTCACTTTTGGAGGACCCTTTGGAAGAAGTTGGGAACTAACCTAGCTTTCTCATCAGCCTACCATCCTCAAATAGATGGACAAACTGAAGTTGTCAATAGGTCCTTGGGAAACCTATTAAGATGCTTGACAAGGCAACATGGAGAAAAGTGGGACAATATACTATCACAAGTAGAGTTCTCATACAATGACACCATAAATAGAAGCACTGGGAAGTCTCCTTTCCAAATTGTGTATGGAATCACCCAAGGGGTGTATTGGAGTTAAGGGATTTGCCCAAAGAAGATCCCATTAGTGCAGATGGTGAAGCTTTTGCATCAGCCATCAAGGATGTACATGACCAAGTGAAGTCTCATCTCCAACAATCTGCAGTGAAGTACAAGGCCTATGCTAACAAGAAAAATAGGGATGTGCAGTTTAGTGTTGGGGACTTGGTATGGGTACATTTGAAGAAGGAGAGACTCCTAAAGGGTAAGCACACCAAGCTCATGCAGCAGAAGATTGGACCATGTTATATTTTGAAGAAATATGGACAAAATGCCTATGAAATCCAACTTCCTCCTGATCTTGGATTATCACCCATTTTTAATGTGTGTGATCTTACACTTTTCAAAGGTAGTGACAATGAAGTGGAGGAACCAATGCAAGTTGCAGCAGACAATGACATTCCAAGGCATGAATCACCTAAGTTGAGAAAAGTGTTAGACACTAGAGTCACAAAGAAGACAAGTAACAAGGAGTACATTGAGTACTTGGTGGCTTGGAAGGACAAACTAGACTCTGAGGCAGTTTGGATGACAGATAAACAAATTTCCAACCATGGTGCAAACTTACAAACTGTGATCTCAAGTGGGCTGGAGATCTCTTCTTCCAGGGAGTATGGTGCAGGTGCACCTCATCAACAAACAAATCATGGCTCTAAGGATGAATATTAGGAAACTAATAGTTTTCTTGGTGTGTCTTGTGTTTATGCAAGTTTGTTTCATATATTCAATAAACCCCACCATGTGAACCCATGTCACCAATTAGGAAATTTGATAAGCCAATTGGGACAATGTGGTCAATAAGGGGTAGTAGAAGGTTTAGTTTTGTGTTTGATAGGTTTTTGACATGTTTTAGGGGTGTTTGGTTGATCCAACTGTGTGGATCCCCACCTTAGAAAGTTTGACAACATTTTGTGCAAAATTGCAACTTTTGAAAGTGCAACTTTTCAAAATGCGATTGGGGGAAGCCTTTCAACGACTCCAACCTCATCCAAATTCAGTTGGAAATTTTTAGAGAGTTGTATAAACCTTGTGGAGATTATTCCCAAGATTATTGATGGTGTGAATGGAAGTTTGAAGCAATAAGACACAAACAAAACTGAGTTTTCATATAAATTATGAGTTTGTAGTGATTGTACGTACTGGTACGGATTGAATTGAGTCAAATAATTCATGGAGTAGATGGAGGAGTTAATTATATTTTATTTGGTGTTGTTCTGAGGTTTTGATTGTTTTTGTGTAGTGAGAACCCTCCATTTTTCTGATTGTAACCCGAAAAGTAAGGGTTTGGCTAGGGTTTTACTTGAAAATGGCCATATCTTGCATCTCCTTCCTCTAGAAGTTAATTCCTTTGGAGTGAAAGATTGGTCAATTTAAATTCAGTTTTTCATGGTTTTTTTGTAGGGAAGACTTGGTTGTGAGGAGAAAGAAGCAAAACTAGGTAGGCATCTCTATGTGACTACCTTAGGCAAATTTAGGACAGTCATCACAAAAAATTATAGCGGTGGATTCCAGGCATGCAACCCTATAATTAGAGGTTACTCACCACCCCCCACATTCTCATGAATTTTATTTTTCTGATTGGATTCAATAACTGGTAGTTTCTTTGTAAAATAGGCCTAATTGCCCTAATTAGGTCTCTTGGCCTCTAAAGGGTTCACACCTTGAAAGTGCATATCTGAGAAAAAAATTTTGGGGATAAGTGTAACTCACAAAAGGGTATCTCAAATGGTAATTTTTTTGTATGAGGGTGTGGAAAATTTTGGAGTTAAGATCAATTTTATCGCCTAATAGGGCTATTAGCCTAAAGGGTAGGTTTCTAAAGGAGGTATAAGGAATTGGAGTCTAAACCCATAACCAATGCTTGGACTAGTCTCTAATGGCCATAAATGAACCAATTCCAAATCCCTTAGGAGCAGGATGTCATGGGATGGTGTATGGTAGATATTGAGGCATTTACTCATCTTAAGTAGGCCCAAGCCTAGTGAATTTGTGAGTAGTTTCACCCAAGGTGTGGAGTCCTTCCTTGCAGGACCCTTGTGATTATTTGAGGGGTTAGAAGTCTAACCTTGTTTGGGATTATCCTTAGATGTTTGGGTAGGGCTCTGCATCACAAAGTCACTAAACATTACTCAAAATTGTCATGTGAAATTGTTTGGGTCTGAAAAAATTCTTCAATACACCATACTTAATATCTCAAACTATTGTATAACCACCATTTAACTACAAGGTAACAACAATATTAGTGTACAACCCAATATGTAGAGAAAAATCTCTTTAAATGGACTATAACTATTGTTGCAACAAACACTATAACATGAATTAAGGAAGTATGACCCTCACAAAGCTCCGAAAAATCACTCAAATACAAGCTAGAATTAGGATAGAAAACACCAATAAATCTTGCATATGAAAATCTCTAAAAACACATTAAAAAATCTTCATTATTAGTAATGAATTAAAAAAAAAAAACTTAACATTTGACACAATGGTGATTTTTGGATGATCATTCAACTAGCTAGGAGAATTTTCATCCCTAAAATAGGATTCACAGAGAACTCACATTCTTTTAACCAAAGCAAATAAAATGAATAAGCAGTAACCCTTCTTCTCAAGATTCAATCTCCTCTTATAACTTTTTTTGAGTTATTTTAGAAAAAATATATTTTTTGTCTTTTGTTATTTTTTTAAAATATTATTTTATTTTTTCATTATGTTTTTATTCTTTTTATTGTCTCTTTTTTTTTAAAGTATTTTTTCCTTAAAATAATATGAAGTGTCCTTATGACCACTTTCCAACACCTTAAGCCTAGCAACACTTTATCTACACACTTAAAACACCTTTTTGAATAATAAAATGTAATCTACCAATTAAAATATTAATCAGAGACACCCTTTTTGACAAATTAATTTGATTACTTTACCTTGACACCTAATAGCCCATGGAAAAAAACATAGGTTGAGGGTCACTAGCAGCTTACACTTGAGAAGGGGACATTATAGTTCTCCCTCCCTAAAATCTCTTGTCTTGAGAAATTAAAACTAAGGATGCTCCAAATTCTACTCTCCTTCCCAAGAAGCATTTTCAACTAGAAAATTCTTCCATTTAACCAAGTATTCCTTGATGCTCCTATTCCTTGATTTGTGCTCTCTTAAATTAATTATTGCTTCAAGAATTAAAATGTTTGTGCTTGTGCTATATCTACTTCCACTCAAAAAAATTGAATAGATGATGTTCTTCATCTAGGGGAGGTACCTCAATCAAAATAACAACATATGACCAAATATCTTCTTAAGGCATGAAAGATGAAACACATTGTGCACTTTGCTACTCTCTACCAACTCCAACTCATAAGTCACTTCTCCAACTCTCCTTTTGACCCTAAATGTACCATACAAGTGTGGCTTAAGCTTCCCAACTCCATTCTTTTGAGAGAGGATTTTCTATAGGGCTACAACCAAACTATGTCATCACCTCAAACAAGCACTCAAGTTTGTGTTGATTATCATACAACTTCCACTAATTTTGAGCATGTTGGAGTTTTTCTTTGATTTTAGGACATCTGGACTCTATTAAAGTAATTCTTTGACCCATAGTACACTATTTTACCAAAACACATGATAAATGAATCTTGGGGCTTCATAACCATACAATGTCATAAAAGGTGACATTTTTATAGACATGCAATAAGTGGTATTGTAACAATACTCTCCCAAATGAATCCGTCCAATCTATCCTTTTGTTATTTTGAAATATAATTTCTCAAGTATCCTGCCAACCACTCATTGACAATATTAATTTTCCCATGTAAGTTTATGGGTGATAACTTGTGCTAGGAGCGAGCTCAGTCTTTGATAAATAGAATAAATCTAGGAACCTAATGTCTCTATTACTCACAATGTCTTGGCAAGCCAAGCCATGCAATCTAAAAACTTCTCTTTAAAAGAATTCATCAATCCAAGAAGCTCTAATAATATAAGGAATGACAAATAATTGTACACATTTTATTAGTTTATCAACAAAAACATATATACAATATTTACCTTGCACTTTTGGCAATCTAATAATGAATTCCATTGATATTCATTTTTATTTTTAATTTGGAATGGACAGGGGATGGAATAGAACAACCAAAAAATTGTTCTCATTATTTTTGTTGACATACTTCACGTTCTCTAATATGCTTAAGAGCGTCATCCTTAAACCCTTTCCAAGTAAACCTCTCTTATATTTGGCTATAAGTCTTAAAATATATTGTTCTCTTTTACCTTAGATTCAAGCATTAAAAAGATTATATCCTTGTAAAGAATCAACTCATTCACTACCACATACTAATCATTTTGTAATTGTCTCTAAAAAATGTTAGTGGGAAAAGAATTTTTAGTATATGCAGATATAATTTGGACCTTCCAATATATTGTAATCTCCATTATAGAACATAAATTTAGCATTTTATATAAAGCATCAGCCACAATGTTTTTTTCCTTCCACATATTCAATGTCAAAATTTTAATTTTGGAGTTTACTAACTAGTTTTTGTTGCCTCCCATTGAAATCTTTTTGGCTAAAAAAGTATATCAAATAATATAATCAATTTTAACCACAAAATTACCTCCAACAAGGTACTCCTTAAATTTGGTCAAACATGATGGCCAATTTCTCTTCATCATAATTTGAGAAACCTCTTTCAATTCCTGTAAGGTTGTCTCTCAAATGCAATAAGGTGCCTATTCTACTTTAGTACAACTCTAATCCCTTACCCTATAAATATGGGAGATATGGCACTCCTTAAAGGACTTAAGAATAGAAATAGAATCCCTTATAATGCTTTCAACATAATTAATGATATTCAGAGTTGCTCTCAATCCACACCTTCTTAAAACCATGAGACTAGACCAGTTTCAATCCATTGTAGGTCACATTTACTTCAACAAAGTGGTTTGTTTGGATACCCAAAGAGGGTGCTACCACTATAACAAACCTACCATTATAATTGATGAACCTATAAATTGACCATATCATTTCATGTTTTATGATACTTTACCTCATGTTTATAATTTCCTTCCAAGTCATTTCCAAACATTACCTTGGTTTTATGAAGCATTAACTAGGATTAATGGTGTTTTATATACACGTGTGTCTAGCTAGTAGATGCTAAATAATGATAAAATATTATAATAAATGGTTATTGTTGAATGTAAAGTACTTTGGAATGATTAACATGTTGTTTGTGAGTGGTTTGATTTGTTCATACAGCTAGAAGAAAGGAGGAGCAAGTTGGCAATTGGTAGATGTAGCAGTTGACTGAAAGTGCAAAAAAAAGTCAAAAGACCAATTTTAGTAAAACATGCATATCTCACTTATTTATTAACAAAATTCATATTTTCAAAATTATCTGGAAAGATTAAAAGGATATCTAAAAACCCTTTAAACCTTTTGAGCTGATTCACAATAGTTAATGAGCAGTATTAACTAGAAGTTGACTGAGATAAACTAGCAGATTTCTAGGCAGTAGTTAAGGATTGAGTTCTAATTCAACTTGGAATCATCTACCTCTTCATGAGTTCGTGTATTTGGAATTATTGAAGTCAAGGAACATTGGAAAATATTATGGAAACAAAATTTGGTGATTCAAAAGTAATTATAACATGTTTTGTACACATGTTCAACCATGACTGTAATTTATAGTTGTAAAGTTTGAAGAGGATTAGAACTCTCTCAACTCTTGTTAGTTTAGTCTTTATTATCAATCATGAATAGAACAAGGCATCTCCTTTATGTCATGGGAGAAATGAAATTTGTAATAAGTTGTTGAGTTTGTAATTACTCCAACTCTCAAGCCTCAAGCATAAATATGAGATCTTGTTGAGTTGTGAGTAAGTAGAGTTGAGACTGTTCAGAGAATATCCAGTTAGTGTTGAGTCTTGTTAGTGTTTTCTATGTTCAATTAGCAAGTATGATACATTTACATGTAATATTTGTTTTGCAATAAGAAGATTATTTGAGCATTGAAGCTTGTCTATTGAAGATGGAATGCTAATGACAGATTGAAGCAACTCAAGCAAGGGCTACTTGAAGAACTATGATTTCATCATAGTTTAGATTTGCAGTAGTTTACATTTTTATTCATTATGATTTACTATTAGTTATCAGTCATTTAAGATATTTTTTGTTTCAACATATTTGATTTCACTAGTTTTAAAACAGTCAGTCTGCAACCACTACTGTTACAAATAACTAGTCTTCCTACAACCACTGTTGTATAGTTAGTTTTATTTCTAGCATTGTCATGTTTTCAATTAAATTTATTATTCTGATTTTATTTTCTATACACAACTGATACAATAGATTAGAAGGCTTCCATAGTGCATATACAATGATGTCTCATTTCAAGATCACGTCCCTGGGTTGATAATTAAATGTAGCTTCTAATCCATGAAGGGTTGCTTAGTTTGGATATAAATCCCTAAGTTTTGAATTAGTATTCCAACCTCAATTGAAATTGAATTAGTATCTTTTATAGAGAAAAATCATGAGCAACAAGAGCAAAGTGCAGAAATTTCTATATTGTTATCAAATCAATCACACAAATTGATGTTTGCAAATCAAGAAGAGGAAAAGAGGCAACCCATCAACACAAAAGCACCAAGGAGGGTTCTAAATTTGTGCTTTCACAAGGATGTCCCATTAGAAATCTATCTAAGAAGGAGGCAAACAAAGAATCACAACTTATTGCATCCAAGCATGAAGTTGCAGTTGAAGATGAAATTAAATTTTTAGTTACAACTGAAGAAGAATGGTTTCAACTCTCTTATCCACTTCAAAACAATAGTATATATTATCATAATGAAGTTGTAAGTGAGTTTCTTAATGTCTTTCAAAATTCATTACAACTATTTGTTATGTTTCTATTGACATTGCAACTCTTGTTGGTTGCACATAAGCATGTGAAGCATTGTAAGTTGCTGAGAAAGGGTAGATATTTCACAGAACCAATGAATGGTTTTATTTAATTGAGTCTTATTTGCTGGTTAGTGTAGGTTAGGATAGGTTTTTCATTCAATAAGCACTCTTGCACAATGTTTTAAATGTCTTTTTCTTCAATTGTTCATGCTTAGTTAGTTAGGTGTTGTCTAGTGGAGTTGTTCCCCCAAATTCTTCTTATTTAAATGACTCTTTCAGAGGTGTTTACAACTGGTTTGTTGGTCAAATTTCAAGGTCACTTATTTTTCAAGGTTGTGAGTTAGTCATGTCTTCAATTTGAAAGAGATTTTCTGCATATGTTGTCAAAAAGTTTCCATTAGGTAGTTGGGTCTTCATGGAATGAAAAATGTCTATCCAAATGGTGTAGTCCAGTTGATCTACTCATGTTCTATTTGCTGATAAATGGAAAACATATTAAGTTGTATTGAAGTCATTAGATGGAGGTGCAATAACTACTCAAGAAATTTGGAATATTTTTAAGTAATTTGCAACAACTACAGAGTGACTAAATAGTCAACTTGCACAAATTTCCAAGAAACCTACAAAAACTATTGATGTCAAATATGCAACATTCTTAAAGGGACTCATGTCTTCAACTATTTTGGGACCTGTACTTCCATCTCTTCACCATATTTGCAGGTTTTCAATTCACTAAAGGTACTTACATTGATGATTTCTATTTATTGTAATATTTATCATTTTTAGTTAATTGACTATCTATGCATTATAATGTGTTTGTCAAATTGTCATTTTTCTAGTTACATGCTTCATAGCTGATTTATTTTGCCACCCTCATCCATTCATTATCATTTGAGGACAAATGAACTTTCTGTTGGGGGGAAACATCCATACCTTGTATTGTTGTCCTACACCATAGAAAGATGATCTTTCCATACTTTTGTATATTCATACTTACTTTCTAGATTCATGACAATGTTTTCTTCATTTGATATGTTGTTGTATTCATTTTCCCTTTACTATTATTTTTACAAAGTGAAAAAGATAAAAGCATTTAGGGGCAGCTATATTAGAACAAGAGAATGATAAAGTGAATGGTAGGTTTGTGTGAAATGTTGTATGGTTTTCTCAATACTAAAGTGGTAATGTCATTGGGAAGTGGTTTAAACTATTATGATAATGACTCATTGTGTTGGAAGGAAGTCTTATGATGCTCTTATGGAGTTTTCATGTTAGTAAAAAAGAAACCTTTAATGGATTATCATAAATTTAGAGGATAGCCTATTGTTCAAAATGCATATGATAGTTTTGACAAAGATATTATTTATGAGACATGAAGACAACAATGTTGAAGATGAATACGAAAATGTTTAAGTGCAGCAATAAAAAATGGAAAAGAATAATAAAAAATGTCTATCCTTTGAAGAGATCAAAAGGAGAAGAAAGCATGATATAGAGAGGAAGGAAGTTGACAAGAAGACAATGGTGGGAATGAAGCATAGTAATGGATGTAGTGAAAGTTTCTACAAATTGACATACACATCAAAAGAGATGATGGAACAGGATCAAGGTATGATCATAACCATAAAAGTGTGGAAAGAATATGTTCAGACCTTTGTAGCAACAAATATAAAGAGAAGAAAAGGAAATGACAATCTTGAAAACAACAAAGGATATTATAGTCAAAGAGTTTTCTTGCATAACCAATGTCTTACCCTTGCTTGAGGACAAGCAAGATTTTAGTTGGGGGGAATGATGAGCCTATAAATTAACCATATTATTTCATGTTTTATGATACTTTACCTCATGTTTTATGATTTCCTTCCAAGTCATTTCCAAACATTACCTTGGTTTTTTGAAGCAGTAACTAGGATTAATGGTGTTTGATATGCATATGTGTGTCTATCTAGTTGATGCTAAATAATGATAAAATATTATAATAAATGGTTATTGTTGAATGGAAAGTACTTTGGAATGAATAACATGTTTTTTGTGAGTGGTTTTATTTGTTCATACAGATAGAATAAAGGAGGATCAAGTTGGCAATTGGCAGATGTAGCAGTTGACCGAAAGTGCAAAAAAAGTCAAAAGACCAGTTTCAGTAAATTGGGAATATCTCACTCGTTTCTTAACAAAATTAATATTTTCAAAATGATACGGAAATATTAAAGAAAGATCTAAAAACCCTAAAAACCATTTGATCTGATTTGCAATAGGATATGAGTAGTATTCACCAGAAGTTGACTGAGACAAACTAGCATATTTCTAGGCAATAGTTAAGGATTGAGTTCTAATTCAACTTGGACTCTTCTACCTCTTCACGAGTTCGTGTATTTGGAGTTATTGAAGTAAAGGAAAATTGGAGAAGCTTGTGGAAATAATATTTGGTGATTCATAAGTAATTATAACATGTTTTGTACACATATTCAGCCATGACTATAATTTATAGTTGTAGAGTTTGAAGAGGATTAGAACTCTCTCAACTCTTGTTATTTTAGTCTTTATTATTAGTCATGAATAGAATAAGTCACCTCCTTACTATCATAGGAGAAATGATATTTGTAATAAGTTGTTGAGTTTGTAATTACTCCAACTCTCAAGCCTCAATCATAAATCTGAGATCTTGTTGAGTTGTGAGTAAGTAGAGTTGAGAGTGTTTAGAGAATATCCAGCTAGTGTTGAGTCTTGTTAGTGGTGTCTATGTTCAATTAGCAAGTCTGATACATGTCCATGTAATATTTAATTTGCAATAAGAATATTATTTGAGATTTGAAGCTTGTCTATTGAAGATGGAATGCTAATGAAAGATTGAAGCAACTCAAGCAAGGGCCACTTGATGAACTGTGATTTCATCATAGTTTATATTTGTAGTGGTTTACGTTTTTATTCATTATGATTTATTGTTAGTTATCAATCATTTAAGATATTTTTTTTTTTAGCATATTTGACTTCAATAGTTTTAAAACAATCACCCTACAACCACTATTGTTGCAAATAACCAGTCTTCTTACAACCACTGTTGTGTAGATAGTTTTATTTCTAACATTGTCACGTTTTCAATTCACTTTATTATTATGAGTTTATTTGCTATACAAAAATGATACGATAGCTTAGAAGGCTTCCATATTGCATATACAATGTTGTCTCATTTCAAGTTCACGTCCCTGGGTTGATAATTAAATGTAGCTTCTAATCCATGAAGGGTTGCTTAGTGTGGATATAAATCCCTGATTTGGAGTTAGTATTCGAACCTCAATTGCAATTATAAATCTCTACAATTATCTCTCAACACTCCCTAACTCCTTACCATTATTAACTTATTAAATTAGGTTGGATATGTCAAAATGAAAGATTCCATCTATTAACAACCTACAAATCATAATAAAAAGTAGAGACTTTTGGGCCATGCAAATTAGCATTAGATTTCCTAGCTAAGAAATTCTCTTTTATAGAGTCACAATTTTTAATGGAAAGTCTTTGAGAAAACAAAAAGGACCCCCTAAAAATCCTATTATTCCCCTCTTTCCAAACTCCCCAAGCTATGTGGGGAATGATCCAAGACCAAAGAAACAAGAGAGAAGGATTTCTTGAGGGAGCAGTTCATTGGGTCTAAACATTATAAAATGAGTAATGAAAGACTTGACTAAGCTTCCAAAGAGAAAGAACACGAACCCAAATATCTTTAACAAAGCTAAAACCAATAAGGAGATGCAAAGATATCTATGAGTCCATCTCACAAAGACAACATCTATAAGGCAAAAAAATCCCCTTGGCACAAATTATCAGTAGTAAGCACTTTATTTTGAACCAACTATCAAATTTTTTCTTTATTTAAGGAACCAACTTAGAAATCCAAAGAGAAGCCAAAAAAGGGGTTCGAATCTAACTTCTGGAAAGAGAATAATTTGTGATGGACTTGTCATTGGAGGAGAAATTTAAAACCAAATGATCCAACATGAATTATGAAGGGACATGCATTGAAGATAATAGATTTTGAAGATTATCAAGAGTAGGGTAGACAGTCAAAATATCTTTTCAATTTCTATTAGTGAAATAATCAATAATAAAATAACCAAATGGTCTAGTACAAATTTATTTGAAGGGGGCGACCAAGGCACAATTTTAAGAGGGTAGTTACCTATCCACCAGTCATCTTAGAAAATAATATGTTGACCATTCCCCAAAGACTATCTAAGCCCTTTGGAAATAATAAATCTAGACTTTATCATATAGTTCTAGAGGTCTAAACCAAGATGAATACCATGTTGAGTAGCAAGAAGATCTCTAAAACTATAAAAACCTCTAAGATATTTGATGGTAAAAATCCTCGTCCATCCATTGTTATCAAAAAGAAGTCTCTACGACTATTTAGAAAGGAGAGTATAATTAAATTCCTCGATTCTTCTAATCCCAAGGCCTCCAAGATTCTTAGGTCTACAAACTTGTTTCCAAGCCACTAGGTGTAATCTTTTTCTTTCTTTCATCCCAATCCACAAGAAATTATGTTGAATGAGATCAATTTTATCCAATTTTTTGGGGAATATTGAAGAGGCTCATATCATAGATAGTTAAATTATGAAGAGTGGCTTTAATCAACTGGATCTTGCCAACTTGACTAAGCTAAGTACCTTTCCAACCGGTAATATTAGATTGGAATCTATCTAGAATCCTCAACCAAAAAGAGTCTGATATATCAATAGAACATAAAGGCAATCCAAGATACATGGAAGGAACTTCACCCATCGAATACTCAAGAATTCTATCATTTTTTCCTTTTTCTTGGTTTGGTAGTATTCATGAAGAGTATGGTTCTTTTAGGAAGACTAATTTTTTGACTAGAGGCAACCTCACAATTCAGTGTGATAGATTTTAATTGCCTAGCTTACCACATAAAAGCTTCCCCTAAAATAACAATTTCATCTACAAATTTATGATGAGAGAACACCTATCCACTAGAAGAAGGGGACAACCCCTTAAGATAACCTTCATTAATTTCCTTCTAAATGAATCTACCTAAAGCTTCAACCTTAATAACAAAGAGGAAAGGAGAAATGTAACAAGCCTAATGGTTCTACCCATTCAATTTACTAAGTTTTAACCCACATGAGAAAAGTTTATAATAACAAAATTTAGGTAATAAAAATTTTCTTTTCTATTTCATAAACAAGATACATGTTTGAAATAAATCTCATTTTAAACTTTTCCATTGCATCATAATGTGTTTACAATTTCATATTCATAATCATATTTATAATTCCATTTTCAGATTTCCATCATAAAGATACTTCATAGCTTCCATGATCTTACATAAGAAATAGGAATGGTCCAAATGTCCTTGTTCGTATACATCCTCAAATTTTTCACGACCAATTGCATGAGGAAGAGCATCACTCAAGCACTTTTCCACCCAACCAAGACTTAATAGTCCCTCGTGTCTCTTCCTACCGAAAGAGACCCAACCCTTCGATGAAGAGATTGGTTTGGTGAACTCATAATAATAATATCCTTATGAGAATAGTGTTGTGTCCTATATAACTAGAGCTATCATATATTGTCTACAACAGTCTACATGTATGACATTCCCAACCTAGTATGTAAACCTAGATCATAGTGAACTGCTAGTGTAGATAGTGGAAACCTACACTACTTTGGCCAAAGAATTCTTCACCCAGTACTTTGAGTGATAGTCGTATGTTCACCCACTTCTTATCTCAATTTTCTATATTGACCATTCATACTCTTTCCAATTATAACATAATTCATTCCCTTTAAGGTGATAACATAATGACTAAATAGATTACTCCCATCCATAAATTATCCCAATCCCAGGAACAACCAAGTTAACCATACCCACGCCTATTTCTATAACATAATTAGACAATTTATGTCATGGACTACTATATGTTTTCCCAAAACAAAAGAGCTTCATAGTACAAGACTCTACCAAAAATCATGCATGCTCATTCAAACAAGAAAACCAAAGTACCAATCAACAAAACATTATAAAATATTTCTTCAAGCACTTGCATTCAAATATGATTTCAGTATAAAAATAATAGATAGAATCATCATTCTTATTATAGCTCTAGCAAAGATACTGCTTCCTAAGCTTAATCTACACTTGCTTCACTGTCTTACAATCAACTTATCCTCAACCTTAACTTTCACAAACTCTCAACAAAACAATCTAATCTACTTCCTTTCTAAAGACTTGAACAATCTCTCTCTTGCGAATATGAAAAATTGAGAATGAGAAAATAATGAGAAAATGATGCATGAATGTGTCAGTGCCCTCAAGGTAGAGAAGCTACTCTCTTTATACAACAATTTGAGAGACTTAATGCTACAATTATGCTCGCATATCCACCACCTTTCTCCCTTCTAATGCCACCACTTATTTTATAATATTGACTAAGCCTAATCACAAGAATATGTGGCTTCCAAAATAACTATAAAACTGACACATATAAAGTCCTATTTTATTCTGCTAATGAATCACTCCTAATTTTACTAAGTCAAAATATTATTTTCCATAATTTACTTCTTACCTAAGCAAATAGGTTTCTAACTCTTATCAAATGATAGAGTTTAATATGATTACCACTTGCTATGCTTGTTTAGTGGGTCAAATGCTTTGACCTCGAGTGCTATTAAATAGGCAGGGCCGGTTTAAAACGTTAACTTCCCCCCAGTCCCTTAGGAGAAGGGGGTACACCACCCTTAGTGGTGGTCAACCCTACTAACTGCCCATGTGGAATTATACAACATTTATCATGCCATTCACTAAATTCGATTCGTATATATATATATATATATATTAATATATTATTATATATATGTATATATATTAATATTTATGGATTTATTTGTAATATAAATATTGTATTTAAATTAAACATTAAATAATTTAAACATTATATATATGTGTTATATTTTAATACACATACATACTTTTATTTATACATTCATCGATCCGTATATATACATTAAACACATATATATTCATCGATTAATATATAGATATGAGCACATGAAGATTTAACCTATCATAAAGATTCAATAACATATCCCAAATCAACCAAAACATTACAAAACTTCACCAACTCCAATAGAAGATTACTTACCATTTCCCTACTAACTTGACTCAACTTGACCAACTAGGATGTAAGTGTGTTATAGCTCAATTAGGAACATATTAAAGATCACTAAACCAAGTTCTTCTCCTGAGTGATACTCTTCCTTCCTCCCGAAGGCTTGAACATTTCCTACATCCAACTTAGCATATTACAACAATAGTTAGTAGTTATCAATACATACATATGCATCATAGATTTTCATCTTTAAAGTATCATAATGATTGCACATTCATTCATTAGATTTTCCAATCAAGATAAATATATTCAAAATATAATCATGCATTAAAGAATTTTAACTAAACAAAGTAACAGTAAATAGGTAATATCACAATGGGGTGTAAAAATAAATACAATATCCTTGTCTTCTTCCTCTCAAATTGAGGAAAAAACTAGGGAACCATTAACAATCACAAAGAATTTTGGGGAAGAAATCAACTGCCAAATAATCTGTAACAAATTGCTAACAAAACCAAAAGATTTTAAAACTCTAATCAGGAAATGCCAATCAACCCTATCATAAGCCTTTATGATCTAACTTGAGCAGAAAACTAGCTTTCTTATTAAAAAAAAAGAGAATAGATGTTTCCATGAATAGTAATTGAATCAAGGATTTATTTCCCAAGAACAAAACCATTCTATTGAACGAAGATGATCTTATGAAGAACAACTTGCAATGTAGAAGCCAAAACCTTAGATAAAATTTTGTAAATTGAGTTACAAAGACTAATAAAATGAAAATATCCAAAATTATTAGCTCTAACCTTCTTAGGTATAAGAATAATAAAAGCGGCATTAAGCTCTTTAAGCAGATTTCTACTACTAAAAAACTCTTTTATAGCATCAAAAACATCCCTAGACACAATATCTCAAAAGGTTTGAAAGAAAAAAACCATCTGGTCCAGGAGATTTGCTACCTTAAATAGCTCTTTTGTCTTCTTCATCTATAGGAATACAAGCATTATTCCTACTCATCTCCTTTGAAATAAGATTAAGAATGACTAAGAAAAAGTTGTTGGCAATTAGGATCTAGGTCATGATCAACAACAAGAAGGTTGGAGAAAACATTTGATGCAACCAACATAATCTCTTCCTCCCTCCGCAAATGAGCACCATCATGCAAAATAGATTTGATGTGGTTGGTAGCACGATGTTTCAAGGTAGAAAGATGGAAAAAATATATGTTCCTATCATCCCTTTGAAACCATAAAGCCCTTGATCTTTGTTTCCAAAAATCCTCTTCTTTAGATATAATACCATGAAGATGAGATAAAAGAGAGATCTCTTTCTCAAATATGAGGGAATTAGATCCATTAATTTGAATCATCCTCTAGACCCCATCTAATGTTTCCTTAATAGAAGCCTTTTCTTGGAATGTCTGACCAAAAGATAACTTATTCCACCTTTGAATATTGGATTTAACAAAATAATTTTTTTTAGCCACCTTAAACATTGCAAACCCATCAACCTTAATATTCCACCATTTCTTGCCTTTTTTTTTTGAGATCAAGATATTTGACCTACATTTTTTCAAACCTAAAAGGAAACTTCTTTTTTTTCCTCAACAAATTCATCAAGAGGACAATGACAAAATTATTAGACCCCCTAATCTAGTAAGAGCCGAGAGAGAGAAAGAATAAGATAGAAGCCACTACAAAGATAAAATGGCATGATAAAGCTTAACCTAAATCAGAGCATCCCCCAAACACTTGTTTGACCAAGTAAAAGAAGCACCTTGGAAATTCAAGTCCATCGAAGCATGATTATTAATAAACTTCATGAAATCAAATCTACTATTTTTAAGGATTTGGGAACCTCTCTACTTCTCCTCATCTTTCAATGGAGTGTTAAAATCCCCATGACCAACCATTTGTTATTCTAAAAACAAGTTTTAAATTACTCAAATCATTCCCAAGTCTCTTTCTTTCAGCCTTGTTATTATGAGAATAAATGTTAGAGACTATCCAAGATATAACATCTCTTAAATGGGTTAAGCTAGTAGCAATATGATTAGATCCCTCAAAAAAAGCCCTTCTCTTAACAATCCTCATATTCCAAAGAGAAACAATACCACCAAAGGCCCCATCAATATTACAACTATGAAGACCATAGTCCTTAAACATAAAATTCTTTATCTTTTACAACTTTTCACTTTGAATATTGGTCTCTTGAATAAGTAAAATATTAGGTTTATGATATCTTAAATTAGATTTGATAAAATATAATGTTTATGAGATTTGTTTAACACTAAAATATTTCATGACAAAATCTTAATTATTTTTGAGAAATAATTTTCATGTACATCTAAAATAATGTCTTCTAAGTTCCTTCAACAATCTCCTACTTACTTTATTTTTCCCTAATTTTTTGGGAAGAAGATATTCCTTTTCCCTTAGTTTTTGAGCCACAATCTATCTTTTGACGATTCCTAGTTATCACCCCTTAGATAGTAGTACAAGAAGTGGGTTTTCTTATATTTTTAGATTTTACCATAACGAAAGGAGGTTCCTCAGGATCCATCGAAGAAGAAACCATGGAGCTTTTAGGAATGTTGACCTTGTGAGGGATATTTTGAGCTATATCCTTCTAAATAAAATCCTCGTGTTGATTATTTAACCTATTCTAAAGAGTTACATGAAAAGATACAATAGGAAAAGAAATCAAGGTACCCTGAGGAGGGTAATTTTTATTTTATTTTGATGATTCCTATTTATCACCCCCTAGCTAGTAGTATGAGTAGTGGGTTTTATCCTATATATAGGTTTCACCATAATGAATGGAAGTTCCTCAAGATCCATTGAGGAGAAACCATGGATGTTTTAGGTGCCTTGACCTTCCGAGGTATATTCTAAGTGGTGTCCTTCTAAACAAAATTATTGTGCTGAGTATTTATCCTATTCATAAGAGTTGCATAAAAACCTACAACAGGTACACGAATCAAGGTAACTTGAGGAGGATAAAAAATCTATCTTCTAATGATTCCTAGTTATCACCCCCTGGCTAGTAGTGGGAGAAGTGGGTTTTCTCCTATTTATAGATTTTACCATAATGAAAGGAGGTTCCTCATGATCCATTGATGAAGAAACCATGGAGATTTTAGGCACCTTGACCTTCTAAGGGATATTTTGAGTTTTATCCTTCTGAACAAAATCCTCATGTTTAGTATTTAGCCTATTTTGAAGAGTTTCATAAAACCTACAATAGGTAGATGAATCAAGGTAACTTTAGGAGGATCAAAAGTGCCTTAAGACAACTCAAAAATAGAGAACACAACACCTTGAGCATTATTTGAATTATTAGAACCCTTATTAATATCCCCATTTGAATTAATATTTTTTAGATCCTTCTTAGGGATAATGCAATCTACCAACCCAACAACTTGGTGTGGCTCACCAAGACAAGGGTCAATTTAACTCTTTTTATCTCTGTAGATGGAGGAAATGGATTTGAACATAAGATTCAATCTTCCAAAATCCAACAATGAAGTTTTTCCTGTCAAAAACACACATGCAACTTAAAATCTAAACTAAGAACACACATGCATGTTACATAATCTACTCCATTGCACTCCTTAAACCAAGATCTTATGTAGATAATATTGCTCTCAGAAGCACACACAAGAAGCTATGGTTTTTTGGAGATTCAAGATGATTAATGCAAAGGAAGCTAAAGAAAATGAAATGCCAAGATGGTGAAGAATACAAACTGACATAAGTTCGATGCATAAAGATCAGATGCCCAAATAAGAGAGAGAGGCTTGTTTAAATAGAATTTCTCCGAGCGAGTTCATGTTGTGGGATGTGTATACACCTAAAAATGGTCTGAAGATAATTAATTAAATAAGCAATTATTTAATTAATCTCTCCTTCCCAATTTAATTGAATTCACTAAGCAATTTGATTAAATTTCCCTTTTCATCTACTTATTAATAAATCTAAGGATTTATTAAATAGGTTCATTTCACCCCTTTAATTAATTAATTAAAATTAATTAATTCCCCCCATAAATTCATTTCTTCTAAATCCCCTAATTAATTAAAACAAATCAAATCATGAGTTGTTGAAATTAATTAGCCTTTTCCTAATATTTGAATTTCTAAATTCAAATTCTCCTAACTTCTACCACTCCTAAACCTAACCATTCCTAAACCTAACCATTCTACCTACCCCCATGTCCCCTTTCATCCAACATCTTCTAGAACCTTTGTGACACTTGTCACTAAGTGTTCCCTTTAATCCAACCCCCTTTGCCAACTTCCTCCAATTTAACCATTGATATCTTCAGATCAATCTCAACCGTTGATTCATGCCAACTCACCCCTAGCCTTGGGAAATCCTATAAATAGACCTCAGTTTGGAGCTCAAAGGGTCCCAAATTCATATCATTTTGATGATCCCCATCTCATTCATAGCTTAAGCATTGTTACTATAGGCATCTAGCTTCTAGTTTATCATTTCTTAGCAATGTTATCATGCTCATTTCAGCTTAACTCTTAGCTTAATCATGCTAGGATAATCATGAATTCATATAGCTTAATCATGCTATCATGCTAGATCATGCATCTTAATCATTCAAATCCTCCATCTAAGTGTAGTCAAGTCACTGGAATTTGCATACTAAGATCTGAGAGCAAAATCCACACTCGCATTTACTAGGAGGCAATAAATCGATTAGCTATGGTTTTACATGTCTTTGATTTAATCTACTAACCATGCTTGTAATAAATTATTGAGTGCATTTTGTGGTTGCAGGTATAGGTATAGGTACACTTCACAGAGCATGACATTTTGGCGCCCACCGTGGGGTCGAAATCATCATTTTCAGCCTCCCAAGCTTCCTCAAACTTCATCTTCGCCGGATCAGAATTAGACTATCGTACGAGTTGCCTTTCTGGCTCGTATGAACTTCCTTTTAGTCTCGTATGATACCTCATCCTGACTCGTACTAGGTATAATCCTGACTCGTATGAGATTTTAAACTGAAAATTCTTGTCTCGTACTATGCTGATCCTCTGTCGTAAGAGTTTATTTTCACTGTGATACGATAGCTAAATCCTTTTCGTACGAGTTTCTGCTTTGAAAATTGTTTACTCGTACTAGGCTGATTTTGTCTCGTACGAGTCTGTTTTGCTCTCTGTGCGAAGTTTAATCCTCTGTCGTGCTAATTGCAAATTTGTGTCATATGAGTCTCTGGTTCTGTGTTTTTTTTGAAAAAACTGCAAATTAGAAATTTCAAATTTGTCTATACGTTCAAAATCTAAATATAGTTCAAAATCTAAAATATCTCAAAGTGCATTATCACCCTCTTTGATAAACTGATCTCTCAAACATAGTTTCTCATTAGGATCAATCATCCTTTATCACAAAACTGAAATGTTTGGTCAAGATAATCTTGTCCCACATTGTAGGATAGATCGTTCCTACTGGACTTGGTTCTTATCAATCATCACCATTGCACTCTTAAACCGAAGATCGAAAAACTTGCAAACCTTTAAACACTTGAATCCTCTTTTAGTGTCATATCACTCTATGGCCTTGAAATTGACTATTGATCACTTACCAAAACAACCTTTAAATAATCAAATCTTAGCACAATATCAAACACAATGACCATTTTGATTAGAGCACAGAGACATAAGATCATTGAAACATTTGCAATAGCTGAAAATCATATCAACATGACATACCAAAGCAAAACACAAGAAGAAGACATAACAAACCAACATATCAGAGAAATCAAACAAGTTCAAAATCAAAATCAAACTATGTTAAAACATCACAAGGATTTAAACACATCTCAGAAGAAAAGTGGCTCTTTTATGCACCTCTTAAAGAGATCCCTAAAGGATTTGGCTAAAGAAAATCAAAATCGTGCATCTATATCTAACAATGATCCATTCATCCATAAGAAAATTGATGCTCCAAAGGCATCTATTCCTACACCTCCTGAAAGCTTGCAAGAACCTTCCATAGCATCCTTGCCAAACAATACATCCAAAGCTGAAGTTCCCCAAGGGATATCCATGATTGCCATCAAGCCTATTTCAGAGGATCCTATTCAAAGCTCATCTCCTTCATATCCAAGCATTGATTCCTTGCAAAATCCCCATAGCACTCTCTTGAAAATTGAAGTCCTCATTCATATAATGCTTGTTAAACGTGTCTTAATAGATGGGGGAGCTAGCTTGAACATTTGCTCTATGAATCTTGTCTGTGCTCTAGGATATTCAGAAGATGCAATTGATCCCGATAAAAAGATCAAAATCAAAGCACATAATGAAGAAGAGAATTCATCTAAAGGAATGGTGATATTACCCATCATAGTGGGACCCTTGCAAAAAGATACAGCATGCCAAGTTCTAGACGTGGACCTACCATACAATATACTCTTGGGGAGACCATGGATTCAGGACATATAGGCTATTCTATCAATAGATCATCAGTGCATAAAATTTCTATACAATGGACAGGAAATCACAATATCAGCATAATCAAATCCAATGCATTGTTGTAATAATCAGAAATCAACTCATGAGGTCATTGTTCTACATAACAAAGAGGCATCACCTTCAAGCACACAGTCTAAGGAACAATCATTTGAATCAATTTTGTCAAACATGGAAAAACAAATGCAGCTAAAAGATCAAGGAAACAAAGAATATTTGCTATCATGGAAAAACAAACAAGAGCAACTTCAAATTGAAAGGGATGAAGGAGCAGATATAGTAGTCGATGTAGTTCACACGTATGTAGAACAAACGTTAGGAACTAGCCCACTTGAATCAGAATCACATGCGACTGACATGGACTTAACCAAGGACGATCAAGATTTTCTTATATGAGGTCATTCTGATGAGAGTACCATTCTAGATATCGAAATACCTACTAAAAGTTCTGCCATCTCTATCATGACCCCTAATATCTTTGAAACTATTCGACCTGAAGATCCTTTATCCTTAAGCTATCCTGAACCTATGGACTGGGAAAATGAAGGACATACTGCTATTGATACCCTACCTAATGACCATGCCATATCCTTATATCTTAATGAAATCAAACCTGCAACAACTTTCACCAGGGATTCCTCTAACGTATCTTTGAGTCAAGTGGGTGTTAAATCTCCTAGTCGCAAAAATGAAAATCAAGAAAACAATATCAAGTTTAATGCTGAAAACCATTTATAGGAAACATTAGACCAAGAAAAAGTAAAAATAAAGGACGTATCTAACAGTGAAAACCTCCTTGAGGCACCGAAAGATGGGAGATTTGACACCTTACTAGAATGTTATCAAGAGAAGTCATCTATCCTAATAGAACCGACAGAGGCAAATATCATTGGCACAACTGATCTACATCCAACAATCTCTCTATCAGAACTAGAAAGGCATAAATACTTGAAACCATTCAAAAGATGGCAAATCAACTTTACCTGTTCATATATAGACATTCCAGGGTTCGATCCATATCTTACACTACATCACCTGAATATCAGTCCAAGAGCAAGCATCAATAATGGAACACATCATGGATCAAGAGCAAACATCGATAATGGAACACAACATGGATCAAGAGAAAGCATCAATAAAAGAACACAACATAAATCAGAAGCAGGCATTCTATTCATCAAAATGGTTGTAGAATGGAATATTGCACAACTTCAAGTCTTTGGAGACTCTCAGCTTGTCATTAATCAAATCAATGATGACTATCAAACAAAAGATGACAAACTCATGCCTTACAAAAAGATGGTGGATGATATCAAGAAGTACTTTGTAGAAATATCGTTTGAACAGATTCGAAGAAATGACAACAAAGTAGCAGACGCCATGGCTACACTTGCTTCTCTATTGTAGACACAGGAAAATCAAGAGCGTTATGAATTCCTGGTTGAAGAGTTGTTTCATCCCGCCTATAATTGTCCCGATTCCCAAACCATCTATCTACTTATTGGACACAATTCCTCCCACTATGGCCAAACTTACACATACCTGAAAGATAACATCCTACCTCCAGACCTATCCAAGAACCAAAAGAGAAACTTTATTCGCCAATCCTCACATTTTACTCTCGTCATGGATACCCTGTATAAACGAGGTCTAGAAGGTACTCTCTTATGATGTCTTGAACAAGAAGAATCTGAGAAGGCCTTACATGAAGTCCATAATGGCATTTGTGGCACTCATTCAAGTGGTCTTACCCTTTCGAAAAAACTCATACGCTTGGGCTACTATTGGCCGACTATGGAACGAGATTCTTTTAAGATAGCAAGAACATGCTAACAATGTCAGATCCATGGGAACTTGATCCATGCACCAGCACAAGAACTACATGCTTTAGCAACATCTTGGCCTTTTTGTCAATGGGGACTTGATCTAGTAGGAAAGATAAATCCTTCCTCATTTAATGGACACAAATTCATCCTAGTAGCTACTGAATATTTCACAAAATGGATTGAAGCAGTACCTCTCATCAATATCATAGGAAAACAAATTGCTGCATTTATCTTGAACTATATCATTTGTCACTATGGAATACCAATGACCATTATCACTGATAATGGGCGACCATTCAAGAATCAAGATGTGCAAGAGCTATGTGAGAAGTTCAAAATCTAGCACAGATTCTCCACACCATATTATCCACAGGAAAATGGGCAGGTAGAAGCATCTAACAAAACTATCCTGAAAATTCTTAAAAAGATAGTGAATGATGCTGGGAAAGATTGGCATATCCAACTAAACCCTACTCTATGGGCCTACTGCACCAGTATCCGCACACCTTTCTCTCTTGTATATGGATCAAAAGCCATATTGCCAATTGAAGTAGAGATACCTTCTCTACGTGTATCACTAAAAGGTCTCATCCCAGATGAAGAACAAAGAGTATCTAGACTACAAGAGTTAGAACTGATCTATGAACGCAGACAAAATGCCTTTGATCAACTATTAGGAAAAGGATCAACAACTCATGATTTGATTTGTTTTAATTAATTAGGGGATTTAGAAGAAATGAATTGATGGGGGGAATTAATTAATTTGAATTAACTAATTAAAGGGGTGAAATGAACCTATTTAATAAATCCTTAGACTTATTAATAAGTAGATGAAAAGGGAAATTTAATCAAATTGCTTAGTGAATTCAATTAAATTGGGAAGGAGAGATTAATTAAATAATTGCTTATTTAATTAATTATCTTTCGACCATTTTTAGGTGTATACATTTTGCCCCTCTTTGAAGCGAGGTGTGATGACGCGTTGATTCAAAGAATAATCTCATTTTGATGATGATATTGATTTGATAGGATGCCCCAGCTCTTGATTGCTAAATTCTGGTATGATGATGCCCCCTCGGGAGATCAATTGAGAAAATTGATCTTTGGAGTTTTTGCGAGATTGATATCCCGATAGAGCACGACATGATGAATGTGGGATAATGCAAGATGAGTGGTATAGGGAAGATGAGTGGTAAATGGGAAATGGTAAGTGGGAAACGGTAAGTGGTAGGTGGGGATATTGAAGGGTTTTATTAAATAAATAGAGAAATGTATATAAAGTGAATGCATGAAGGCGTATAAATGAATATGATAAATGTTTTATTTAATAAATTTAATGGATAAATGATGAGATATTAATAATAATATAATAAAAGATGGAAATTATGAATGATGAATTATGGAGAAATAATAATGTAATAATAAGGACTCGCTTGATGTTCAGAGAAATTTAAAATTAAATGAGGACAAATTAATGGAATTTTTTATGTGTCTACATTTTGCCCCTCTTTGAGACAATGCATCATGTCGTGTTGTTTCAAAGAAAATGATCAACTGATATATGCCCCAGAGGTGTCTTGGTAAGGGTGATGATTGATTGGTAATGCCCCCTCGAGAGAATGATCAAACATAATGATGGAGATTGATCTCGCGATAAATTGTGGGAGGGAAGATTGGATGATTGATATTGCGCAAGTGATTAGATTGAGATGTACATTTGATAGGAATGCATAGTTGATGAGGCGTAACTGAACAATTGATGGAAATGAACAGTATAGCCAAATTGATAAGCTGATTAAGTTGATTGAGTTGATAAGGATTGATGCTAGCGCAAGATAAGGTGATCCAATGATTGATTGATTGACTCCAGGGGCATTGAGATTGCACAAAGAAAGTTGGTTGAAAAAGAGATTAAATATTTAAAGACATGCATCGGTTGGATAAAGTGTTTGATCGATCTCACTGCAATAAGAAGAATGAAGAAGATGATGAAAGAAATGATGAAAAAGATAGATGAAAAGGAGGATGAGAGGAGAAAAGTGATGAGAAAAAAAGAATGAGTGATGAGAAAGAGGATATGAAAGGTGATGAGAATTCTTGTGCTTTTTTAAGTGCTTGTATCATCATCGAGTTTATTATAGCAAAAAGGAAAAAATCATTTGGATATGAATTAGATCCAAATGAATCAATCACACCAATTGCGAGAAAGACAATACATCAGACGGTAAAGGAATGCCTTAGTGTGTATCAAACCAATATGTCCTCGATGATCTTAAGCAATCATGTCCTAAGACGTGTCATCATATTCCTAAGGAACATCCCATAAGTAGCAAACAAGTGAACATGCCCCATCCTCGCCTTTCTAGTCAATGACATCCTGGAGATAAAATCTCAAGTCAGAGACATCCTCGAAAAGCTAAAAGACATGTCACCAAAAAGAAAAATAAAAAAACAATCAAGAGAAAATAAGCAAGCAATATGTTTCATGTCGAATGATTTTTTTTTGTTCACAATTGATGGGTTCGGGTGTATAAGTTGATCAGATGTTGTCTTGTTTGCTCAATTTAAGTCTCGTCCTGTCCTGAGTCCGTTGAAGTTCCAAAGCTGCATGCTTGTTCAAAGTGTTTGTGTCATCACAATGTTTATTGCATTTTTTGGAGTTTTATGATTTTTAGGGTTTTATGAATGTTTTAATTTTTAGGGTTTTTTTTCAGGAGATTTTATAATTTTAAAGATTTTTTCAGGACATTTTATGATTTTTAAGATTTTTTTAGGGCATTTTAGAAGATAGTTCCTCTGACCGTGAGACATCAACTATCCCAACCTATTCCTAAGTTTAAGAAGATGCCCCAATGAGGGATAAGACTAGCGTAGTATGCACGAGAAGCATTGTGCGAGGTATGCAAACAATCCACAAGCTATGGTGGGGGGGGGGGGGAAGGCTACCATGGAATGGGAGAGCAGATATGGATAAGGCATTGATCAAGTAGAGTACTGAAGGAAAGAGGAGCCAAATCTTTACACATGGCGCTGGTTGTCCAGTTTTCACCATGGTACTTGCCCAAGGTGCGTGTTTGCCAAGTTTTCACCAATGGATGAACTTATTTTTCTTTACTCTTTTTCTTTTTTTTTTTGTATTTTTTTAGGATCTTTTAAAGAAAATTTTCTGAAATACTCAAGCATAGAATCTACGAAGGTGAATTTTATTGATTGGATCTTCAAGCGGTTCACCCTCGAGAGTTGCTAATTGATATGCTCCTGATCCATACACATCAGTGATAATATATGGACCAAGCCAATTAGGTTCAAACTTGACCCTTTTCTCTCTGTCTTGTTGGTTCTTTGGATTTTCTTTAAGGACAAAATCACCAACTTCAAATGTGCGAGATCTAACTATGTGGTTGTAACTTCTACACATGCGTTGTTGATATGCTCTGAGGTGATCAAAAGTAGTTTGTCTTCTTTCATCCAACAATTCTAAGTCATGCAAGCGGGAGACTCTGTAGTCTTCATCACTGATCAGGTTACACAAAGAGACTCGTAGGGAAGGTATCTCGACCTCAATGGGCAACATAGCTTTAGAACCATAAACAAGGGAGTATGGAGTGGCACCTGTGGGAGTGCGGACACTCATGCGGTAACCCCACAAGGCATGGTTCAATTGGATATGCCAATCACGACCAACTTCATTGACCGTCTTTTTGATGATTCTAAGGATGTTTTTGTTAGAGGCCTCAGCTTGGCCATTACCTTGAGGATAGTACGGTGTGGAGAAATGGTGTTGGATATGAAATTTATCACAAAGCTCATGAACATCTTGGTTCTTGAAGGGACGACCATTATTAGTAATGATGGAAAGGGGGACACCATACCGACATATGATGTAATTCAAAATAAATGTGGCAATTTGTTTTCCAGTGATATGGGTAAGAGGAACGACTTCAATCCATTTTTTAAAATATTCAGTAGCAGTGATGATGAATTTGTGCCCATTGGATGAGGGTGGATGGATTTTGCCCACGAGGTCGAGTCCCCACTGAAAAAAAGGCCAAGATGTAATAAGCGGTTGCAATTTTTGTGCTAGTGCATGTATCAAGTCTCCACGTATTTGGCATTGCTTGCATTTTTTAACAAAATGATAAGCATCCTTCTCCATAGTAGGCTAGTAATAACCACTACGCAAGAGTTTCTTACCTAGGGTAGGACCGCTGGAATGCGCCCCACATATACCTTCATGCACCTCTCGCAAGGCAGTGTTGGCTTTGTCATGCTCAAGACATCTAATTAAGGTACCATCAAGACCCCGACGATATAGGGTGTCAGCTAAAATGGCATAAAAAGCGGCTTGACGAATAAAAGTTTTGCGAGCTTTGTTGGATAGATCAGGAGGTAAGGTATTATCATGTAAGTAGGCATAAATATCTCCAGACCACTGGGAATTAGGACCAACAATGAGACATATCTTTTCAGATTGTGGTACATTGTAGGCAGGCTCCAAGAGCGGTTCAACCAAGAACTCACATTATTCGGCATTACTTGGCATTATTACAAGGGAGGCGATTGTATCCATTTCATCAGCTGCTTTGTCGTTGTCCCGAGGAATTTTCTCAAATGTGATTGTGGTAAAGTAAGCCTTGAAATCATCCACCATTCTCTTGTATGGCATAATCTTTTCATCCTTTGTCTTATAATCATCATTAACCCGTCTGATCACTAACTGGGAATCACCAAGAAAATGTAAATCTAAGATTTTCCATTGTACAACCATACGGAGCCCAGAAAGTAATGCTTCATATTTTGCAATATTGTTGGTACAAGGAAATTGTATTTTATAAGCCTTTGGTATGCAATCCCCTTGCGGTGTGACGAAGAGAATTCCAACGCCAGAGCCACCATGTGTGAAGGAACCATCAAAATATAAAGTCCAAAGGTTTGAAGATTCCATGTTAAAAATTGACTCATTAGGTAACCTTGTAACAAGTGAATGATCATCGGTGATAGGAGCATCAACGAGTTGATCAGCTATAGATTGTCCTTTGATTGATTTTCTTTCTACATACTCAATGTCAAACTGGCTAAGAATCATGACCCATTTAGCCAGTCGTCCTGTAAGAGCTGCTTTACTCACAAGATATTTAAGTGGATCAATTTTTGCAATGAGCTTTGTTTGGTGTGTAAGCATGTAATGTCGCACTTTCTGTGAGGCAAAAACTACAACAAGACACGCTCTCTCAATAGTACTATATTTAAGCTCATATCCCACTAGGGTACACTGATGTAATATATTGCATGTTCTTTTCCTTCAGAGTCATGTTGAGCCAAAAGTGCCCCCAGTGCTATAGCAGTTGTGGATATATACAGTAGTAGAGGCTTGTCATTTGTTGGAGGTACTAACACTAGTGGTGACAACAGGTATTCTTTGATCTGTTGAAAAGCTTGTTCACATTTGTCATCCTAGTTGAATGAAACATTTTTATGTAGCAGGTGCTGAAATGGTTGACACTTATCTGCCAGTTGTGCTATAAAGCGGCAGATAGATTGGAGTTTCCCTTGTAAAGATCTCAACTTATGGATATTCCTCGATGGTGGCATCTCAAGTATGGCTTTTAATTTTTTAGGATCAACTTCAATTCCTTTAGATGATACAATGTATCCAAGGAGTTTCCCAGAGGTTACCCCAAAGACGCATTTCTTTGGATTCAATCGGACTTTATATTTTTCCAACCTTGTAAAGATTTTATCCATGATTTCTAAATGTCCTGCCCTGGTGTAAGATTTTCCAAGTAAGTCATCTACATAATCTTCCAAGTATATATGCATCATGTCATGAAAGATAGTAGTCATTGCACGTTGATAAGTAGCTCCAACATTCTTCAACCTGAAGGGCATGACATTCCAACAAAAAGTTCCCCATGGACAAGTGAATGTTGTTTTGATCTAGTCTTCAGGAGCAATTTTGATCTGATTATAGCCCGAGAACCCATCCATGAGGGATAACATCTCATGTCCTGTTGTGGAATCCACTATCATGTCAATATTTGGAAGTGGGAAGTCATCTTTAGGACAAGCTTTATTTAAATCCCTGAAATCTATGCAAACACAGACACTCCCATCAGGTTTTGAAACTAGTACCAAGTTTGAAATCCATTCAGCATAGTCAACAGGTCTTATAAAGCCAACATCTAGCAGCTTTTGTAATTCTTCTTTTACCAATAGTGCCACATGAGGATGCATTTTTCTCAATTTTTGTTTGACAGGTTTTGCCCCTTGTGGTAAAGACAAGTGATGCATAACTAAATCAGGGTCAAGTTTGGGCATGTCTGCATAGGACCATGCAAAATTAACCTGTCTTTCCTTGTAAAACTGGATATGCTCTACTCTCTCTTTAGGGGTCAAGGATTTTGCTAGATGTATAATCTTTGGTTGCTCTTTTGTGCCCAAGTTTGCCGATACTATCTTCATCTTTGTAAAAATGATATGAAGGATTCTCCTTGTCTTTGTTTTGTGTTGAAGAGGTCGATCATGGTCACCTCATGTTCGTAGTTGTAAGCATAGTGTGAGACAAACTTATCAGCCAATTCTTGAAAAGATTTGATAGTCAGAGGTAATCGGGAGAACCATTCTATGGCACTTCCTCCAAGACTACGTGAAATGTGTCTCATGAGGTACGTTTCATCTACTACAAATTCTAAGGTAGCGGTGCAAAATTCTCTCAAGCGATCTCTAGGGTCTCCGCTTCCTCTATACTTATCTAATTTTGGTATTTCCCAATGACTAGGAAAGGGTGGCATCGAAATATTCAGATCAAAAGGATAGGGACATATGTCCTCAATAGAAAACTTGTGTGATGATGCCTTCTTATTCTTGAGAGCATCTATTTCTTGTCTTAATGCTCTCAATTCACTCAAAATGGGATCATTGGTAAGCATAGGTCTCAATGTTTTCATAGATCTCTTGTATCCTGGTTGCAAGTAGAAAGGTCTATGATCTTTTATCCTCTCCTCATTGTTTGTCCTTGCAGGTCTAGACTCACTAACTCTTGGTTTGTCCTTAATTGTGACCTATGATGCATCAAAATTAGGTGGCAATTTAATTCCCTCGTCAGCAAGGGATTTGAAGTATGCTTGTGGATCACGTTTAACCACCTCTTTAATGAGTTTAGTAAATCTATGGCTGTGAAATGCTTTATCAATAGTGGATTGAGTTATTTCTTCATCGCTTGTTTCACTAGTTTCACTAGTCGCAACGCTAATGTGCTCTTCTTCATCAAAATTGATAAGGGCATCTCCATCTTGAAATAGATGATTTTGAAACATTTTGATTCTCGAGTTAGGAGACATAAGCGATTGTTCTGATCTTTGACCTAGGACGATGTATGCGAATCTAGATGGAATGAAAACCCTAAAATTAAAAACGGGATCTATATGATATGAGTGAAATTGGGATGCAACTAAGGATCAATGTAAAGATGCAATCTATGTGATAGGAAAGTGATGTGCAACTAAACCTTAAATGGGATATGAGAATGAATGATGCTTGATACAAGGACTAAGGATACTCTAGGTCTGAAAATATGTCCAATGTGGGGTTTGACTTGTGCTATGATGGATAGACACAAGGATAAGTTATCAAAGAGAGGGCATGCTATGATAGGAGATGATGAACTCCAAGCAGAATACCAACTCAAAGACACTGATAGATTCCCTAACTCAAGGAAGATGCACCTCAAGTGATAAGGCAGATTGATGATCAAAAGTTGATGTCAAACCTAAGATGAGAAATCCTAAGTGTAAACAATGTTTTTGGTTTTTTTTTTTTGGATTTTGGTATGCAAATAATAATGAAATGCTAGGACCAATGATGAAATGACCTAAGGAACTTGTGCAAGGTTTAAGGTTATGTCCTAAAGGAATGATGGAAGGATATGCAAAGATTATGGGTATGATCTAAGGGAATTATGCATGGGTGAAAGGTGCAACTAGGTGAAGTCTATGCAAGGATCTAAAAGGGTATGGGAAACTAGAATGATGTGACTATGTGAGGACCTAAAAGATCAGAACTTCAAAAGCGATGTCTCAAGAGATTTGAAATGATTGTTTTGAGAACACAAGTTCAACGTTTCAAGGACAATATTGTTTTACAATGTGGATGGATACTTCAAAGTTTAGACTAAGGTTTTTGCAAAGTGTTTCAATTTCAAGTGTGGTGTTGATTGTGAAGTGTTCTTGTTTGTTTGTGCACACATTCAAAAAACATGGCAGACAAAATGTTTGTTTGATTTTGTAATAAAAACACATTCAAGCACAATCCTAAGGCTGGCCAAGACAATAGTTGTTGAATCTCACTTGGGGGGTTACCCCGAGCTACGCAATTCGAAGCGGATACTTAGATGCTTGACCCCACTGGCTCCACCCTCGGCACTCACTTCTCCGGGGCAGCCAAGCATTAGTCCCCATGAAAACTCCCCATGGCGAACTTTGTATCTCTACTAAGAACCGTAGAATGTGAGCCGCTTCAGAGGTCCGACCTCTTGCATCAACAACTAGAAGGTTTTTGGCTTCTAACACAAAAGGTGTCTAGTAAGGGCATCCGTTCGAGTGGCCATACATGCGGTGGCGTATGCTCCGTTAAGGAAGGCTCCCAGCCTATAGAGGTTGCACTCTATAGGGTTTATGGGGAGACATGCCGTCGGTATGAACTAATCAACACTCGTTGCTTGCAACTTTCATCACAAACACATTTATTTATAATGGTTCCCATTCTTTCGTTCCCTCTCACCAAGCCTTAAGGGCTTCTCGGGAGGCAGACCCTCTAAAAGGGTAAAACAAAAAGAGCCTATTGCTCAAGACACAAAAGACACTGGTTAATTTTAAAGCACCAATTCGAAATGTGATCTAAGCTTAAAAAATCAGACAATCTGTTTCAAATCACCATTTCTTCGACATGCATCCTGCATCAAGATGACATTAGTAGTTTCAAGATATTGCCTTCGACACACGAGATTGGATGCCACAAGAGAGAACCTACACAAACACACAAAGCAACAAAGATTTGTTCACAAAAAGAAATCAAAACACATTGACACAAAACTAAAAATTAGTCTAATTAACAAAATTAAAAAACTAATCTAATTAACAAATTCAAAATCTAATTAACAAACAAAATCTAAAAAAACAAAAACAAAATCTAAATCTAAACTAACTAATCTAATTAAAAATTAAATCTAAAATCTAATTTAAAATCTAACTAACAAAACAAATTTTAAAATTGAATTAAAAATCTAAATCTAAAATTACAATCAAAAACTAATTCAAAAAACAAAATTAAAACTAATAAAAAAAAGAACCTAAATTAAAACTAATTTTTAATCCAACTTAAAACTAAGTGAAAATTGAAACTTAAATAAACTACTTTAACTTAAAAAATTAAAAAGGCACGCAGCCCACACAAATCAAATCAAATAACAAACCCAAAAAAAAATACAAATAACAAACAAATCA
Organism: Cryptomeria japonica; assembly: GCF_030272615.1. NCBI lineage: Eukaryota > Viridiplantae > Streptophyta > Pinopsida > Cupressales > Cupressaceae > Cryptomeria > Cryptomeria japonica. Next base: position 543,575,047 of record NC_081414.1, on the reverse strand, counting down.
AAACCCAAGCACACGCTATTTCAACTCTTTTTTTCAGATTTTTAAATTTTTTTTTTTTTTAAAAGTTTTTTTGGTTTTTTTTTTAACGTATTTTTCCAGATTTGGAAAATTCTTTTGCAAATGGTGAAATTTTGACAATGTTTATTTTTTAGCAGGCAAAAAAGCTGGAGGTATGCATGCAGTGTAGGGCAGAGGCAAGGTTTGTGGACTGTGGCAGAAATACCTCTCCACGTGAGCTTTTTGACAGATTCCTTCAAAGAAATATGGTCTCATGCAGATTTGTTATGCCAAATGCCAATTGTAAAGGATGCAAAAATATAGTCTCATGTATGCATATGTAACTATGAATGATGACTTGCAGATTTAAATAGATAATATTTTGAAAATTCCATGCAGGCATGACAATTTGGAGCACATTGCAGTACCTTTAAATCTGGAAATGTCTGTGCATCATCATTTTATATTAAATATAAAGGAATGTCGTTGTAACACATGGAATACACAGTAAAATACGTGAGCTATTTTCTAAACTTCTTCAAAGACGTGCATGCCAGATATGAAACGTGAGAATATAGATAAGGCAGGGAAAATGTTTAACATAAATGACTCAAAGAGATGTTATCTCAAGGAATGCAATAACTGCAAATAATGTGTTGGGAATACTCTGGCAAACATGCAAAATGTAAGTAAGAAATGCTCTGGCAGACAAGCATGCAAAATATGCAGCAGATACAAGGTGTTAGAACTTTTATTTTTTTTATGATCTGCAAAAACCGTTTTCACTAATGCAAGGTATCACAAACATAAGCAAGGCATGCAAATTGATTTTCTTTGCAAACTGTAGATGCATATGAAACCTTTTGTGCAAAATGTTAAACCATTGACAAGACACCGAGATTATATGACAGAATGCTAAGGACATGAGGGATGAATCATTTGTACAGAAGGCAAGGTGTGGACTGTCTCAAATAGATGCCTCAAAGGTGTGTGATCTGCAGGTACAAAGATAACGACTTGTACGTTACACACAATCTTCTGCAAGAAACAAACAAGACATGCCAAAGAACAATGAAAGTAGGAAAACCTTGCAAACAAACTTGCGAAACCAAAAATATTCAAAACCTCAAGCAAATCCTGAAATAAAACAAGCCAGGAATCTGGAACTTCTATCAATCCAAAGCAAAGCAAGGGAAATGTCCCACCGGGCGTGCCAATTGTAGATGGAGGAAATGGATTTGAACACAAGATTCAATCTTCCAACATCCAACAATGAAGTTTTTCCTGTCAAAAACACACATGCAACTTAAAATCTAAAATAAGAACACACATGCATGTTACATAATCTACTCCATTGCACTCCTTAAACCAAGATCTTATGTAGATAATATTGCTCTCATAAGCACACACAAGAAGCTATGGTTTTTTGGAGACTCAAGATGATTAATGCAAAGGAAGCTAAAGAAAATGAAATGCAAAGATGGTGAAGAATACAAACTGACATAAGTTCGACGCATAAAGATCAGATGCCCAAATAAGAGAGAGAGAGGCTTGTTTAAATGGAATTTCTCCGGGCGAGTTCATGTTGTGGGATGAATGTGGGATAATGCAAGATGAGTGGTATAGGGAAGATGAGTGGTAAATGGGAAATGGTAAGTGGTAGGCGGAGATATTTAAGGGTTTTATTAAATAAATAGAGAAATGTATATAAGGTGAATGCATGAAGGCGTATAAATGAATATGATAAATGTTTTATTTAATAAAATTAATGGATAAATGATGAGATATTAATAATAATATAATAAAAGATGGAAATTATGAATGATGAATTATGGAGAAATAATAATGTAATAATAAGGACTCGCTCGATGTTCGGAGAAATTTGAAATTAAATGAGGACAAATTAATGGAAATTTTTATGTGTCTACAATCTCCATTGGAGATCTCGATAACCTTGACCATAGACAAACCCCTATCAAAATCTCCATTAGGATCCACTTTATACTTTTTTGCAAATAAACCTTTTTCCCTCCACACCTTTTGTAAAAGGTTTTTGAATCTTATTAGAGCATTTCTTAGCCCAATGACTAGCCTTTTCACACAAAAAATAAGCAAAAGGAATGGAATCAAAATTGGTAACTTGATTCTAGACCCATAAGTTAGAGTTAACCTTAATCAAAGAAGGAAGATCTGAGGATTACTACATGCTAATGAAAACATGAGCATACATTATATGTCTTTGTGATGAAGTAAATTAATTAATAGACAAAAAATGTCTAAAGATATTAGATCTGCCTTTAAAAATATCCTCATCCCAAACCTCCATAGGCAGGACAAACAACCTAACCCGAATTGAGGCCACACTAAAAGAACAACCACTAGGATTAAACCTTAACTCCCATTTCTTCAGAGCAAGAGTAGATTTTCCAATAATCCAAGGGCCCTTAGTCAACACATCAAGATAATCCAGTCTTCGCTATATAACTCTCAAGCACTAAATTAGAGAGAGATTCTTGTTAGGAATTAATATTTACTTAGTAAAGTTAATTTCTTTTTACTTGTTACTTGTAGGAATTGTAGCATCATAAATTGTACACCTTTTATTAGTGTATCCAATTTCACACTCTCTTAGTACCTATTTTAGTATTTCCCTTTCCTCTATGCATTATAGGACCTTTTATTGTAATTAATTAATATTTAATTGAATATTATGGGTCTTATTCCACTTTATTACATCATCACACTCTTATTTGGGCCCTTAATTCTAGATGCGCCCTTTATCATTTTATCCTCAACTTTCCTTAATCCTTCCCTAATTTCAACTCTCAAAGCATAATTTGCATATCCACACACCTTGGGTTAAGCCATCAATTTGGATTTAGCATTAGAATCATGATAACTAGCATCCCTAGAAATTTCAAAATAAGTGGTCGTGACCGGAGCGCTTGTCGCTCTAGTCTCACACTTTTTTCCTTGACTTTCAGGAGGATGATTGGGCGGTCTTATCCTGTTCAAATTTAGCTTCGTGTGAAAATATATTGATTCTAAGTTGGCCTAAAGGTGATTTTAATTATGAAATCCCTATATAAGACATCCTTCTCAACTCATTTTAATCCAAGCATCTATCCATTCAAGTGTTTGACCAAAAAGCATTGAGGCATTCATCACCAAGCATTTTCAGAGGTCTTCAAGGTTGCATATTCTTCATTCATTCATTGTGGAGCAAAATTACTTCATTCATATGAAAGAATGTGTGTGTGATTAGGGTTTTGTCATGTTCATGTCATTTCATACAACATATGTGATTAAATTCAAGAAGAAAAGTATCATTATCGGCCATTGCAGATTTGACTTGTATATCTTTACATTGTTGATTTCAATATTTTCAATATTTCATTCAAGATTAATTCCAAAACTGAGTTTTGACTTAAGGAAACCCCTATTCCCAACCTATTTCCCTTCTCTAGTGTATACAGGAAGAGCTATGGAGTTGTGATCTTCAGAATTGGCTTTATTTACAGTGACAAATCAGATCCCCTATTGGAGTGTGAAAAGTGCGGAGGACTAGAGAAACCATCACTCTAGTCCCGACAAATCAAGAGCTACTTCTAGGAACAGGTCTGAATACTCTTATATTCCTCAGATCTAGGTTTGTGGCTTGATCTAATGACTATAGCTCATTGTTTCTGCATATTTACCTTCATTTCGACACATTTACCCTAATTTCAACAAATTCAACAATTCAATTCAACTTAAGGGAAAGAAGAGGCATATTTAAAAACCCCTGAAATTTGATTATAATCTAGATTTATTAGTTTTAGACCTATCAAATTCCTATCTTTCCCTAACGTGACAGTAATTAAGAAAAATTAGAGATTTTACTACATCTAATGGTGGAAACCCTAATTTTCACCATTACAGGAATATTCCTAAGGAATTCCTATAAGCCTTTGTCTCATATGAGTTCTCACATAACTCATTTTATTTATTCCAAATATGTGGAATATTAGATTTCCTCCTTATCAGGATTGTGACACTTTGCACACACATAAGATGCTAGATGGCATGCTTATACTTGGGAGTTACATTTGCAACTCCACTCTCACCTCTATATATTTGAGATGCCTCTCTCATTTCTTCCAGGAAATAATTTCTATGCTAAGCTCACTCTACCTTTCTTTCATTGTATTTTCTTAGGCTTTATGCCATCTTCATAATTATAGGGGTTTATTCTTTTCTTTTTCCCCTTACAAATCTTGTGTCTCCTTCTTGGATCTTGGTGAGCTTGCTCTTGGTTTTATCTTTTCATCATTAATTAGTTCATTTTTGGTGCTTCATGTTATTTTACTTTCATGGTATCAGAGAAAGTTTCTACTAATAATTTCTTGAGCTTTTATTGTTGAAGGATTAGCATTTATCTATTAGAGCACTCACCTTTGGAGCACTCTATTTGAGGAAAGAAGAGAAGAGTTTTAGCTTAGATTTTCTTTCATCAATCTTGTTCTTTCTTTTGCAGGGATCTCTTATTGTTTTTTATTTCCAAACTCAAATTTAGAATAGCTAGTATAAATCTATTTTAGACTTGCATGCACTTAAGTTTTTAATTTTTATTTTTTTTACAAAAAAATTCGTTAGAACCCTCAACTAGGTCAGCCACAAATAGAATAAATAATATTACATAAATTAGGTTACCCAAACCAAAAATATCAAATGTGGTCCACTATGAGAGATAGAGGGGACCCAAACACATCACACAACATCAATTTAATTTGATTCCAACAAACCACATATGCTAACACATCCTCCAAAGTCAACATAAAATGAAACGTGTAGATAAAAATTAAAGCATGTTAACTAATCGGCCCAAAACTATTCTACAATGCAATTTAAACAATGTGGATCTCCACACACTACGATGAGAACAAAAACACTAACCAACTCATTCTCCAAAGCAAATACGTACCAAAAGACTACGATCCAAGTAAGATAAACCAACTATTGGGAAAATGGTGTCTCAACCTTGCATTTACATGAGGTTACTATTTATAGTAAGTTTTTGTTTGAGCACTAAATGGTGTGAAATTCTCCTCGAAACTTCTAGTTGGCTAGATGAGCATGTTGATAAATTTTCGTCGCAAGATCATAGCTAGTTTTGAAGATATTAAAGTATCCGTCTTTGGAGGGTGCGATGGGTTTAAATTTAATTTTGAGGACTTTAGAGGCTCCAAAACACCTTGAAAAGTGGGCATAAACAATATAATGGTTTATGAGGTGATAGAGAACTTTTTGAGCTTTATGACGCTTCAAACACTTCGTCAATCAAACACACGGTTCACTTATGGCCTCTAGAAGTCTGGACTCCTGAAATAGGAAATATAAATTGCATTGGACACATAAATGAGCTGTAAAAGGGAGGGCCATGTGTTGATGTGTGTTTTGACACGTCATAGGGCATCTAGAATGGAGATAAGGTCGACTTTACTTTATTGGGTGGTTTTAGCCTATGGTTTTGTAATACCGTTTGACGGTTTCTTGTATTGTATCTCCTATATATGAGGTGCGTAAGATAGAGGTTATGTGTAGGATTCTTATGACTATTGAGTTACCTCCGAGTCTCTGATTAGTGGAACTCCTATGAAGAGCTTGCTCTGCAAGTATATTGTATTCTGTTATTGATTACTAAAAAATATATTGAGCTACTTTTAGAGTGGGGTTTTCTCTTGAAAGGGTTTGCCCCATGTAAATCAGTGTGTTGTGTTGTGGTATGCATGATATTTTTCTTATTTCTATTGATTTTCTATAACTACAGTAATGATTTGTATCAAGGTTAGTGTAGGAAGTTGTTTCGCTACTTAACTTCCTTACAAGCGGTATCAGATCCCGATCACCTTTGGTTTCAGTTGTGGGTTGGGTTTTTTGAACTAATCCAGATTTGAGTGGGAGCTTGTGCAAAAGATACTATTTTATCTTGTTGCAGGAATTTTTAGATGGCAAGTTTGTCAGTGAGAATAGAGGTGGAGTAATTTAATGGTAGGAATTTTGAGATGTGGAAGTTGAAGATGAAAGATCTGCTAATAGATTGAGATCTATGGGATGCTATTGATCCAAATGTCTCAAGACCCTTAAATCCTATTGTGACTGCTCAATATGATGTTATAGACCATAAAGCCAAGGTTCTAATTATATTGTGCCTAGCAGACTTTGTTCTGATCAATGTACATGAAGAGAACTTTGCAAAGAAGCTATGGACTAAGCTTGGTGAGATGTATCAAGGAAAATCTTTATTAAATTAGATTTTCTTGAGGAAGAAATTGTATTCCTTAAAGATGGAAGAGGGTGGATGAATTGCAGATCACCTAGAAGCATTTAATATGTTGGTGGCTCAATTGGTATCTATTAGTGTTAAGATGGATGAAGAAGAGAAATGTCAGATTTGCTTTGTTCTTTGCCTAATTTATGGGATTCTCTTGTTATGGCTATCGGTAGTACTTCTGTTGTTTTGAAGTAAATGGTGGGTGCTCTACTTGGTGAAGAGATGCAAAGGAAGGTATCCATTAGTTCGAAGGAAGCCCTAACTATTCGTGGAAGACCTAAGGAAAAAGGCAAGAAGAATGAGAAGCGTAATAAGTCCAAATCCAAAGGGAGATTGAAATCTCCTGGAAAGTCCAAAGTCATTTGCTGGAATTGTGGTAATTCATGTCACATTTGTAAGGAATGCAAAGAAGAAAAGAAGAAGAAAAAAAAGAAGTTCAATTCTAATTTTGAGTCTGAGAAGGAAGATGGTGATGCATTTATTTTGGCCTTGGCTACTCATGCAGGTAATAACACATGGTTAATCAAATCATGTGCATCTTTTCATATGACTTATAATAAAGATTGGTTTTCTGAATATGAAAAATTTAATGGAGGCAAGGTGTACCTGGGAGATAATTCACATTTAGACATTGTTGGTCGAGGTAAAGTTAGAATGAGGTTTCCTGATGGTATAATAAATGGGATTAGCAGTGTGTTGCATATCCATGGATTACAATGATATTTATTATCTGTGAGCAAACTGATAGATGCGAGTGTGCAGGTAGTCTCTTTTGATGAAAGATGTAAGATGATTAAGGGTGCTATGGTGATTGCTAGAGGTGTCAGGTTACGAAATTTGTATAAGCTAGAGGCATAAACTATTGAGTGTAATAACACTTATGTAAAAAGTAAATCTGTGGATACTTTGTCATAATATTTGAGGATTTCACCTTCAACGGATGGACATGGATTTTGGGTACCTAAGGGTGCTCTTTCTTCTGAAGCAAAGTTACCTGCAGATTAGGCTATGTTATTGCACTAGAGACTTGGTCAAATTGGAGAAAAGGGTCTGAGGACCTCGAAAAATAAAAGCCTGAGGACCTCAAAAAATAAAAGCCTTGTTGAAGGTTTGAATGATTCTAATCTTGAATTTTATTTATGTGAGAATTGAATTTATGAAAAGCAAAAACCATGTTCAGTTCTACTCATGTTCTCATAAATCTTGTGGTATTTTGGATCTTATTAATTTTGATGTGTTTGGTCCTGTAGATTTTCCTTCGACTGGAAAATCCACATAATATGTTTCATTTATTGATGATTTTAGTAGAAGGACATGGGTATACTTTCTAAAAATTAAATCTGAAGTTTTCGGTCATTTAAAAGAATTTAAAGCAATGGTTGAGTTGCAGATTGGAAAGAAAATTAGATGTTTGAGGACTGATAATGGCGGTGAATTTTTCTTTGATGATTTTGATAGATTATGTAAAGACTATGACATTAACAGACAAAAGACAACTCTGTATTCTCCACAATAGAGTGGAGTTGTAGAAAGAATGAACATGACACTAATGGAGAAGGCCAGGAGTATGTTGAGTGGTGCTGGTCTAGAACAAAATTTTCAGGCTGAATCTATTGCCACTGCTTTCTATCTGATTAATTGGTCTCCTACATCAGCTCTTATTGATAAAACACCTATGGAAGCATGGTTAGGTCACAAGCCTTCATTGAGACATCTTAGAGCAAGACATATGCACATGTGCCAAAAGAGAAGCAAACAAAGTTGGAGAACAAGGCTGTAAAATGTATCTTCATCGGTTACAATTATGATGTGAAAGGATACAACCTGTGGGACCCTATTACACAAAAGTTAATTCATTGTAGAAGTGTTATTTTTAGGGAAATCAAATCTCCTTCAGTTACATTGCAACCAGAACAGACTAAATAAGAAGATGTGATTCAATTCCCTTCTATGCCTGAAAGAGTTGAATCAAGACCACTTGATAGGCAAGAAGTTGAGGAGATCTCATCTAGCTTTGGATCTTTAGAAGAGGAGGAAGAACCTCCAACTCAGCTTGTTTGGAGGTCTACAAGATATAGACAACCACCTAAAGGTATTAACTTGATGATTGGAGATGCATTTTTGCTTTGAATACTAGTGTGGATGAACCTAGATCTGTAGACGAGGAATTAGGTATGAATGATGCTGAATACTAGAAGATTGCTAAGGAAGAAGAAATGACTATTTTGAAAAATAATGATACATGGGATCTTGTACCATTGCCTGAAGGATAGAATCTTGTTGGTTACAAATGGATGTTCAAGAAAAATATTGGTTCAGATGGAAGCATTGAGAAGTATAAAGCAAGGTTGGTTGCAAAAGGATACTCTCAGGTTGAGGGTATTGATTATGGTGAGATATTTTCTCCTATTGCAAAAATGACATCCATTAGATTTTTGCTTTCTATTGTTGTTGCTTATGATTTAGAGGTTGAACTAATAGATGTAAAAAGTGCTTTCTTTCATAGTGATTTGGGGGAGGATATCTATATAACACAACCAGAACACTATGTGATGAAAGGTAAAAGTAATTTGGTTTTTAAATTGAAGAAATCTTTGTATGCCCTCAAATAGAGTCCTAGGATGTGGTACCCAAAAATTGATACATATGTGTTGATTTTGGGATTTGAGCGTTCTAAATCAGATCATTGTGTTTATTATAAATCCAATAGTGATCATTTCTTGTACATTATACTATATGTTGATGATATGTTATTCATTGGTAAAGGGAAATGTATGATTTCAGGACTAAAGTCTCAACTTGTTGCTAAATTTGAGATGAAAGATCTTGGTGCAACTAAACACATTCTTGGGATGTAAATTAGAAGAGATAGAGTGAACAGAAAGCTATGGCTAGGCCAAGAGTATGTGAATTCAGTATTACAAAAGTTCAACATGCAAGATTGTAGACCATTATGTGTTCCCTTCATAGTTGGAATGAAATTATATGTTTCAGATTGTCCTACATCTCCATCAGAGATGGAAGACATGAACAAAATTCCTTACCATGGTGCAGGTGAAAGTTTGATGTATGCTATGGTCTGTACTAGACCAGACATTTCCCGAGCAGTGGGAGTTGTTTCCAGATATATGTCTAATCTTGGTAGAGTTTATTGGGATGTACTCAAAATATTCTTCAGACATTTGAAGGGTACCTCAGAGTATTATTTGTGTTATCATGGTAATTTGGTTGGAGACATGATTTCCCTTAATATTCATAATTATGTGGATTCATACTGGGCAGGTGATATTAATAGCAGAAGATCCACCAGTGCTTATGTGTTTAATTTATTCGGTGGTACAATAAGTTGGATGAGTAAGCGACATCCTGTGGTTGCTTTGTTGACTACAAAAGTACAATATATGGTAGCTACTCATGCTTGTAAAGAAACCATTTGGTTTAAGAGTTTGTGTTTGGATATTGGAATAAAAAAAGGTACATTGACAGTTTATTGTGACAGCCAGAGTGTGATCTGCCTAGCTAAGAATCCAACATTTTATGCCTTGACCAAGCACATTGATGTTCAGTATCATTTTGTCAGAGCTATGGTCAAAGATGGCAGGGTGAATTTGGTTAAGGTAGAGACTTTGATGAATGTTGTAGATTCTTTAACTAAGGATGTGAGCACAAAGAAGTTCAGATGGTGTTCAGAGTCTATGGGCCTCATGGCCCGTAGAAATTAAATTATTATGTTGATACTCGCTTTGCTCTTGCAAGGTGCTCAACAAGTGGGAGAATGTTGGGAAAATGGTGTCTCAACCTTGTATTTACACGAGGTTACTATTTATAGTAGGTTTCTGTTTGAGCATGAAATGGTGTGAAATTCTCCCTGAAGCTTCTGGTTGGCTAGATGAGCATGCCAATAAATTTTCGTAGCAAGATCATAGCTAGTTTTGAATATAGTAAAGTTTCCTTTTTTGGAGGGTGTGATGAAAGGTTTAAATTTAATTTTGAGGACTTTAGAGGCTTTGAAATGCTTTGAAAATTGGGCATAAACAACATAGAAGTTTACGAGGTGATAGAGCACTTCGTGATCTTTCTAACGCTTCAAATGGTTCGTCAATCAGATACACGTTCACAAGTTATGACCTCTGGAAGCTTGGACTCCTGAAATAGGAAATATAAATTGCATCAGACACAGAAATGAGCTATAAAAGGGAGGCACATATGTTGATGTGTGTTTTGACATGTCATAGGACATCTAGAATGGAGATAAGGTCATCTCTACTTTATTGGGTGGTTTGAGCCCATGGTTTTGTAATACCGTTTGATGATTTTTTGTATTGTATCTCCTATATATGAGGTGCATGACATAGAGGTTGTGTGTAAGGGTCTTATGGCTATTGAGTTACCTCCAAGTCTCTGATTATTAGTATTCCCATGAAGAGCTTGCTCTGCAAGTATATTGTAATCTGTTATTGATTGTTGAATAATATATTGAGCTGCTTTTGGAGTGTGGGGTTTTTCTCCTAAAAGGGTTTTCCCCACGTAAATCACTGTGTTGTTGTGTTGTGGTATGCATGATATTCTATTTATTTATGTTGAGTTTCTATAACTGTTGTAACTATCTGTAAATTTTTTTTGCATTACCTTCCACTCAAGGTTAGTGTAGAAAGTTGTTCCGCTACTTAAATTCCTTACAACAACTAGACTAGCCTGAACACAACACAACTGAGCATTTTGAACATAACTTCACTTGTCAGTCAACTTAACACCCCAAAACTGAACTAGAACACTACGCAAGCCAAATGGACATGTCCTCCAAACTGCAGCACTTGAAACAACATATCCAAAAGCCATAAAACATTTTTTGGACCAATTCTAACAGATAGCCTCACTATCAGAAACAACAAAAACCAACTCTACCATCTTAGCAATAAAAGACCTATAAAATTGATAGTACAATATACGTAGATGGTAAATATTATATCTATAAATACACTCCATAATCTTCACATACCAGAGGAATGCAACACATTCTTCCACTGGGACATTAAAAACTCTTTCTTGCATAAATATTGTTTCCTATATATTGAAACTTTCACCACACCAACCTTCCAGAAACACCTCAATTTCTACACCAGACCACACAACAATATTGGGACAATCACTTTTGGATCATTTGCAACATATAGTGACATTGATGACAACACAAGATAGGTTGACATCAATGACAATAATAACAAAAGTTTTCAACAATCTTCCACTTTGTCATTCATGGCAACACCACCAACAACAAAGAGCACATACAACTATTATCTCTCCCAATCTGTATCTCTCTCCTTTGACATCAAGGATAAAGGGAACTCTTCTAAACTCTCTCTTTCTCTCCCTTATTGATAATCTCTAATAACTGTAATACTCACTGCTCCCCCTAAGAGCAACCACCACATCAATCCAAGAGAAAAAGATGAACTCTAGAACTCTCCATGGCTGGATGCACCACTTGAATGCACCTAGTTTAAAGGAGGGGCAATGACCCCCAACTTCTGTTGCAAATACTCAAAGGTGTCATTTTCCTATGTACTAGATAATGATAATGAATTTTGTTTCTTACTCAACCAAGAGACTAAAATGTTTCCCAAGAAAAATGCATCACCACTCGTAGTTTTGTTGTCATATGCACATCCGACCCAATCAACATCTGTATATACTTTCAGCTTGAAATCATCATCCTTATTATACCATAACCCATAATCTAGAATCCCTTTCAAATATCTGAATATCCTCTTCACTACTTGACCATGAGATTGCTTAGGACTAGACTCATTATCCTTCTTATACCATAACCCATAATCTAGTCTCCCTTTCAAATATCTGCATATCCTCTTCATTGCTTGATCATGAGATTGCTTAGGACTAGCTTGATATCTAGCCCCCAAACAAATAGCCTACATAATATCTAGTCTTGAAATAGTCAAATACAATAATCCTGTAATCATAGATCTACACCCTTTTTCATCAACATCCAGAGATCCAACATCCTTTCTTAGCTTACAACTAATATCCATAGGGGTGACAACCAGTTTACCAGTCTGCAAACCATATACAGCTATTCAGACAACATGAACTCATTTGGTTATTCAATGTATACATGATCTTCTTGAGATCAAGGAACACTGAGAGGGGGGTGAATCAGTGTTTTGCAATTTTTGACTTTGACAGCCTGCCCTTTAATCCATTTAATGCATATGAAAGAAATTAAAGTGCAGAAACATAAAGAAAAGATCGACAACACCATAACACCAAGATTTTTACCTGGAAACCCGGTTAAGGGAAAAACCATGGTGGGATTAAAACCTACAAAATTAGTATACTCTGTTAAAAGCATTAAAAACATTACATAGGGGGAATGCACATGCATTCAGGCACACTACTTAGAGCTCACTTCTCAATGTTTACAAATAAGGGCTACAACCCATAAGGCTTACTGCCTTACAAAATGATTATAAGAGATGCAAGAGAGTTTCAACTATTTAATAGCATCAAAAAATGCCTGAGTATAGTTCCAGTTAAGCACAAAATATATTCTTACTCTGCTCTGTAATACTACTTTGTTCTAATATTCTGCAACATACTAGAGCACAAATCTTCACCTTGCGTACATGAAACTATGCACAATCGATCATACACACATCACACACACTCATTGATCTCTAAAATGATCAAATAAACTTATCTTATATATCCGCATCACCAATTTAGGTCACCACCATGTCGGCTTCAAGGACACGTCACAAAAGATGAAACATGTACACAAGACTCAATTCGATCCAAAAACAACTAAGCAGACCAAAACAAAATGTCCACACGCTTCTCACAGGTCGGCTTATAAATCTTGAACAAAAACAACTGCAATAATTGATCCGCAATATCCGCATATTGAGTTAACACACATTACAATAGATAACTACTCTTCTAGCCAAAAACATGATTACCGAATCTTCTAGCTTACACAAAACTTAACACCGGAGGCCACAAACCTGGAATAAGATAAATTACATGTCTACAATCTTTCCCTGAAATCTACAAAGTATAATACTCAACCAAAATAATCTGTCAACCATAACATTGTACTCTGTCGGATACCCTGTTCTCACCGGATTTCACCAGACTCAATCAATCTTCCAGAATGATGAAAACATGAACTGCGGATGCCAATTATGATATGAGTTTCTATCAATGAAAAAATCTCAACATACATGTAGTGTCTCTTGCCAACAATTCTTCAATTTAACCATTCAAAAAGGCTGACTTGACATCCATTTGATATACCTTAAAGTTCTTATGAGTTGAAAATGCAAGAAACATCCTTATAGATTCCATCCATGCTATAGAAGAAAATGTCTCCTCAAAATGTATGCCTTCAACTTGTGAATAACCTTTGAAAATCAATCTTGCCTTGTTTCTAGTGACTTTTCCATCTTCATTCAATTTGTTTCGGAACACCCACTTGGTTTCTATTGTTGGGAAAATGGTGTCTCAACCTTGCATTTACATGAGGTTACTATTTATAGTAAGTTTTAGTTTGAGCACAAAATGGTGCGAAATTCTCCCCAAAGATTCTAGTTCACTAGATGAGCATGCCGATAAATTTTTGTCACAAGATCATAACATGTTTTGAAGATATTAAAGTTTTCATTTTTGGAGGGTGTGATGAAAGTTTTAAATAAATTTTGAGGATTTTAGAGGCTCTCAAATTCCCTAAAAAGTGTTTTATATGGCATAACCATTTATGAGGTGATAGAGAACTTTGCGAGCTTTCTGGCACTTCAAACGATTCATCAATCGGACACACAGTTCACAAGTTATGGCCTCTAGGAGTTTGGACTCTTGAAATAAGAAATATAAATTGCATCAGACACATTAATGAACTGTAAAAGGGAGGAACAAATGTTGATGTGTGTTTTGACATGTCATAGGGCATCTATAATGGAGATAAGGTTGGCTCTACTTTATTGGGTGGTTTTAGTCCATGGTTTTGTAATACCAGTTGACAGTTTCTTGTATTGTATCTCCTATATATGAGGTGCATGAGATAGAGGTTGTGTGTAAAAGTATTATGGCTATTGAGTTACCTCTGAGTCTCTAATTGGTGATACTCCTATTAATATCTTTCTCTACAAGTATATTGTAATATATTATTGATTGTTGAATAATATATTGAGCTACTTTTGGAGTGTGGATTTTTTCTCCTGAGAGGGTTTTCCCCACTTAAATCATTGTGTTGCTGTGTTGTGGTATGCATGATATTTTTCTTATTTATGTTAAGTTTTTGTAACTGCTATAAACATCTGTAAATTTTTTTGCATCACCCTCCTCTGAAGGTTAGTGTAGGAAATTGTTCTACTACTTAACTTCCTTACAAGTGGTATTAGAGTCTGTCACCTTTAGTTTCAGTTGTGGGTTGTTGGGCTTTTGAACTAATCCAAATTTGAGTAGGAACTTGTGAAGAAGATAATTTTTGATCTTGTTGTAGGAATTTTCAAATGGCAAGTTCGTCAAGGAGAATAGAGGTGGATAAATTAATGGTAGTAATTTTGAGATGTGAAATTTGAAGATGGAAGATTTGCTAATAGATTGAGATTTGTGGGTTGTTGTTGATCCAAATGTCTCAAGACCCATAGATCCTAATGCGACTGCTCAATATGATGTTATGGACCGTAAAGCCAAGGGTCTAATTAGATTGTTCCTGGCATACTCTATTCTAATCAATGTCCACAAAGAGAACTATGCAAAGAAGTTATGGACTAAACTTGGTGAGGTGTATCAAGCCAAATCTTTATTAAATAAGATTTTCTTGCGGAAGAAATTGTATTCCTTGAAGATGGAAGAGGGTGGACAAATTACATACCACCTGGAAGAATTTAATATGTTGGTGGCTCAATTGGTATCTATTGTTGTTAATATGGATGAAGAAGAGAAATGTTAGATCTTGCTTTGTTCTTTGCCTGATTTGTGGGATTATCATGTTATGGCTATCGGTAGTACTTCTATTATTTTGAAGTCTTAAGATGTGGTGGGTACCCTACTTGGTGAAGATATACGGAGGAAGGTATCCATCAGTTAGAAGGAAGCCTTAATTGTCTGTGGAAGACCTAAGGAAAAAAGGCAAGAAGAATGAGAAGCGCAATAAGTCCAAATCTAAAGGAAGACCAAAATCTCCTAGAAAGTCCAAAGTCATCTGCTGGAATTGCGATAATTTAGGTCACATCCATAAGGACTGCAAAGAAGAAAAGAAGAAGAAAAAGAAGAATTTTGAATCTGATTTTGAGTCCGAGAAGGAAGATGGTGATGCATTCATTGTAGATTTGGCTACTCATGCAGGTAATGATTCATGGTTAAGGAGCATCTTTTCATATGACTTCCAATAGAGATTGGTTTTCTGAATATGTTTAATTTAATGGAGGAAAGGTGTACATGGGTGATGATTCACATTTAGACATTGTTGTTGGAGGTAAATTTAGGATTAGGTTTCCTGATGGTAGAATAAAAAGGATTAGTGGTGTGTTGCATATCCCTAGATTAAAACACAATTTATTGTCTGTGAGCAAATTGATAGATGTAGGTGTGTAGGTAGTCTTTTCTGATGTAGGATGTAAGATGATTAAGGGTTCTATGGTTATTTCTAGAGGTTTTAGGTTGGGCACTTTGTATAAGCTAGAGGCATAACTGAGTGTAATAACACTTCTATAAAAAGTAAATCTATGGATACTTCGTTGGAAGATATTATTAGAATCAAGGAAAAATGAGAGGGGGGGGGGGTGAATTAATGTTCTGCAATCTTTAACATTATTAACCTGATTCTTGAAGCACTTAATGCAAATGAATAAAAGAAATATGCAAATACATAAGGGAAATATCCACAACACCATAACACCAGGATTTTTATGTGGAAACCCGGTTAAGAGAAAAACCATGGTGGGATTGAGACCCACAATATTAATATACTCTGTTAGAAGTATAGAAATATTACATAAGGGGAATGCACATGCATTCAGGCACACTGCCTAGAGCTCACTGCTCAAATTACAATAAGGGATACAACCCCAGAAGGCTCATTGCCTTACAAAATGATTACAAAAGATTACAAGAAGGTTTGAACTATGGAATAACATCAACAAATGCCTGAGTATAGTTTTGGTTAAGCACCAAACACATAATCTTACTCTGCTCTGCTATACTGCCATGTCCTGTTGTTCTGCTATACTTTGGAGCACAAATCCTTCACATGCGCACATGAAATTGCACATAATCGCTCACAAATACTTTCCACATAGCCAAAGATATCTGAAATGATAATATCAATCACTCTTATATATCCGCAACATTAAATTAGGTCTTTTACATGTTAGCCAAAAACACATAACACACAAATGAAATGTGTATACCAAGTTGGCTCAATCAGAATCAAAACAATCATGATGAATAAAACAAATTGTCCACATGCTTCCCATATGTCAGTTGACCATCCTCAAACACAAAAAAAATCACCAAAATTACTCTATATGATTCGCATAATGATTATACACACAAGATTGTTGATAAACACTGTTATAACCAAAAACATGTATACCAAACCTTCCAACTTACTCAAGAATCATCATCGGAGGCCACAAACCTAGAATAAGGTAGATTACACATCCACCATTCTTCTCTGAGATCTATAACACAAAACATTCAACCAAAATGAACCACCAATCAAAATATTGCATACTGTCAGATACACTATTCTATCTCACCGGACCTCACAAGACTTTACCAAAACTTAATCACACTTTCGGTATGAACAAATTATAAAATGCAAATGGAATATCTGACATCAGTTGCCATCAATGACAATATATGATCATCTATGTAGTGTCTCTTTCCAAAAAATATGAGGGTTTCACCTTCAGAAGATGGACATGGATTTTAGGTACCTAAGGGTGCTCTTTCTTCTGAAGCAAAGTTACCTACAAAGAAGACTATGTTATGAGGTAACACTAACTTAAACTGATCATTACAAATTAAACAATTAGAAACTTAACTTATAGCTCAAAGTCTTTAAGTATAAATTTCTAATCCTTCAAACTACAAGTAACTGCAGCAATACAAAGCTTACCACTAATTAATTTATTAGAAGATTTCTCAAATATGCTAGGAGCACAAAGTCTACTTGCAAGATTTCAGAGCTCTTTAACCACATAACAATATCCTCAAGATCAAAGAAGTAAAGAACATATATATTCAATAGACATAGGAACATTAAATTATATAAAGAATTTTCTTGATACAACACAAAGTTTGAGATCAACAAAATTGTTTTCTTTGTTTTCTTGATAGAATTTTCACCACAAAAGCCCAAAGTCTTAGTTGGGATAAAAATTTTGCAGAGTTTTGATAAGCATGAAAAAGATAAATATTTACAAATGAGGTCCTCCTTATATAGGAAAATAAGTTGAGAAAAAGGTGGGCACAGTTGACTTATTCAACTGCATAGTCCCATTTTACAACTACAACATAAAAAAAATGTGCAGCTGCATAAAAATTGTCAACATCTATTGGTGTAATTGCATAAAGAAAAGGTGCCAAAAGGGGGCACTTCATTCTTCATTCTCCTTGTCATTGGATTTCTAGAAATCTTTGAACTTAGCAAGGATGACTTTCATCTCTGCTTCATTCGGCATCGGGGTAGAACTTGTGATCATTTAGACATGGGAAATTGCATCTTCAATCTTTACCTGTTTCTTTTTAACATCCTTCAGCATGGATGCGAGGACTTCAAAACTGACCAGGATTTCTAACAACTTATCAAATGTATCAAGTGATAAATTTTATCCCATGCATTGATCCATCAAGGAAAGGAATTCCTGCATGACAACTTCAGCAATGACGAGATTTTGATCACCATCATATAAATAACAAGGAAGATCACCAACTTTGACAAAAATGAGATCAACCTCGTCATCACCTGAAAACATCCTATTCAGATGTAAGTGAATGTGGGAAACTGCAAGAATACACACCCAAAATGAGATACCCTGTTGTAAGCAACATCTGATATTCTACTCTTCTACGTGCCTTTATAAAAAATGCACTTCCATACAGCGAATAAGGCATCATTAACTCTTTTGTAATAACTAACTTGATTCTTGATAGTAAGTTGATTATAGTACTCCCAAATGGGTACCAACCTCCTATCACCCTTAGTAGATAAGCCTGGATATTGCCTCATTGAGGCAGCCGCATAAACCAGGTATGAGGTCATATAAAATTTCAGTGTTACTTTGACCTCCTTCAATTGAGCACAGATGGCATCACTGATCTTTTCACCCCAATCAATTCTTGTTGCTCCTTTCCTCATTATTTTCATATAGTAGCACATCCAGCTTTGAAAGTAATGAGAGTCCTTTAACCCCCTCACCCTTGATAACATGGTGACCATGTCATTGTATTCCTCATTTAAATCACTCCTTTGAAATCCCTTAGGCCATCGTGAGGTTAGGGAACTTCTTGCGGCAGAGAGGAAAACAATATTGATTATGTTCTTGCATTTATCCTCGTTCTTCTCATAGTACTATTGAGCACTTTCTTGAGTAATATCAGCCACCTCTTCAACTGGGGAACCTTTAAAGACACTATTCAAGAATACACTGTCTAGGGTCATGATGACATTCTAATCTTTATCTTTGAGCTGTCTTTTGTTTGGATCAAAGTGATCCGCTACTACAAGAAGAAATTCTGGATCATGAGCTGCAACTGGAAAAGATGCATATTTATGCACCTCGAAGTTGATCAGATTAGTTAGGTGAGCAGGAGCCTTCTTAACTCGGTCAATGAATTCTTGCATATCTACATGCCCGATTTTAGTGTCTCTAATCTCCTTGATATTCAAATCTACTGGACTCTCTGGGTACAGATTCAAGTACTTGTCGTACTTGTAATTCATCTTTCTTGATGATACTTTACTTGGAGAAGATTCCAACTGACCTGAGGAAGACTCGGGCTTGTTGTGAGGGAGATTTGACATTCATGATGACTTCATTCAACACTGATGATTAGCTATTCATCATTATCAAAATCATTTTTTCTCAAATGGATCAAAAAATAGGACTCAAAATAGGCTTGGGAGTAAAACTGCCAAAAATAGTAGGTCGGGGAAAAAAGTCCGACATGCTCTTTCAAAAACAAAAATTACACATCGGACTTTAAAGTCTGAAGTGCAATGACAAACACCTTGATCAGCACATCAGACTTTAAAGTCTAATGTGTGAGGGTAAATAATGTTGATTAGCATATCAGACTTTAAAGTCCGATGTGCAAACTCGGGGTAGGTTATCAGCACATCGGACTTTAAAGTCCGATGTGCATTCTGAGGAAAATCAATTAGCACATCAAAATTTAAAGTCTGATGTGTGAGGGTAAAGCCATTGGAAAAACTAGCACATCGGACTTTAAAATCCGATGTGCAAACAAAGGGAAAGCAATCGGTTGATATGTTAGGTTTTAAAACCCGACATGTCAACCAAACCTACTCCTCTTCGCATATGGATTTTAAAGTCTGATATTCGAAGGTTATGATCCCGCATATCAGACTTCAAAAGTCCGATGTGCGGAGATCCTTCCATCCAGCTCCACAGCGGATTTTAAAGTCCGGTATGCGGCTGGAGAATGATGACTTCGGAGGGCAATCGGGTTTTGAAGTCCAATTATCCTCTCGACACAAAACAAAACCTGGAGAGAAACAAAAAAAGAAAGAAAGCAAAGAAAACAAAGAATCCCAAAAAGAAAACAAGAAAGCCTACCTTTCTAGCAATGATGATAGAAAAATCTGAAATGGAGCGATCAGATCCAAGTTACAGCGAGCAAAATGGTGGAGGGCGCGCGGAGGAAAAAGAAAATGCAAACAATAATGAAGGAAAGAATCGCAAAAATTAACTAAATAAACCTTTAGATTAATAATTAATGCAACATTAATGACAACTTGTACTGCATGTCAGACTTTAAAGTCCGTCATGCAATCTTCGGCCAAGCAGCCTGCAGTTCGGACTTTAAAGTCCGAATTGTAGGGGAAGACTACCGGCAGGTTGGACTTTAAAGTCCGAACTACAGGCTGAGACTACTTGCAAACACACATCAGACTTTAAAGTCTGATGTGTATATAGAAAAAAGAACCCTGCAGTTCAGACTTTAAAGTTTGAACTGCAGGTAAAGCTGCAAACTTAAGAAAAACATGACAACACTAAAAACGAAAAGCAAGGAGCTAAATGAACTAACCAACGAAGTCGAATAAGCTCTCCTGGAGACCGTAAGGTACGAAATGAACCAGTTTCGTAGGGTTGCCTCATGATTTTGGCTGCACTAAAATCGAGGACAACAACTAGCTTTGACTGGGGAACAAGCTGCACCACTTGAAGCTTGTAGAATCCAACACTCCGAGTGCTTGTATCCATTGGGCTATAGAGTTAGGTGATGAAAAGACTGAAAATAAATGACTATACATGTTTACAAAAAGTACAACTTCCTTTACATCGCTCTCTATTGAGCAAAGAGCTTCAACTTTTCTCCACTGTGAGGTAGTGAGAACAGGGTACCATCTGCATATGCATGTAAGTAGCTATGCTCGCCACATACTTCATGAGTAGTGAAGGGACCTCTCCATAAGGAGTCAAACTTTCCATGCAAACCCTTTGGTTCCCTCCTCTTGTCCCATAACAAGACTTGATCACCAATTGAGAACTCATGGGAAGTTGTTTTCTTATCAAACAATGCCTTCACTTGGCTTTGGTGTGCATCAATCCTATCTACCACTTCAGCTCTTGTTTCTTCCAGCTAAGAAAGGAACATAATCCACTTATCCAGTGAATCTTGATATGTTTCATCTTCAATGGCCTTGGCGAGCTTTAATGCAAGAAGTTCCATAGTGAATGGAATCTCGGCATTTAACCCATACAAAAGTTAAAAAGGTGACATACTGATTGCTCTTTTTGGAGTTATACGATCCACCCATAGCACATCATAAAGAGCTTTATGCCAAGTTCGTTGTTTCTCATCAACAAGCTTCCTCATAATAGTAACCAGATTCTTGTTGCTTGACTCGACTTGACCATTTCCTTGCGGATAATAGTCAGATGAGTGTGAAAGAGTAATACCATGATCAAAGAAAAATTCAATTATCTCATAAGATGAAAAACATGAAGCGTTATCAGCTACAATCTTATGAGGAACGCCAAACCTTGAGAAGATGTTTTCCTTTAGAAATTGACAAACCACCGCCGAGGTAGATTGCTTAGTTGGGATTGCCTCCACCCACTTGGTGAAGTAATCTGTCGCTGTAAGGATGCACATGTGACTTGCACTTGATGTTGGATTGACATGTCCAATGAAGTCCAATCCCCACCGTTGGAAAGGCTCTTCAATTACTACTAGTTTAAGAGGGAGCACAGCTAATTTGGGCTTACCAACAAATTGCTGACATTGCTCACACTTGTGAACCCAACTGTATGTATCTTTAAACAATGTTGTCCAGTAGTATCTAGCATGCAAGATTTTGTGTGTAGTAATAGGGGCAGAAAAATGTCCTCCACAAGCAAGATCATGGAAAACTTGAAGTAATCTTACTTGTTGTTGTTTGTCTACGCAGCGCAGGAAATTGTCGTCCAGACCCTTCTTATACAAACCATTGTCCCATAGGACAAAATTCACTGCTTTAAGCTTCAAGGTTTGCCTTTCTTTCCTTGATAGGTGTGCAAGACAATCTCCATATGTTAATAGATATGCCAGGTCGGAATACCACTCATCAGTAGTGCTAACAAATAGAACATTAGGAAGATCTTGATTCATACCTTCATTTTCAAGCACCACTTCATCAATTGATTTGTTGTCAGCTATCAACTGACATAGACCTTTTCCATGAACCAACTTAGTGGGCTTAATTTCCATATCATATTCTTGAATCCTGGCAACCCAGTTGCCCCTTTTAGTTCCAAACTCTTGTTGCATCAGAATCGACTTGACAACAACATCAGGAACAAGAGCAATGACATGCGAATTCAGATTATAAAACCTGAAATGTTTCACCACTTTCACCATGGCAAAAGCATGCTTCTCCATTTTTGAGTATTTCAACTCGTGAGCCTTCAGCGGATAACTCATGAATGCAATAGGTGATTCCAAACCTTCATTATTTCTCTACATTAGTATAGCCAAACAAGTATGATCTAATGTATAGCTATACATAATAAACTCTTTGGTATAATTTGGGCATACTTAGACTGGAGCATTTGCCATGGCTTCCTTGATATGATGGAAAAATTTCTTTCCTTCGGGAGTCCACTTGAAGAGAGAATTACCTTTCATCATATTAACTATATGACAAGTCTATTCAACAAAGTCTAGAATGAATCTTTGCAAGAAATTTACTTTACCGAAAAAAGAATGAACAACAGTCTTACTTGTTGGCAAGGAAAGGTCACAGATAGCTTTAACCCTTTCTGCATCAATTTTTATACCTTCTTTCGAAACAATATGCCCAAGAAATTTACCTTCAGTGACCCCAAAAATAGATTTCTTGGGATTGAGGGAAATTCCATGCTGACGACATTTCTCTAAGACTCATTGTAGATGAAAGAAATGAACTTGATGTTCCTTAGAATAAACTGTCAAATCATCCAAATAGACCACAATGAACTTACCAAGAAAAATTTGGAAGGCCAAGTCCATTGCGTGTTGGAAATTTTCTCCCGTATTTATTAATCCAAAAGGCATCTTGCGATATGAAAAGGTACCCCAAGGTGTATTAAATGCGGTCTTATGCTGATCCTGCTCCAGAACTTCTACCTGATTATATCTCAAAAATCCATCCAACATGGACATCATCTTTGCTCTAGTAACAACTTGTAGGACATGATCCATGACAGATAAAGGATAATTATCATTCAAGGATGCCTGATTCAAGTTTTGGAAATCAACACATATCCGAATCTCACCATTCTTCTTATGTACAGGTACAATATTAGATATCCAAGAAGAATGGTGAATGGGGAAGATTATCTTTTCTTTCAACATCTTTTGTACTTCAACAAAGATAGTATCGGAGATCTTTGGGTTGTATTGCCTTTGCTTCTGATAGAAAGGTGTAATACTTGGTTTCAATAGAATGTCATGGCGGAGCTCTTCGGGGCGAAAAGACTTTAGATCTTCATAGGAGTATGCCAAGACGTCAACATATTGCTGCAATAATGCAACAAATTTCTGCCTTTCTCCTTGTGAACAACACTTTCCAATGTTGATCATTTTTGGATTGTCTTCAGTCCCAATGTTTACTTGTTCATATTCCATTGAGCCTGTAGTTGATCTTTGTTGCTTTTTAACATAACGATCATGTTTGTCAAAAAGCTTTTCTAGCGAAACTAGACCTTTGGGGATCTTGTTTCCTTTTAATTGCAGAAATTTCTCTCCCGTTTTTGCATCAATACTTTCAATTGCGTCCTTTGAAGGGCAGTGACTACCTTCAAAGTATAGATCATCAGAATTGTCAGCGGTCTACAAAAAAAATATTACATGATGATCATCATTAAACACTTGCCAATGATCAGAGTTGTTAGGAACACTTGGCCGGAAAACTAACTCAACAACATAAGTTGATCCTGAAAAATCTTTGTGAGGAACCAAAGAAGTTGCTGATACTACTAATGAGTCAGCCCTATCGTTGAATTCACAGGAAACCATAGATATATTAAAAGCATCAAATGCCTCTATTAGATCCCATACAAGGTTGCGATAGTGCCGCAACCTTTCGCTCCTTGTTTGATATATGTTCCTGACTTGACAGAATATTAACTCGACATCTCCTTGAGCATGCAAGTTCTTGATTCCCTTATTCTGAGCAACATTCATTCCCAGAAGGAGTGATTCATACTCAGTAGTGTTATTTGTGTTATCAAACTGCAATTTGAAAGAGAAAGGGAAAAGATTACCCTCAGGAGAAACCAAAACAATACCGACTCCTGATCCAGTAGAAGAACATCTGCCATCAAATTCTAGCATCCAAACATCATCTAGACTACCAATGCTGACGGTATCAAAATAGAGAATTTCTTGTTGTGAAGTTGAAGATTTTTCTGATTCCGTAACACTACTTTCACAACTACTTTCACAATCAATTGGGACATTATTGAGTGGAATGGCACCTTCACTCTCAAGAGTTACCTCTAAAATGTCATTAGCATGCATAAATTAATTACCCATACCTGATGATTCGAAAAGAATCTGGGCCCGCTGATCATCAGACTTGACAATGGTGTATTTTGATTCTTTTTCTGGAAGTAACTTTTGAACAACTCCTTTAATAGGAATACAAGCCTTAGTCATATCCATGTTTAACTCACCCCCAACATCTCTATAGAAATTTCTTCCCAACAATAGACCATAGGAGGCCGGTACATCGGCTACCAGTATTGTCATCTTAATCTTCTTTTCTGGGAATGAAGCAAACGCAAACTGTGCATCTTTGATTTGACCTATTAAGGGGACTTGCTTTTTATCCATAGAGAAACACCTTCCAAATGTCTTGGTCAAAGTCAAGCCAAGGGAATTGGCAACTTTTGATGGCATAACATTATCAGATGCCCTAGAATCAATTACACGGTTACTAAGCTTATAACCATTTATCAACAAAGAGATGTAAAATGGTTCTATTTTCTCTACAGGAGAAGGGGAAGTTACTAAGTTATTTTGAAGTAAGTTATACTTAGGAAGATTACTAGGGGTAGTATCTTTTTCTTTAACAAACTTGACCAAACGGTCAAATTGATCTGGATTAGATCTCAAAAATTCAACTTCAGACATTTGTATTTTGGTTTTCTTAGCATCGTCTAAAATATCAAATGACTGAAAGGAATTCATCACCAAAGATGGATTTGGATTCTCGTTTTGAGAATTTAAAATATTTGGTACACTAGTCTTTGATGCATGTGTAGAAGAATTGATAGGTGTAGAAAAATTGTCAGCATTCGAAGAATCACTTACACTTTTATCCTTTGCGGCGTCCATTGAGATAGCGTTGTCCTTTGCAGGATTTGGTATGAGAGTCCCACGCTTTGCAATAGAAATTAGCAAACATTGAGAGTCCTTAATTTGAATAGGATCATCACTCTTCACAGTGATAGGTGGCTAAGTTGCCTGTGCTTGCAAATGGGTGACTACTGCAAAGATGTCCCCATCATGTGTATCTGGCGTATCATCTTCTTGATATTGCATAAACCTGATATTAGAGTCACCGGACAACTCTGCATCACCTTCTTGATGCGAATTGGCATCTTCTTCACCAAAAGGGGGAAGATCATTCTGTTCAACTTCATAATATCATGTAGCTGAACTTTGGGGTGGTGCTTCCAATGCAAGCCTCTCTGAAGCAGGAGGTAATTTATTTTGATTATGCATGGCATAATTGGAAGAATTGTTTGGATAAGTCCTTCTTAGAACATCACGATAAGAAGTATTTCCTAGTGAGGAAATTTGCTTCTTAAGTGCCAACAACTCATTTGCTAGCTTCCGTATCATGGGATCAACAAAACTAGTTGAAGGGAAAGATGTATCGACAACTTGATTACTCCTAACCTTGTTAGGGTCTCTCCTTATCTTACCCACAAGGATAAGATCATCTTCAACCGATATAGGCATTTGTTGAGTAGCAGCCAAATCTGTAGGATTGTTTCTTTGCAAAATAAAACTCACCTCTAGCAATTGGGCATTGATGAAAAGGCATTTCAAGTTTCTAGCAGTTGGTCGTGAAGCAACTGGAATGCGATTGTGCAATCTGTTGAACTTTGCTACAAATTCACGCATAGCTTCCTGGGGTTCTTTCTTCATTTGAGTTAACTAAGCCAACAGTGCGTGATCATCTTCGACAGACTTGAACCTTGCTTCAAACAATGTTCTGAGAGTTGCCCAATTTGTGATACAAGCGTTCGTAAGATGATAGAACCAATCAGCAGTAGCTCCATGCAAAGTCTCAATGAATAGTCTCACCAAAACATCTTCATGCTCAACACCTAGGACTCCACACGCGATGTAGAAGGCAACAATGTGTTCATTCAGGTGCTGAGAACCATCACCCAAAAATTTGGGTAAATTTTTCCTCGTACCTTTGGGAAGTTCATGCAAAGGTGTGGTCAAGTTCAAAGGATGAAAAGTAGTACCCCAACATCTAGGAGCAACAACCATCCGTAATGGATTATAGGGTGGTATTACAAAATGATTTGCAAGTGGAACAACTGAAACTTGAAAAATTGACGCCTCACTTGGTATGGGAGATTGCAGTGCAGATGGAGAAAAAGTTCGTGTCCACTACAAAGGAGAAAATGTCCGTGGAGGTATCACAAAGGGAAAATTAAATTGTTGCAATACTTCAAAAGTAGGATCAATAATTCCTACTAATCACTGCCCACAAGTGTAACTTCGATCAGCCAGATTATGATTTGAAGAAAAACAACAATATTGAAATTATAATGAAGCACACTGCAACCCAAAAGACAAATTGGTTGCACGTCGCCAAAAAACTGTTGGGTGAATATTTTGTCACTATCGTACTAATGACAAAATATATAATTCACACAAAGCTATGCTGAGAAATTAATCTCTCCTCTCATCAAGGGGAGGTTCCCTATGAAATTTCTCCTCTAATTAATAAGAAATTAAATTGTAACTAGGTGAAGGGAAAATACATAAACTCTAAAAAAAGAGAGTTATAAAGTAAACATGTAGCTGCATAAAAATTGTTATCATCTATCGGTGTAACTTCATAAAGAAAAGGTGCCAAAAGGGGGCACTTCATTCTTCATTCTCCTTGTCATTAGATTTATGGAAATCTTCAAACTTAGCAAGGATGGATTTCATCTCTGCTTTGTTCGGCATTGGGGTAAAACTTGTGATCACTCAGATGTGGGAAATTGGATCTTCAATCTTTACCTGTTTCTTTTTAACATCCTTCAGCATGGATGTGAGGACTTCAAAACTGACCTGGATTTCTAATAGCTTATCAAATGTATCAAGTGAGAAATCTTGTCCCGTGCATTGATCCATCAGGGAAAGGAATTCCTGCATGACAACTTCAGCAGTGATGACATTTTGATCGCCATCATATAAATAATAAGGAAGATCACCAACTTTGGCAAAAATGAGATCAACCTCGTCATCACCTTCTTTCTTCTCCTGGTCCAGTTTCGCAATCATTAACCTCATTGTCTCTTGCTTATGAGACAATAAAGACAAGATCTGGATGTACTTCTCCCTTATGTGGATTACCTTATTTTCAACAAGGACATCTATCCTGAAGTCCTCCATTTTTCTCCACAAGGTAGTACTTTTCATAAATTCCTCAATCTCCAATGATAAAGAGGTTTTGAGTCCTTGCATCTGACTCTGGATTACTTCATAATCTGACAATAGTCCCATTATTGAACTCAAAAGATGAGATCCTTCCGACCTTAGCTGTGAAATCCACTCATCCATCACTCGGCCTTTAGCTCCCACTTGTTCAATCTTCTTGAGGGCTTCAATATCTATTGAGGATCCTATGGGTTCAATCTCTTGAGAAGATTGTGTGACCTTTAGAAGAAGGTTGGTTAGTTGTTCACACTTCTGCTTCAAGATATTTTTCTCATCCCTCTTCTGATCCAATCTTCTCAACAAAGAATTAAAGGCTATCTGTGAATCCAACTTCACACTCTCATGTGTTTCCACCTCGAGCTCTACGACCTGCATGGTATAATCTTCAGATCATATGTTGCCTTTTCCCTTTTCTGCCGATGGCACCATAACTTCAGCATATTTTCTCTTAGAAGTCGGGTCTACTACCACCCAAGATATTGTCTTTGGCTTCTTTGTTCCCTTAGGCTTTGGAGGAACCAAAAGCTCAAAGTCAAACTCATCTGGAGAGATCACCTATTTTTTCCTCTTAGGGGCCACTACTTCCATCCAAGGGGGTAGTTCTGGATTGGCCGATGGAGTAGTTGCTCCTTGCTGATTTTGAGTTGAAGTTTTGGGAGCAGGTTTATTGGAGCTTGGAGTAGTTGTGAGTGTTATTGATGTCGCTGATATTGAAGTATCTAGTGGAACATTTGCTACTGCTGACACCTCTTCAGTTATAGATGGAAGAGTTGAACGCGACGTGAATGCAACTTCAACAATTACCAATGGTGGAATTTCTGTGGTGGTGGTAGTGACAGGTAAGTCTACTGAAACCCGTTCTGCAAGTGCCTATTCCAAGGTTTCATTAAAATCCATCATTGTGGATTCAAAAGTAGATGAAGGGATATCATCTAGATTGGAGAAGTTGGTTATTGTGAAAAATTGATTAGTAGCCTCTGATTGCGCCATACCCATACTTATATCCCCGTCTTCTTGAAAATCCTCATCCTCTTGGTCAGAGTCAGAGTCAATAGACTGGACGATTACTTGTGAGGTAATCAGGGCATCAACTTCAGCTGGGCATGATGTTTCTTCATCTTGTACTTCCTCTTGTTGAGGAATTTCACCTTCTTCAATTTCCTTGGCAGGTCGTTGTTTTGTCTCTTTAGTCACTGCTTCCTATATCGCGGATGATGATTCACCCTTTTTGGACCCTTTCACTATAAATTTAATCTTGGGCCCTTTCCCTTTTGATTGTATTACAGGAGCTAAGGATAGTGCTTGCAGGTCTGCCCTGCGCTTCGTTCTCGTCTCGGTTGTAGCTGTCTTGCCAACTGGGCCATCACTGTTATCATCATCTCCTGAGCTAGCAGGAAGTTGTTTCATTCTAAGGTTCTTTCTTACCAACCATGCATTAGTGTTTGCTAGGATAGGAGTAATCCTTTGAGTGATTGATTTGCTCTCCTTCTTTGACCATTGTATAGGAGGAAGCAGAGAGTCAACAATTTTCTACTCATAATAGACCGGGTCTACTATGTCATCTATATCTTCCATGGTCATCGAGATCTTAGCTAAATCCAAGTTTTCAATTAGTTCCAGAGGCGGCTGAAATCCATCCTTCTTATCTCCTCATCATTTTGACAGTCTGCCCAAACAACCTCCAACCTATAAACATGAGTATAACTCCTTTTGAGTTTGTTCTTTATACCATGAAAGTCAAAATTGGTTCGGGCCTTGAATCTTTTCATGGTATTTCACTGTATTTCGTCCTCCATATTTTTGGCCTTGGGATTGGTTAGCACTGAGTACCTACCAATTGATTATGGGAATTTCAACCCAGTCTTATGTGCTTGTGATTGTTTTACATGCACATTAATCAGTTGTCTGCACAACTCCATGAGGACGATTTTGTCTGAAGGGAACCTTGGTAGAATAAAGGGCTCAGCTGAAAAACATCCTATTCGGATGTAAGTGAATGTGGGAAACTGCAGGAATACACACCCAAAATGAGATACCCTATTGTAAGAAGCCTCTGATATTCTCCTCTTCTGCAGGCCTTTATCAAAAATGCACTTCCATGCAGAGAAGAAGGCATCATTAACTCTTCTGTAATGACTACCTTGATTCTTGATAGTAAGTTGATCATAGTACTTTGAAATGGGTACCAACCTCTTATCACCCTTAGTAGATAAGCCTGGATATTGCCTCATTAAAGTAGCCGCATAAACCAGGTATGAGGTCATATAAAATTTTAGTGTTACTTTGACCTCCTTCAACTGAGCACATATGGCATCACTGAACTTTTCACCCCAATCAATTCTTGTTGCTCCTTTCCTGATTATTTTCATATAGTAGCACATCCAGCTTTGAAAGTAATGAGAGTCTTTTAACCCCCTCACCCTTGATAACATGGTGATCATGTCATTGTATTCCTCATTGAAATCACTCCTATGAAATACCTTAGGCCATCTTGAGTTTAGGGAACTTCTTGCGGCAGAGGGGAAAACAATATTGATTACCTTCTTGCATTTATCCTCGTTCTTCTCATAGTACTATTGAGCACTTTCTTGAGTAATATTAGCCACCTCTTCAACTGGGTAACCTTTAAAGACATTATTGAATAATACACTGTCTAGGGTTATGATGACATTCTGATCTTCATCTTTGACCTATCTTGTATTTGGATCAAAGCGTTCCACTACTGCAAGCACAAATTCTGGATCATGAGCTGCAACTAGAAAATATGCATATTTATGCAACTCGGAGTTGATCAGATTAGTTAGGCGAGCAAGAGCCTTCTTAACTCAGAAAATGAATTCTTGCATATCTTTATGCCCAATTTCAATGTCTCTGATTTCCTTGATATTCGAGTCTACTGAACTCTCTAGGTACAGATTCAAGTACTTGTCGTACTTGTACTTCAACTTTCTTGATGATGCTTTACTTGGAGAAGATTCAAACTGACCTGAGGAAGACTTGGGATTTTTGTGAGGGAGATTTGACATTTGTGATGACTTCATTCAACACTAATGATTATCTATTCATCATTATCAAAATCATTTTTTCTCAAACGGATCAAAAAACGAGACTCAAAACAGGCTTGGGAGTAAAACTGCCAAAAACAATAGGTTGGGGAAAAAAGTCCGACATGCTCTTTCGAAAATAAAAATTGCACACCAGACTTTAAAGTCCAAAGTGCAATGACAAACATCTTGATCAACACATCAGACTTTAAATTTTGATGTGTGAGGGTAAATAATGTTGATTAGCACATCGGACTTTAAAGTCCGATGTGCAAACTTGGGGTAGGTTATCAACACATCGGACTTTAAAGTCCGATGTGTATTCCGGGGAAAATCAATTATCACATTGGACTTTAAAGTTTGATGTGCAAGGGTAAAGCCATTGGAAAAGCCAGCACAATCGGACTTTAAAGTCTGATGTACAGACAAAGGGAAAACAATTGGTTGACATGTCGGGTTTTAAAACCCGACATGTTAACCAAACCTACTCCTCTTCGCATATCAGATTTTAAAGTCCGATATGCGAAGGTTATGATCCCGCATATCGAACTTTAAAATTTGATGTACGGAGATCCTTCCATCCAGCTGCACACCAGATTTTAAAGTTCAGTATGCAGTTGGAGAAGGATGACTTTGGAGGGCAATTGGGTTTTGAAGTCCGATTAGCCTCTCGACACAAAACAAAACCCGGAGAGAAACAAAAAAAGAAGGAAAGCAAAGCAAAGAAAACAAAGAAACCCAAAAAGAAAACAAGAAAACCTACCTTTTCAGAAATGATGATCAAAAAATCCGAAAATGGAGCGATTAGATCCGAGTTACAGCAAGCAAAATGGTGGAGGGCGCGCAGAGGAAAAAGAAAATGCAAACAATAATGAAGGAAAGAATCACAAAAATTAACTAAATAAACCTTTAGATTAACAATTAATGCAGCATTAATGACAACTCATAGTGCATGTCAGACTTTAAAGTCTGACATGCAGGCTAGAAATCCTTGCATGTCGGACTTTAAATTCCGACATGCAATCTTCGGCCAAGCAGCCTGCAGTTCAGACTTTAAGGTCTGAACTGCAGGCTGAGACTAACTACAAACACACATTGGACATTAAAGTTCGATGTGTATAAAGCAAAAAGAACCCTGTAGTTCAGACTTTAAAGTCTGAACTACAGGTAAAGCTGCAAACTTAAGAAAAACAAGACAACACTAAAAACGAAAAGCAAGGAGCTAAACGAACTAATCGACGAAGTCGAATAAGCTCTCCCAGAGACTGTAAGGTATGAAACAAACTAGTTTCGTAGGGTTGCCTCATGATTTTGGCCGTGCTGAAATCGAGGACAACAACTGGCTCTGACTGGGGAACAAGATGCACCACTTGAAGCTTGTAGAATCCAACACTCCGAGTGCTTGTATCCATTGGGCTATAGAGTCAGGTGATGAAAAGACTGAAAATAAATGACTATACATTTTTACAAAAAGTACAACTTCCTTTACATCGCTCTCTATTAAGCAAAGAGCTTCAAATTTTGTCCACTATGAGGTAGTGAGAACGGGGGTACCATCTGCATATGCTAGTAAGTAGCTATGCTCGCCACATACTTCATGAATAGTGAAGGGACCTCTGCATAAGGAATGTCAAGATTTAACCTCTTCCAT
The DNA here is from genome assembly GCF_030272615.1 of Cryptomeria japonica. NCBI lineage: Eukaryota > Viridiplantae > Streptophyta > Pinopsida > Cupressales > Cupressaceae > Cryptomeria > Cryptomeria japonica. The sequence continues at coordinate 543,542,631 of NC_081414.1, read as the reverse complement.
TTTTGGATTTTTCGATCATCATTGCTGAAAAAGGTAGGTTTTCTTGTTTTCTTTTTGGGTTTCTTTGTTTGCTTTGCTTTCTTTCTTTTTTTGTTTCTCTCCAGGTTTTGTTTTGTGTCGAGAGAATAATCGGACTTCAAAACCTGATTGCCCTCCGAATTCATCCTTCTCCAGCCGCATACCGGACTTTAAAATCCGTTGTGCAGCTGGATGGAAGGATCTCCACACATCGGACTTTTAAAGTCTGATATGCGGGATCATAACCTTCACATATCGGACTTTAAAATCTGATATGCGAAGAGGAGTAGGTTTGGTTGACATGTCAAGTTTTAAAACCCGACATGTCAACCGATTGTTTTCCATTTGTCTACACATCGAACTTTAAAGTCTGATGTGCTAGTTTTTCCAATGGCTTTACCCTCGCACATCAGACTTTAAATTCCGATGTGCTAATTGATTTTCCCCGGAATGCACATCAGACTTTAAAGTCCGATGTGTTGATAACCTACCCCGAGTTTGTACATCGGACTTTAAAGTCCGATGGGCTAATCAACATTATTTACCCTCACACATCAGAGTTTAAAGTCCAATGTGCTAATCAAGGTGTTTGTCATTGCACTTTGGACTTTAAATTCCGCTATGCATTTTTTGTTTTCAAAAGAGCATGTCGGACTTTTTTCCCCGACCTGCTGTTTTTGGCAGTTTTACTCCCAAGCCCGTTTTGAGTCCCATTTTTTGATCCGTTTGAGAAAAAATGAATTTGATAATGATGAATAGCTAATCATTAGTGTTGAATGAAGTCATCATGAATGTCAAAGCTCCCTCATAGCAAGCTCGAGTCTTCCTTAGGTCAGTTGGAATCTTCTCCAAGTAAAGCATCATCAAGAAAGATGAAGTACAAGTACGCTAAGTACTTGAATCTGTACCCAGAGAGTTCAGTAGACTCAAATATCAAGGAGATTAGAGACACTAAAATTGGGCATGTAGATATACAAGAATTCATTGAATGAGTTAAGAAGGCTCCTGCTTGCCTAACTAATCTGATCAACTCCGAGTTGCATAAATATGCATCTTTTCCAGTTGCAGCTCAAGATCCAGAATTTGTGCTTGCAGTAGTGGATCACTTTGATCCAAATACGAGACAGGTCAAAGATAAAGATCAGAATGTCATCATGACCCTAGACAGTGTATTCTTCAATAGTGTCTTCAAAGGTTCCCCAGTTGAAGAGGTGGCTGATATTAGTCAAGAAAGTGCTAAATAGTACTATGAGAAGAACGAGGATAAATGCAAGAACATAATCAATATTGTTTTCCTCTCTGCCGCAAGAAGTTACCTAACCTCACGATGGCCTAAGGTATTTCAAAGGAGTGATTTCAATGAGGAATACAATGACATGGTCACCATGTTATCAAGGGTGAGGGGGTTAAAGGACTCTCATTACTTTCAAAGCTGGATGTGCTACTATATGAAAATAATGAGGAAAGGAGCAACAAGAATTGATTGGGGTGAACAGATCTACGATGCCATCTGTGCTCAGTTGAAGGAGGTCAAAGTAACACTAAAATTTTATATGACCTCATACTTGGTTTATGCGGCTGCCTCAATGAGGCAATATCTAGGCTTATCTACTAAGGGTATTAGGAGGTTGGTACCCGTTTGGGAGTACTATGATCAACTTACTATCAAGAATTAAGGTAGTTATTACAGAAGAGTTAATGATGCCTTATTCGCTGTATGGAAGTGTATTTTTGATAAAGGCCTGCAAAAGAGGAGAATATCAAAGGTTGCTTACAACAAGGTATCTCATTTTGGGTGTGTATTCTTGCAGTTTCCCATATTTACTTACATCTGAATAGGATGTTTTTCAGCTGAACCATTTATTCTACCAAGGTTCCCTTTAGACAAAATTGTCCTCATGGAGTTGTGCAGACAACTGATTAATGTGCATGAAAAACAATCACAAGCACATAAGACTCGGCTGAAATTCCCAGAATCAATCGGGAGGTACTCAGTGCTAACCAATTCGAAGGCCAAAAATATGGAGGAAGAAATGCAGTGGAATACCATGAGAAGATTCAAGGCCTGAACCAATTTTGAATTTTGTGGTATAAAGAACAAACTCAAAAGGAGTTATACTCATGTTTATAGGTTGGAGGATGTTTGGGCAGACTGTCAAAATGATGAGGATATAAGAAGGATGGATTTCAACCTCCTTACTCTGGAACTAATTGAAAAATTGGATTTAGCTAAGATCCCGATGACCGTGGAAGATACAGATGACATAGTAGACCCGGTCTATTATGAGAATAAAATTGTTGACTCTCCGCTTCCTCCTGTATAATGGTCAAAGAAGTAGAGAAAATCAATCACTTAGAGGATTACTCCTATTCTAGAAAACACCAATGCATGGCTGGTAAGGAAGAACCTCAGAATGAAACAACTTCCTGCTAGCTCAGGAGATGATTATAACAGTGATGGCCCAGTCGGCAAGACAACTATAGCCGAGACAAGAATGAAGAGTAGGGCAAACCCACAAGCACTATCCTCAGCTCCTATAATACAATCAAAAGGGAAAGGGCCCAAGATTAAATTTATAGTGAAAGGGTCCAAAAAGGGTGAATCATCATCCGCGGTACAGGAAGCAGTGACTAAAGAGCCAGAACAACGACCTGCCAAGGATATTGAAGAAGGTGAAATTCCTCAACAAGAGGAAGTACAGGCTAAAGAAACATCACGCCTAGCTGAAGTTGGTGCCCTGATTACCTCACAAGTAATCGTCCACTCTATTGAATCTGACTCTGACCAAGAGGATGAGGATTTTCAAGAAGATGGGGATCTAAGTATGGGTATGGCGCAATCAGAGGCCGCTAATCAATTTTTCACAATAACCATTTTCTCCAATTTAGATGATATCCCTTCATCTACTTTTGAATCCACAATGATGGATTTTAATGAAACCTTGGAAGAGGCACTTGCAGAATGGGTTTTAGTAGACTTACTTGTCACTACCACCACCACCACATAAATTCCACCATTGGTAAGTGTTGAAGTTGCATTCACGCCACCGTCAACTCTTCCATATGTAACTGAAGAGGTGTCAGTAGTAGCAAATGTTCCACTAGATACTTCAATATCAACACCATCAATAACACTCACAACTACTTCGGGCTCCAGTAAACCTGCTCCCAAAACTTCAACTCAAAATTAGCAAGGAGCTACTACTCCATCGACCAATCCAAAACTACCCCCTTGGAAAACATTTGATCTCTCCAGATGAGTTTGACTTTGAGATTTTGGTTCCTCCAAAGCCTAAGGGAACAAAGAAGCCAAAGACGGTATCCGGGTGGTAGTAGACCCGACTTCTAAGAGAAAATATGCTGAAGTTATGGTGCCATCGTTAGACAAGGAAAAAGGCAACATACAATCTGAAGATTATACCATGCAGGTCATAGAGCTCGAGGTGGAAACAAATGAGAGTGTGAAATTGGATTCACAGACAACCTTTAATTCTTTGTTGAGAAGATTGGATCAGAAGAGGGATGAGAAAAATATCTTGAAGCAGAAGTGTGAACAACTGACCAATGTTCTTCTAAAGGTCACACAATCTTCTCAAGAGATTGAACCCATAGGATCCTCAATAGATACCGAAGCCCTCAAGAATATTGAACAGGTGGGAGCTAAAGGCCGAGTGATGGATGAGTGGATTTCATGGCTAAGGTCAGAAGGCTCTCATCTTTTGAGTTCAACAATGGGACTATTGTCAGATTATGAAGTAATCCAGAGTCAGATGCAAGGACTCAAAACCTCTTTAACATAGGAGATTGAGGAATTTGTGAAAAGTACTACCTTGTGGAGCAAAATGGAGGACTTCAGGATAGATGTCCTTGTTGAAAATAAGGTAATCCCCACAAGGGAGAAGTACATGTAGATCTTATCTTTATTATCTCATAAGCAAGAGACAATGAGGTTAATGATTGTGGAACTGGACCGGGAGAAGAAAGAAGGTGATGATGAGGTTGATCTCATTTTTGCCAAAGATGGTGATCTTCCTTGTTATTTATATGATGGTGATCAAAATGTTATCATTGCTGAAGTTGTCACGCAGGAATTCCTTTCCTTGATGGATCAATGCACAGGACAAGATTTCTCACTTGATACATTGATATGCTATTAGAAATCTAGGTCAATTTTGAAGTCCTCGCATCCATGCTGAAGGATGTTAAAGAGAAATAGGTAAAGATTGAAGATGCAATTTCCCGCATCTGAGTGATCATAAGTTCTACCCCGATGCCGAACGAAGCAGAGATGAAAGCCATCCTTGCTAAGTTTGAAGATTTCCAAAAATCCAATGACAAGGAGAATGAAGAATGAAGTGCCCCCTTTTGGCACCTTTTCTTTATGCAGTTACACCGATAGATGCTGACAATTTTTATGTAGCTACATGTTTTCTTTATGTTGTAGTTGTAGTAAAATGGGATTGTGCAGTTGAATAAGTCAACTGTGCCCACCTTTTTCTCAACTTCTTTTCTTATATAAGGAGGACCTCATTTGTAAATATTTATCTTTTTCATGCTTAGCAAAACTCTGCAGAATTTTTATCCCAACTAAGACTTTGGGCTTTTGTGGTGAAAATTCTATCAAGCAAATAAAGAAAATAGTTTTGTTGATCTCAAACTTTGTGTTTTATCAAGAAAATTGTTTATATAATTTAATGTTCCTATGTCTGTTGAATATATATGTTCTTTACTTCTTTGATCTTGAGGATATTGTTATGTGGTTAAAGAGCTCTTAAATCTTGCAAGTAGACTTTGTGCTCCTAGCATATTTGAGAAATCTTCTGATAAATTAAGTAACTAGTGGTAAGCTTTGTATTGCTGTAGTTACTTGTAGTTTAAAGGATTAGAAATTTATACTTAAAGACTTTGAGCTATAAGCTAAGTTTCTAATTTTCAATTGGTAATGATCAGTTTGAGTTAGTGTTACCTTCAAGGAGACTTTGTGCTGCTTAATAGTAACTCTTGGTGTAGTTTGTTAGATTCATAGTTCTTTTCTTTAAGTATCTAAAGAGATAGAGAAATTGTAACTAGGTGAAGCGAGAATGCATAAACTCTGAAAAAAGAGAGTTATATGCCCAACACCAACCCACAAATTTAATTTCTTATTAATTAGAGGAGAAATTTCATAGGGAACCTCCCCTTGATGAGAGGAGAGATTCATTTCTCAGCATAGCTTTGTGTGAATTATATATTTTATCATTAGTACGCTGGTGACAAAATATTCACCCAGCACACCTTCAAAAGATGGACATGGATTTTGGGTACCTAAGGGTGTTCTTTCTTCTGAAGCAAAGTTACCTACAAAGAAGACTATATTATGGAACTAGAGACTTGGCCACATTGGAGAAAAGGGTTTGAGGACCTTGAAAAATCAAAACCTTGTTGAAGGTTTGAATGATTGTAATATTGACTTTGACTTTTGCATGCATTGCATTTATGAAAAATAAATCTTGTGGTGTTTTGGATCTTATTCATTTCGATGTGATTGGTCCTGTAAATGTTCCTTTGATTGGAAAATCTACATATTATATTTCATTTATTGATGATTTTAGTAGAAGGACATGGGTATACTTTCTAAATAGTAAATCTTAAGTTTTCAGTCATTTTAAAGAATTTAAAGAAATGGTTGAGTTGCAGTCTGGAAAGAAAATTAAATGTTTGAGGACTAATTATGGTGGTGAATTTTTCTCTAATAATTTTGATATATTTTATAAAGATTGTGGCATTAACAAACAAAAGACAACTTCGTATTCTCCACAATAGAATGGAGTTGTAGAAAGAATGAACAAGACACTGATGTACAAGGCTAGGAGTATGATGAGTGGTGTTGGTCTCAGACAAAAGTTTTGGGCTGAAGTTATTGCCACTTCTTGCTACCTGATTAATAGGTCTCCTAGATCATCTCTCATTGATAAAACACCTATGGAAGCATGGTCAGGTCACAAGCCTTCATTGAGGCATCTTAGAGTTTTTGGTGGCCAAAGGAGAAGCAAACACAATTGGAGAATAAAGTTGTGAAATGTATTGTCATTGGTTATAGTTATGGTGTGAAAGGATACAAGATTTGGTACCTGATTGCACAAAAGGTAATTCATAGTAAAAGTGTTATTTTTAGAGAAATTAAGTCTCCTTTTCTTACATTGTAGCCAGAACAGACTAAATAGGAAGATGCAATTCAATTACCTTCTATGCCTGAAAGAGTTGAATTGAGACCACTTGATAGGCAATAAGTTGAGGAGAGCTCATCTAGATCTGAATCTTCAGAAGAGGAGGAAGAACCTCAAACTCAACTTGTTCAAAGGTCTACAAGACATAGACAACCACCTAAAAGGTATTCACCTGATAATAAGAGATGTATTTTTAATTTGAATACTAATGTTGATGAACCTAGATCTGTAGAAGAGGTATTAGGTACGAATGATGAACAATCTTGAAAGATTGCTATGGAAGAAGAAATGGTAGCTTTGAAAATGAATGATACATGGGATCTTGTACCATTGCCCAAAGGATGAAAGCCTATTGGTTGCAAATGGGTGTTCAAGAAAAAGATTGGTTCAGATGGAAGAATTGAGAAGTATAAAGCAAGGTTGGTTGCAAAATGCTACTCTCAGGTTGAGGGTGTTGATTATGGCGAGATATTTTCTCCTATTACAAAAATGACATCCATTAGATTTTTTCTTTCTATTGTTGTTGCTTATGATTTAGAGGTTGAGAAAATGGATGTGACAAATGGTTTCCTTCATGGTTATTTGAAGGAGGATATCTATATGACACAACCAGAGCACTATGTGGTGAAAGGTAAAAGTAAATTGGTCTATAAATTGAAGAAATATTTGTATGACCTCAAACAGAGTCCTAGGATGTGGTACCATAAATTCGATACATATGTGTTGAGTTTGGGATTTGAGCATTCTAAATCGAATTATTATGTTTATTATAAATATGATGGTGATCATTTTGTGTACATTGCATTGTATGTTGATGATATGTTATTCATTGGTAAAGGGAAAGGTGTGATTTTAGAACTAAAGTCTCAGCTTGCTGCTAAATTTGAAATGAAAGATCTTGGTGCAACGAAACACATTGTTGGGATGAAAATTAGAAGAGATAGAGTGAACAAAAAGATATGGCTAGGCTAGAGTAAGTACGTGAACTCATTATTACATAGGTTCAACATGCAAGATTGTAGACCATTATGTGTTCCCTTCAGAGTTGGAACAAAATGATCTATTTTTGATATCCTACATCTCCATTAGAGATGGAAGAGATGAGTAGAGTGCATAACTAGAGTGCAGTTGGAAGTTTGATGTATGATATGGTCTGTACTAGACCAGACATTGCCCAAGCAGTGGGAGTTCTTTCCAGATATATGTCTAATCTTGGTAGAGTTCATTGAAATGCAGTAAAATAAGTCTTCAGATATTTGAAGGGTACCTTAGAGTATTCTTTGTGTTATCATGGTAATTTGGTTGTTGATGTGATTTCCCTTGATATTCATGGTTATGTGGATTCAGGATAGGCAAGTGATATTGATAGTAGAATATCCACTAGTGCTTATGTGTTTACTTTATTTGGTGATACAATTAGTTGGATGAGTAAGCGACAGGCTATGGTTGCTTTGCCCACCGTTTGGCTTAAAAGACTGTGTTCAGATATTGGAATAAAAGAAGAAGAAATTTCATTTAATTATGACAGTTGGAGTGCAATCTGCCTAGCTAAGAACCCGACATTTTATGCTCGAACCAAACACATTGATGTTCAATATCATTTTGTTAGAGATATGGTCAAAGATGGTAGGGTGAAGTTGGTTAAGGTAGAACCGCTGATGAATGTTGCAAATTATTTAAATAAGGCTGTTAGCACAGAGAAGTTCAGATGGTGTTCGAAGTCTATGGGCCTCATGGCCCCTAGCAATTAAATTATTGTGTTGATACTCCATTTTCTCTTGTAAGGTGTTCGACAAGTGGTAGAATGTTGGGAAAATGGTGTCTCAACCTTGCATTTATATGAGGTTACTATTTATAGTAAGTTTTCATTTGAGCATGAAATGGTGTAAAATTCTCCCCAAAGCTTCTGGTTGGCTAGATGAGAATGCTGGTAAATTTTCGTTGCAAGATCATAACTAGTTTTGAAGATATTAAAGTTTTTGTTTTTTGGGGGTGCGATGAAAGGTTTAAAATTATTTTGAGAAATTTAGAGGATCTCAAATGCCCTGAAAAGTGGGTGTAAATGGCATATCCATTTATGAGGTGATAGAGAACTTCATGAGCTTTCTGCCGCTTCAAACGATTCATCAATCACACACACGGTTCACAAGTTATGGCCTTCAGAAGTTTGGACTCCTGAAATAGGAAATATAAATTGCATCAGACAGATAAATGAGTTGTAAAAGGGAGGATCACATGTTGATGTGTGTTTGGACACATCATAGGGCATCTATAATGGAGATAAGGTTGACTCTAATTTATTCGGTGGTTTAAGTCCATGGTTTTGTAATACCAATTGACGATTTCTTGTATTGTATCTCCTATATATGAGGTGCATGAGATAGAGGTTGTGTGTAAAATTCTTATGGATATTGAGTTACCTTTGAGTCTCTGATTGGTGGTACTCCTATGAAGATCTTGCTCTGCAAGTATATTGTAATATATTATTGATTGCTGAGTAATATATAGAGTTACTTTTGGAGTGTGGGGTTTTTCTCCCGAAAGGGTTTTCCCCATGTAAATCACTATGTTGTTGTGTTGTGGTATGCATGATATTTTTCTTATTTATGTTAAGTTTTTGTAACTTCTATAACAATCTGTAAATTTTTGTGTCTTTTTGCTGTCTCTATGCTTTCCTTTCGCTGCCTGTTCCAGGTTTTTAATGATATGTTATGTTAGTTGATCCCTTTTGGTGGGATCATTTTGTCTTTTTGAAGTGATCAGGCACTTTTTTCTAGCAGTTCTGTTCTCCTGGCTTGTACAAGGTTCAGGTACCTTTCAAATACCTACTTTTACTTAATCAAAACAATCTGTAAATTTTTTTGCATCACCCTCCTCTCAAGGTCAGTGTAGGAAGTTTTTCCTCTACTTAACTTCCTTACATCTATCACATTTTTTATCCACCAGTTTAGATACCATTTCCCATGTCTAATTCTTACTTGTCTGATTCAATTCTTCTTCCATTTCTTTTATCCAGCTTTAATCTTTACTTTCTTTCGCATAGGTCTTTGGATCTACTTGAAATAGTAAGCCATAATTGGCTTGTTCACTAGATTCTACAAGTCTTCTTCTTGTCTGAACACCTTTTCTCTTGTCTCCAATGATCTAATCTTTTGAGCAATTCTTGCACACATACTGTTGTTGTTGTTTTAGAAGATTCTTCAAGTTATTCTTCTATATTAGTCTCTTCCTCTTTCAAATCAGCTTTCTCTTCTATAGCAACCATTATAATTTCTATCTCAGTCTCAGGTACAGATGCAATCTCAGTTTGATTCCATTCTTAAAAAAAATTGACATTTGTAGTTTCCACACTCTTTTGGTGCCTCTTATTTTAACATTGATAAGCCTTTCTATCTATAGAATATCTCAAAAAGATTCCTTCATGTGCTCTTGCATCAAACTTTCCTAGATCTTTTTCATCTCTCTTTATGTAGTATTTACTTGCAAATATTCTAAATTACTTGTTGGCAAGAGACACTGTATTAGTTGAGTTAAGTTCTTAAGGAATGTTTTGGGGTTGTCATTGATGACAACTGTGATCTGAAATCATATTTGGTATATTTCTGAATTGTTCTACCGGAAGTTTGATATCCATTTTGCTTAAGTCTGGAAGGTGGAATATAATGTACGACAAAGTATGAGTACATTGAGCAGAACTCAATTTTGGTTGCGGTGGAAGAGTTAGGTGATTGGATGTTCAAGACAACTTAATTCACAATCCTAGCCTCTAGTATTGATTCTCGTGCAATATAGAAGATTCGATATCCAATATTTTAGGAAGAACATAGTTATTTTGGTGATTAGTGATGAAGCGTGTTATGCGAAATCTTTGGGATGATTTCGGTGTTTAGTTTTGAGTTTGAGGTGGTCGAGCCGAAATGTGTGAAGCATATTATCAATCTGTTTAGGTCCACATATGGATTTGTAATCAGATTGAGCCAAATTATTATTACACGTTTCATGTTTTGCAAATATTTTGAAGCTGACATATTGGTGACCTAATCAAGTAGTGCGGATATATAAGGCCGACCCATTTGATCATTTTATGTATGGATTTTGATGTGCGAAGAGTGTATGAACATTTGAGCATAGTTTCACGTGTGCTATTTTTGATTTTTTGCTCTGGTATATGACAGAGCAACAGAACAAAGAAGGTTGTCAGAATAGTGGAAGTCAATCACTTTGTGCTTAACCATAACTATATTTTGGTATTTGTAGATGCTACTCATTAGTTCAAACATTCTTGTTGTCATTGTAAATCATTTGTAGGATAGTGGGTCCTCCGGGGTTGTAGCTCTATTTTGTAATTGAGTAGTGAGCTCTAGGCAGTGTGCCTGAATGCATGTGCATTCTCCTTGTAATATTATTATACTCATGATCACAGTATTATGATATTGTGGGTCTCAATCCCACTGTGGTTTTTCCCTTTTTGGGATTCCATGTAAATTTTTTGGTGTTATGGTTTTATGCTTGTTTGCATTAAGTTTCCGCACTTTACTTTTATTCATTTACATCCGGTGGTTTAAGAATTTGTTTAAGAAAATTGTTAATTGCAGAACATTGATTCACTACCCCTCTCAGTGTTCATTGATTCCAACATTAATTAACTATAGGAGCTCTTCCACTCTAAAGTTCATAAGGAATTTTTGTGTGATTAACTTTGATAAGTACCCCATTAAGAAGGTAAACAACAGTATGCACAACTTCTTTCCAATACACATTAAGCAGGTGAGCATCTTGTAACATAGTTCTAGCCATCTCAATAACAGTCCTATTTTTCCTTTCAACTACACAATTCTGCTGAGGAGTCCTCAAATCAGATTAATACCTCCTAATACCATGTTATTCATAATATTTATTGAATTCATTTGATGTAAATTCTCCTCCTCTATCTGACCTTAGACATTTGATTCTACCACTTATTTGATTCTCAACCATTGACTTGAATACTTTAAATCTGTCTAAGGCTTCAACATTTTCTTTCAAGAAAGTAAACCATGTCATTCTAGAGTAATCATCCATAAGTAACATAAAATACCTTTCTCCTTTTATTCCTTTTGTCCTTGTAGTTTTACACATATATGTATGAACCAACTCCAAAGGCTGTGAAGTAGCATACTACATGTTTTTAAATCTCCTCTTTGTTTTCTTTCCCAACTAACATTCCTTGCACACAATATTAGCAAGTTTGATAATTCCTGGTAAATCTCTCACAACATGATTAAAAATAATCTTCACCATATTATCAAAGTTGATATGTCCCATTCTTTTGTTCCATAGCCAACATTCATTATTTTGTTCCAACAAACAACTGCTTCCACTGTTATCCTTCACATAGTAGACATATCCATTAGTCCTAGTACATTGTGTAACCATTCTTTCAATCCCTTCTTTTGTAATTTCACATCCAGTCCCATGAAATATAAAATTATAACCTTTACTACACATCTGAATCGCACTCAATAGGTTATGTCTCAGATTATTATCATAATAAAAATCATCACTTTTATCCTTACCATCAATAGATATGCTTCCTTTTCCTCAAATAGGTGCAACTTCATCTCTTGAAATATTAACTGATCCACCATCATAATTATCATGTTCAATAAACTTACCTTTATCACTAGTTATATGATTTGAACATTTGGAGTCAATGATCCACACTTTCAATTCTACTTTTGCATGTAGTGCCATCTCCACATTCACTAGTTTTTCACTATTCTTCACCTCTTCTAGACATTCAGACCGATTATTATTCTTTTCTCCTATAGATAAGAATAAGGATTATTCATTTGAGTCATCACCATATTCTTCTTTAGATGAGTAGGACTTCATTGAACAAAAACTCTTCTTTTACTTATCTTTGTCATCTCTTCTCTTATTTTTGTCATTCCCTCTGTAGTTCTCCTTTCCTTTGTTATCATCATTAGATCTTCTACCATAATCCTCTTTATACATACATATAGAAGTGTAATGGCCAATTATTCCACAATTAAAATATTTTAGCGGTAACTTACCTTTGTACTTTCTAGTTCCTCTCTTCAATCTTCTCAAAGTTTGCTTCAATCTCATCAATGTCTTCATTTTCTTTTGGTTCTTCTTTAGGTTTCTTTGTAACTTTGAATGTTTCTTCTTTCCTTTCCTTTTTGATGTCATCCAATTTAGTAATATCAAAGGTAGAGAGTGAACAAAGGAGCTGGTCCATAGTATACTTATCCATATCACAACTTTCCTCAATAGCATACTTCTTAGGTTTATAGCATTTGGGAAATGATGCCATTTTCTTCCTCACAACCTAACTTTCTTCAAACATTCCATGAATACCCCTAAGTGCATTTAAAATCTCATTCACTCAATGAATATATCCTTCAATACTTTCATCAACATACATCTTCACATTCCCAAACTTGTGCTTTAGATTTGTAATCTTGGCTTCCTTTATCTTTTCATCACCTTCAAATTATCCCAGATTTATTTAGCTGACTTCATGCCTGTAACTTTTCTAAATACTACATCATTCAAATAACTATCAATTGCAATAGTAGCCTTTACATTATTCTCACATGCCTTGATTTCATATGGAGTTTTAGGACCATGCCGAGGAGCAATATAGCCATTCTTAATGCTTTCCCATATTTTAGTCGAGATAGTTGCTAAGTGATATTCCATCCTTTCTTTCCAATAAGCATAATTTGTGCTATAAAACTTTGGAGCCTTGTAGGTAAAATCTTGTGCCATTGTAGATCTTCCTCAAGTGGTTAAGCTTCTTAAGAGGAACCTCACTCTGATACCAGTTGTTGAACATACCACAAGAATGCAAAGGGGGTTGAATTATTCTAAACCTAAAAAATAATTTCTAATATTTTAAACTTCAAACCACAACTATATAATTACTGTAGTAATAAATCATGAAAGCGCAAAATACAACAAACACATGAACACATGATTTATGTGGAAAACCCTAAGAAGGAAAAAACTAGGTTGAGAATCACACTCATAATATGAATATAATCTATTACAATGTAGCCTCTAGAACTCGCTATCCCTAAGAGGAATTGCAAAACTAAGACATACAAACTTAGGGCAAGATATAAATGACTTGCAAGACTGAGACACACTATCTTAGGGAAAGATACAAAAAGCTACCAAGAGACTCACTATCTTTTGACAGAGAAAGGAATAGTTAAGTTAAAAATGAACAAGATCTCCTGATCATGAAATTATCCTTGAACCACTATGTCAAGTGACCAATATTATGGCAAACACATTTGACTTCAAACACTTTCACAGAACATTGTCACACTAAAGATATCATTATCAAAGCTCTTCACAACCAACTTTCACATATCTCCAACACCAAATCTGAATGCAAATCATTCACATCCTCTTCTTATCAATTCACACACATCCTATACATTCACTCACACATATGTACTCCTTAATATACAAGATTATTCATTAAAATGCTCAACTAGATTGGCCACAAACAAAATAAAAAATATTACATAAATTAGGCCACCCAGACCAAAAATATGGTCCAATCCAAAAGATAGAGGGGACCCAAACACATCAAAACACATCCATTTAAGTCAATTCCAATGAACCATGCACTCTAACACATCCTCCAAAGTCATCAAATGAAACATGTAGACAAACATTAAAGTACGTTAACTAGTCAGCCCAAAACTATTATCCAATGCAAATTACACAATGTAGATCTCCACATGCCATGGTGAGATCCAAAACACTAACCAACTCATTCTCCATAGAAAATTAGTACTAAAATAATATGATCCAAGTAAGATGAGCCAGCCAGACCAGCCTGAACACAACACAATTGAGCATGTTGAACATAACTTCACTTGCCAATCAACTTAACATCCAAAAATTGAATTGTAAAACTGCACAAACCAAATGAACATGTCCTCCAAACCAGAGCACTTCAAACCATTCATCCGAAAGCCACCAAGCATTCTCTGAGCTAGTTTTGATATGAAACCTCATTGTTAGAAACAACAACCAACTCTTCCATTTGAGCAAGAAAGGACCTATAAACTTGGTAGTTCAACATGCATAGATCATCAATATTATATCTAGAACCACACTCCATAATATTTACATACTGAAGAAATGTAATTTTTTTTTTTCATTGGGACATTAAAAATATTTCCTCTATAAATATTGTTTCCTGCATATTGAAACTTCCAATACACTAGCCTTCCAGAAAGACCGCAACATATACACTAGACCTCACAACAAATCTATGACACTCACTTCCGGACGATCTGTAACACATGGTGATATCAATGACAACACAAGACAAGTGGACATCTTGCATCTTGGTGTGCAATGTGTACACCGAATAAGTGTGGAAGGTCAATGAGGGAGAGATATGGATAGAAAGAGGGAGAGTTAGAGTGGGGAAGAGAATGAGAGAGAAGAGGGGGAGGTAAGGAGATATAAGTAAGGGATAGAGATAGAGAGGATGATACAGATAGTGATATAGTGATAGAGATGGAGAGGATAGATGGATAGAGATGGAAGAAATAAATATAATGCGAGGTAGATAACAATCTAGATAAAGATATATATAGGAAGTGATATATATAGAGAGAGGTAGAGAGGGATACATATATGGGTACAATGATATGGAAGAAAAAATAAAGAAGGATAGAGATAAAGAGGCAAAAAGATATGGGTATGGAGGTCTAAAGAGAGAGAGATGGGTAGGGAGGTCTAGAGAGAGAGATGGATAGGGAGGTCTAGAGAGAGGTGGAGATGAAGACAGACGGAGAGAGAAATAGATAAAGAAATAGATAAAGAGAGAAAGAGAGGGTGAGATATATATAAATATAGAGAGAGTTAGAGAGATAAAGAGGGAAGGATAGAGAGAGATGTAGATGGTGAGGTAGAGTGATAGAGAGAGATATAATGAGATATATAGAGAGAGAGGGAGAGGGAAAGAGATAGAGTGAGAGATAGATGTATGCGCAAAAAGTAGAGATACAAATAGAGAGGGAGAGACAAAGATAGGGAGAGAGAAAGAAGGAGAGGGAGAGATATAGAGAAATAAAGAGAGGGATAGGGAAAGAGATAGAGAGATAGATAGATAGAGGTAGAGAAAGATAAGGATAAAGATAGGGAGATAGAGGTAGAGAAATATATGGAGAGAGAGAGGTAGAAAAAGATATGGAGAGAGATAGGGAGTTAGAGGAAAAGAAAGATATTGAGAGAAAGAGATCAATAGTGTAGTGGGGGGAATTAGGGTTAAGGTTAAATTAAGATAATAAAACCACTAAATGACCTAATTAACCACTAAATTTGGGAGGAGAGGGAATATAATAGATCTAGCCTCAAAATATTGAGATTTTGATAAGATTTTAGGCTCTTTGGATGGGGCCTTTCTCCTTCCTAAATGTAATTGATTTGATTGTTTGATAATTAGGGCAAAATAGGTGATAATTGAAGTATGCCGAGAGAAATAATAAGCTACAGATGTCGCACAGAGCCACTGACTTGGATCTAGGCAAAATGAGTTATTTGAAATCTATTCTTAGAAGTTAAGCCTAATGTTTTAGGACCACGTATTATCAATTCACCATGGTCCTTAAAAATTTTCATCGTTGAAAGATGAACCTGTTCGTCAGTATGAATTATTTCAATCCACCCAAGCACAACCTTGTACCTATTCCTACACATAAAGAGAAGGGGAAAAATATTGGGAATAGGGGTTTGCCTTAGGTCAAACCTCGGTTTTGGAATTAACAATGAAATTGAAATGATAAATGTAAATGAAATACTGCAGTAAAATACTTTCGTTTTGAGGGAAAGGCTAAAAATGATTGAAACACTAATGATATACCTCAATGAAGTTTTGTTTGACCTTCATAAAGGAATTAAGATTTCATGTAGGTTGTCTTCATAAAATATAGATCATGGATGTGATCTTCAATGTCTAAAAATTGACTTCACTTCTACTCGAATGCTTGATGAAAGACTAATTGCTTGCTCATTTGAATTTGCTAGAGTGTAGATATTGATTTCAATTTGTTAGGTTTAAAATGATATAGTAGACCTCCCTTTATACTTGCTTGTTGAAGACCAAATTGAATTTCCAACATAGGTCGACATATGATCTAGGTCCCTGCCAAAATTGTGTGATCATTATGGGGTTCCAAATTGGGCCCTTTTTGAAAGGACCATGGGGTGTTGGGCAACATGGTGTTGTAAATCAGGGCTCTAGGTTTGGGGGGAGACTATGGAGATAGTTAAAAAATAATGTTTGGTAGGTTATGTGAGAAAAATAAGCACTTCAATCAGGCCTTGGAAGCCAAAGCACCAAAGTGAGGTCCAAGTGAGGACAAAATTGTAGGCGAGTACAATTTAGGATGCTATATTAGCCCCCCCTTTAGTGTGAGTATGAGACTAAGAATACTCATGATAAAGTACAAAGGTTTGCATTGAAAAAATTCATCAAGATATCAAAGAGACAAGACATACTAAGCCCCCAAGGACTTTAGGATCTTATTACTCTAATATCAAGATAAAAGGAACATCATAAGAAAGAAGACAGAGAGAGAAAACATGATTGCTAGCCTAGTAAGATTTGCTTACTATGAGTCATGAAAAATAAAAATACCAAATTACAATGCAAAAGGTTTTTGGATATTGCTGTTTCTAGGATATGTTGTTGTCATTGATGTCAACATATTCTTGTGTTTTGATGCTGCAGAGTGTTGTTTGGTGTTCACGTGATTGTTTGTATTGAGTTGATATGGTTGGTTTATCTATTTGGGATGTTGGAATACCTTATTCCTTATTGGTTTCAGTGATCCGAGAGATTGCTTGATCATGTTATTTGATCCGGTTTGTAGTTTAGTCTTTCTGTGCAGTGGTTGACAGAGTTTGGTATTTGCTCTGATGAGCTCCGGTATGATCATATATTTGGTGGCGGTTTTGGGAGAATGTTTTGTATGTTCATGTGTATCTTTAGTTCAGATGGTTCATGATTTGGTGCTCCACAAGTTATCTTTCTAGTCTGAATTGTTGTTGTTAAGTGTTCCCATGAGCTAGCATGTTGATCAATAAAGATTTGCATAAGTGGTGTTGGTGCATCTATTGCAAATGGTTGTAATGTGCTTGTTGATGTTTCTTGACCATGTCCTATTTTTCTTGGTGGTCCACATTGATTCTTGTGTGCATTCTTGGTGATTTTGCTGATCCGGTGATATTCTTCGTGTTATGCAGTTGATTGTGGTGAGATTTCCGGTGCTGATGCGTGTTTGGAGATTTGTTTTAGGTCCATGTTATTTCATGTATATCATTATATTGGTCTGGTGGTTCACATATGTATCATGTGATGTAATTTTGTAATTGAGGTTTGAGGGTTTGGCCAACCTTGTAGTCAAGGTTGATGAATTGTATAAATAGGAGGTATAATCATGTAATTTAGGTGTCGATGTTGTGTTTGCATTATTAGAGAGTGGTATATGTGGTTCTTAAGTGAATTTATCCTTTGTGTGGTGTATTGAGCAAATATTTTTACAGGACAGACAAATGTGCTTTATTGGAATTGTCATCAGGCATAAGGAGATGCTATATTTGTAGTTCATGTAATTTGGATTGTAGTTTGAATCTTATTGTAAGTTAGTGAGCCTTCCCTTTGATCAGTGAGCTTTAGGTAGTGTGCTTGAATGCGTGTGAATTCCTCATTATAATATTTACACATACTACTGTAGAGTATCATCTTATTGTGGGTAGGTTCCCACCGTGGTTTTTCCCTTAACCGGGTTTTCCACGTCAAAATCTTGGTGTTATGTGTTGCGATATCATTGCTGTTATCTTTATTCTTGCTGCAATTGTTTAGATCTGATATTGTGCTTAAATTGTTTAATCCAATGAAAACTGATTCACCCCCCCTCTCAGTTTTCCTTCTTGGTTGCTACTAACAATTGGTATTGAAGCTAGATCCTCCAAAAGAAGATTGATTGCTTGGGGAGAGCCGGGATGGCAACTTATATTTTCAAGAAGGAGAGTCCTAGATTTGATGGAAGCAATTATACTATTTGGAAGGACTAGATGGAAGTTCACTTAAAATGTCTTGGAGAAGAGTATTGGAAGATCATAAAGAATGTTTATAATGTTCCTCATAATGTACTAGTTACTATTGTTGAGATCAAGGATGCTGAACATAACATAAGAGAGAAGGAAGCATTGCTGAGTGCCTTAATTGATTCAAAGATGACTAATGTGATGGGTTTTCATACTGCACATGAGATCTGGAAGAAGCTGGAGACCTTGTATGAAGGAGATGCGCAAGTTAAAGTTGCTAAGTTGCAGAGCTTGAAAGGGAAGTATGAAGCATTGAAGATGGCAAAAGATGAAAATATATCAACCTTTATGGCTAAGGTGAATGATCTTGTCATGAATATCAGATGTGCCAGTGTAACCCTTGAAGAAGATGAGATTGTTGCTAAGGTGCTGAGATCATTGCGTCCTGCTTATAAACATAAAGTAGCTGCTATTGATGAGATCCAAAGTGTGACTACACTGACTAGAGATATGTTGGTTGGAAAGCTTACTGCATTTGATCTGAGTGAATTTGGAGAATCACATGGTAAATTTGAAACTACATTCAGATCCTTTATATTCGGGAAGTAGAAGTATGATCCAAGAGAATGTTCTTGTTGGGTATCCAAATTTGAAAGAGAGAAGAGAGAGATGGAAGAGCAAGAAAGAGAACTGGATGAGCTTGAAGCTATTATTGCTCAAAGATTGGCTAAAGGAGTTAGTAAGTAGGATGAGAAGTTACCTTTGAAATGTTTCTCTTGTAATAAGATTGGACATTTTGCTTCTAGGTTCCCTGAGAGAATTTCTAGATATGATAAGCATGATAGATCTGATAGGATTAATAGATATGAGAAGCATGATAAGTATGATAAGCCCTATAAGCCCTACAAGAAGTACATAAATCAAAAGAGATACTATTATGCTGCTGATGAAGGTGTGACAAATGAGGAATTAAAGAATGGGAATTCAGAAGACAAATTTATATTTATAGCTATCAAGGAAGATGATCTGGTATCAGTGAATCCTACAAGCTGTATTGTTGAGGAGAAAGTTTTGGCTACTAAGATTGAAGAGGAAGATGAATGGGTGATTGATAGTAGTTGTTAACATCATATGATAGGTGATAAAAGTAAAATTGTGAATATGTAAAGGTATGATGGTGGTATAGTAAGATTTGGTGATGAAAAAGCTTGTGTGATTCGTGGTAGAGGTTCTATATCTTTCAATGGTAAGCATAATACTAATGATGTCTTGTATGTTGAAGGATTGAAGCATAATATTTTGAGTGTTGGACAGATGGTTGACAAGGGATATGATTTGCAATTCCAGAATGGTAAATGTAAGATCCTAAATGCCTCCGGTATAGAGATTGCATCAGGTACTAAGACTAAAGGTAATATCTTTCACTTGAATGCTCATGAGAAAAGTTGTTTGATTGCTCAGATTGATGAAAGTTGGTTATGGAATAGGATAATGTGTCATGTTAATTTTGACTACATGGTAAAGATAATTTCTACTCAAGTTGTTAGAGATATGCCTAAGATTGTGAAGCCTGCTAATCCAGTATGTAAGGAAAGTCAGATGGGAAAGCAAGCAAAAAATTCATTTAAAAGTAAGTTATATTCATCTAATGGATTGCTAGATCTGGTTCATACTAACTTATGTGGTTTTACTAGAGTGAGAAGCATGCAGGGAGCGAGATATTTCATGTTGCTGATTGATGATTATTGAAGGATGATGTGGGTTACCTTCTTAAGAGAGAAATCAGAAGTGTTGGATAAATTCAAGTTATTCAAAGCAAGAGTGGAGACTGAGACTGGGTTGAAGTTGAAATGCATGAGATCTAACAGAGGAGGAGAATTTACAATAGGAGAGTTTGATACATTTTGTGAGAGGAATGGAATTAGAAGACAATTATCTGCTCCTAGAACCCCTTAGCAGAATGGAGTTGTTGAAAGGAAGAACAAAACTATCTTAGATGTTGTGAGGACTATACTGATCGAAGGAAATGTTGCACAAACCTTTTGGAGAGAATTTGTGAGCACTACTATTTACACATTTAATTGGGTGCATATTAAAGGTGATTCTGGTAAGACTCCTTATGAGATATGGTTTGTTCATGTTCCTACAGTTAGATATTTTAGAATTTTGGAAATAAATGTTATATCAAGAGATGAGGATATAGGAAAGTTTGATGCAAGATGTGATGAAGGAATCTTCTTGGGATATCCTACTAAGAGAAAGGCCTATCAGTGCTATAATAAGAGATGGAAAAAGATAGTTGAGAGTGCAAATGTGAAGGTAGATGAATGTCTTTGGAAGTAGATCAGAGCATGTAGTTATGATTTTGATGATGAAGATATTCCTAAACCTATGTAGACAAAGATCTTGAAGCAGATTGATTGAGTGGAGACAACAAGTCTGGATATTGTTGCTGTCGATGAAGAAGTGCAAGAACCTGCAAATCAGAATAATTAGAAGACTCTGAGTTATGTAAGATTGAATCATTCAGAAAATCAGATTATTGGTGATAAAAGTAAAGGTGTGATGACTAGGAAAAGGGTTGTTGCTGAAGAGATATGTTTGATTTCAAGGATTTAACTTAAAGATGTTGCAGAAGAATGTAAGGATAAAAATTGGTTAAAAGCGATGGAATAAGAGCTGAATTGGATTGAAAAGAACAACACTTGGGAGCTTGTTATAAGACCTAAAGACAAGAATGCAATTGGTACTAAATGGGTGTTCCAGAATAAACTGAATGAAGTTGGTGAAGTTGTCAGAATCAAAGCAAGATTGATATGCAAAGGTTGTTCTCAGATGGAAGGTATTGACTATGAAGAAAATTTTGCTCCTATAGTTAGAATTGAAGCTGTTATATTGTTGCTTGCATATGCTGCTTATAAGAACTTCAAGGTATATCAGATGGTTGTCAAGTCAGACTTTTTGAATGGTGATTTGGAAGAGGAAGTCTACATTGAGCAACCAGATGGATTTTCTTTATCTGATGAAGGAGATATGGTATGAAAATTGTAGAAATCTTTGTATGGACTGAAGCAAGCCCCTAGATCCTGCTATGCTAGATCAGATAAGTATTTGTTGAAATTGGGATTCTATAAAGTTACTACTGATAGTAATTTATATTTTAAAGTTGAGAATGATAACATTTTGATTGTTGAAGTCTTTGTTGATGATATTATTTTTGGTGGAGATGATGATTTGAGTATGAAGTTTGTTGATGATATGCAAAAGGAATTTGAGATGTCTATGATAGGTGAGATGAAATTATTCTTAGGATTGCAAATTACTCAAACCAGTAAGGGTATTTTCATTTCTCAATCTAAGTATGTGAAATAACTGTTGAAGAAATTTGGATGAGCTGACTCTAAGCCTGTTGGAACTCCTATGGTGATTGGATGCAAGTTATCTAAGAATGATGAATCTCAAAAAGTTAATTTTACTTTGTATAGATCTATCGTTGGTGGATTATTGTACTTAACTCAGAATAAACTAGATATTATGCATGTTGTTTGCCTTTGTGCTAGATTTAAATCAGATCCTAAAGAGACTCATGTTACTATTGTGAAAAGGATCTTCAGATATTTGAAGGGGTCTGTTGACTATGGTTTGTGGTATCCGAAGAATGATGATTTCCTGCAATGTGCCTATACTGATGCTGACTGGGCTAGTGATGTTGATGACCGGAAGATCACTACCGATGGAGCATTCTTTTTGGGGAAGAAGTTGATTTCATGGTCCAGTAAGAAACATGATGTTGTATATTTATCTACTGCTGAAGTTGAATACATTGCTACTGCTAGTAACTATACTCATGTAGTTTGGATGAAGCAGATGTTAAAGGATATCAGAGTTATATATGATGAGCCTACTTTTATATATTGTGACAATTAAAGTGCTATCAATATTGCAAAGAATCCGGTGCTACATTTTAAAACAAAGCAAGTGTCCATAAAGCATCATTTCTTGAGGGAGAAGGTCAATGATGAGGAAGTCAGATTCGAATATGTATCTACAAAGGATCAGATTGCATATATTTTCACTAAGCCTTTTCCTACAGATACATTTTATTATATGAGAGACAAGTTAGGGGTCTCTACCTCTCCTGTTGAGAACTAGATGCATGAAGTTGCATCAATCCAGTGGATGTGAGAGCATTATCTTTTTATCCAGGTTGATGAGTTGGTGCTACTACTCAGCCAGAGTAGTTAGTGTATGGTTCAGATTTTTAGTTGTGGGTTTATCCTTCTTAGAAGATGAGTTTTGGGGGAGAGAGCATGATTTGTATTTAGTCTTTGGAAATTTTGTCAAAGGGGGAGAGATTCATGTGAAAAATTGATTTATCTTTGGAGCTTTGTGTGCATGATCTTAGGGGGAGTTTGTTGTAGATTGATGATACTGATTTATTTCCTTTGCATTGATTGTTTTTCACATTCATATGTTTCCATTAATGCCAAAGGGGGAGTTTGTTGGATATTGCTACTACTAGGAGATGTTGTTGTCATTGATGTCAACATATTCATGTGATTTGGTGTTGCAGAGTGTTGTTTGGTGTAATGATGATTGTATTGAGTTGATATGGTTGGTTTATCTATTTGGGATGTTGGAATACCTTATTCCTTATTGGTTTCAGTGATCTAGGAGATTGGTTGATTATATTATTTGATCCAGTTTGTAGTTAAGTCTTTTTATGTAGTGGTTGGCAGAGTTTGGTATTTGCTTCATGAGCTCCGGTATGATCATATCTTTAGTTGCAGTTTTAGGAGAATGTTTTGGATGTTCATGTGTATCTTTAGTTCAAATGGTTCACGATTTGGTGATCCGCAAGTTATCCTTCTCTGAATTGCTGTTGTTAAGTATTCTTGTGAGCTAGCGTGTTTATCAATGAAGATTTGCATAAGTGGTGTTGGTGCAGCTATTGCAGATGGTTCTAATGTTCTTGTTGGTGTTATTTGATCATGTCCTATTTGTCTTGGTGGTCGGCATTTTTTCTTGTGCGCGCTCTTGGTGATTTTTCTAATTCGGTGATATTCTTTGTGTTATGCGGTATTATTGGTCGTATAGCATGTTGTGGTTGATCTTGGCAAGATTTTTGGTGGTAATACGTGTTTGGATATTTGTTTTAGGTCTGTGTTATTTAATGTATATCATTATATTGTTCCAATGGTTCACATTTATCATGCGATGTAATTTTGTAATTGAGGTTTGAGGGTTTGGCCGACCTTGTAGTCAAGGTTGATGAATTGTATAAATAGGTGGTTTAGTCATATAATTTAGGTGTCGATGTTGTGTTTGCATTATTGGAGAGTGGTATATGTGGTTCTTAAGTGAATTTATCCTTCGTGTGGTGTATTGACCAGAGATTGTTGTAGGGCAGACAAATCTGCTTAACCAAAACTGTCATTAGGCATAAGGAGATGCTATATTTGCAGTTCATGTAATCCAGATTTTAGTCAAAATCTTATTGTAAGGTAGTGATACTTCCCTTTGAGAAGTGAGATCTAGGGAGTGTGCCTGAATGCATGTGCATTCCCCATTGTAATATTTACACATACTACTGTAGAGTATCATCTTATTGTGGGTATGTTCCCATCGTGTTTTTCCCTTAACTGGGTTTTCCACATCAAAATATTGGTGTTATGTGTTGTGGTATCATTGTTCTTATCTTTATTCTTGTTGTAGTTGTTTAGATATGAGATTGTGCTTAAATTGTTTAATCTGGTGAAAACTGATTCACCCCCCTCTTAGTTTTCCTTCTTGGTTGCTGCTAACAAAGGCAAAGTTTGCAAAGTAACGTTATTATCGATACATGCCATGGTGCATGCATAAAGTGTAGCATTAAGTAGAGTGTATGCCCCCATGTTAAAGTGATTGTATACACCTTATTGGGAGTAATTTATTTAAGGTAGCATGCATCCAAAAGACAAGCATGTTATCCGAATGAGATGCCCCCAAGAAAGGAAAAATCAAAGGATAATGGTCACAAAACATAAAAGCACATAAGGGATCCACTAACTTCGGGGTCTGTATGTTCTTGTTACCTCAATTTATTATAATCCCTTAATTGGCATGAAGGGTTATTGATGTTATTAAACTTCATGATTATTTGGTATATTATTTGGGTAGGTATGTCATTATTTCAGTTAACTGTTAATCTTAAGTTTTGGAGGGTTTTTTTTAAGGTTTTATTTAAAGCTTTGTAGCCTTAGTTTGATTATAGATGTCATGGTACCTTCTCATTACTTAAAATTTTATATTTTTATTTTGTTTCATTAGGAATTTATTGCTTGTAAAGTAATGTTCGAGAGTATTTTTATTGGCTTTCAAATTGATCTTTATAAAATTAAGCATGGAAGGGGAGGTTATTCAAGTTTTAATCCTTCTAAGCTTTCAAGTTTCAACCCTAACCCACCAAAAGTATAATGAAGCTCAGAATTAACTCACAGTCAAAAGTAGAAAGTGAAGATCTAAATCCCTAGTTTCACGATTTATTCCTCTATGGCCGCCAAGAACAATGATTCTCATTCAAGGAGAATCAGTAGATTTAGGGAACAAAATTTTGAAAAGAGTAGTAAGCTTTATAGATTCATTAATGCAACCACAGAAAAGACTTGTCACAATAGCACAAGTAGTAGAAGAGGTAGATGTCAAGCAGTTTTAAAAAATGGAGGTAGGGGTTTTCACAAAGCTTGCAAAGACTTGATATGTTTATGATTCACTTTCATGATTTAGCATATATGATAAAGCTTATCTTATGTATGCATCCTCCTTCAGAGGTGTTTAATTTATTTCTTTAAAGTATCCTTGTACAATTAGAAAGCACATTTGAAAGTTTCATCTCTTTTCTCCAAGAGTTCATTACTGCATACACAGGGTTTTCATTATAACACAAATGGCTCCAGTGTTTTGAGTGAAATCATAATTTTAATGGTTGTAAAAGTAAAGAATTATAATAAGCTCATTAATTCTAGATTAGTCGAAGGAATAGTATCTTGTTCTCATTGTTGTCCATAATAAGCAGAGGCCAGAGTCTAAAGAAATACCAAGGAGGTATTATATTGACAAAGCTTATATATTACTAAGACAACATAAAACTCAAAGTGTCAATAGTGTATGATCACAATCAAACACATGTAGAAGATAGTATTTCAAACTGAAGACAATGATATTCTAAAGGAAGTAGTGGGTCAAAAAGATTGAAAGTTTGAAGGGTGAAGGTCAAGCGTATAAGAGTAGTCAGGGGTCTATAAGAAAAGATATGGCTATCCCAACATAGAGGTCATACCTAAAGACAATGATCTCTTGATTAGAAAAATTGCTATGATCATAAAATATTGTAACTATGCTCAACAAAGGAAAGGGCTCAAAGAAGTATTCATAAAGATAAGTCATGGATAGTATCCTTAGGATACATGAGAAACATGATTCAAGGACAATGCCATTTCCAGTTTGAAAAGAAACAATGACTATAATCTTGTTTCTATCCACAGTCTGAAAATGACTTTGAAAGAGTAGTGTCCCACTATGCTAGAGAAATCATAGTCAAGATATGACATAGGACATTCCTTCAAACAATGTTGAATGCTAGAACATAGAGACAAGGATAGGTGACACTAATAACAACCTAGACAATAGAATTTGTCAAGGATCAATATCAAGAAATGAGTGAGCATCTCAAGGAACTGTTGAATATCTAGGCAACTAAGAGGGGGGTGAATTAGTTGACAATAAATTTAAATTTCTAACCTTAATGCACAGATCCAAAATATTAAGTAGAATTAACAGTATTAGGAAACACATGCACGATTCAGATTAGACACAAGAAACACGAGAATTTATGTGGAAAACCCAAGAAGGGAAATTCCATGTAGAATGCTAATTCTCAATGTATAAACACTGGTTAAGGTGATTTTTACAAAGGGCGGCTCACTATCCTTAAAAGGATCACTGTCAAAGAAGAAAAAATTCAAAGAGAATCCACCACAAGAAAAACACAGTCTGTACTATCGAAACTGCTTCCGGTAAATATCTCACACAATCACTGGATTCCTTCAATATCACATATCTTCAACACAAAAAACCATATATTAAATCATCAAATAAAACTCCTATATATACTATCTTTGAAAATTATAATTATCAATGTCGACTGAGACAAAGATCTAAAATAGGTCTCCACTAAACATTTTGGTGGTGGCAAGGAATGAAAAGTGGACCATATCACATAGTTCCTCAACATGCTACATACATCACAAAGGCTATACCTAAAATGAATCCACATGCTATGCAATCTCAATATCCAATCTAAGGCCTTGAGCTCTGGACCACTCCAGACCCAATAATAATATAGAAAATCATCTTTTAAGGTACCAAACGTATTCGGTGAAACTGAGAAACCTTCAACTGCACAACATACCTAAAATGAACACTCCTTCTCATCATACCACATCCGGACTTAATCCAGGATAAAGGATTTGACATCAATGAAAACACATAATGTAATGCTAACAATCTCCTCCTTTTTCATTGATGGCAACATCCAACAATAATAGTCAATGAAAGATCATCATCATTGAGTGCACAACTATCTCTCTCTCTCGCTCACCCTTTGATGATGATGACAAAGGTGGTCAAACTCCCCCTGAGAAACTCACTCCTCTCTCGAGAGGAAGCACATCAACATAAGTCCAAAAAAGAATGTACATGTTGCTCACTAGACCAATGCACACTTGAAATGCACATTAGTTGAAACTGGTAGGGAATAATACCCGTAGCTTCTACCAGAGATACTCAAAAGTATCTTTGCACATTGCCTTTATGAAAATATATGTAATTTGATCTTTTGTGGGCACATACTCAAGTATGACCTCATTATCTAGAAAATTTTCCCCCAAGAAGTGATACCTGATAGATATATTCTTTTTTGTGGAATTTTGTACCGGATTCTTGGAAATGTTTACTGCACTAGTATTATCACACATTGGAATGGGGTCATTAAATTTCACTTCAATTTCCTTCAAATTCTGCTTCATATAAAATCTGAGTACAACAAGAAGATTCTACAATGTACTCTACTTATGTCGTAGATAAGGTCACAGACTCTTGCTTTTTGCTTGACCAAGCAACTAACTAGGAGACAAGAAATAATGCTCCTCCACTTGTGCTTTTTCTATCATCAAAACTTCTGGCTCAACCTAATATATGTAAGCTATGAGATTAAAACCAGAATTCATGGGATATCACAAACTAAATTCTTTTGTACCTTTAAGATATTTGAAAATCCTTTTTACTACCACAACTTGTGATTCTTTCAGTTCTTGCCAACATCTTATTGCCAAGCATACTGCATACATGATATCCAGTCTGGTAGTAGTCAAATATAATAGTCCTTCAATCATTGACCTCTACTGACTTGCATCTTCCTTAGGAGATTTATCATCCTTAGTTAACTTGCATCTGGTAGTCATAGGTGTACATACTAGTTTGGAATTCTCCAACCCAAACTTCTTCAACAGTTCTTTGACATACTTAGACTGAGAAATGAAAATTCCTTTATCATTCTGGTTTACTTGCAATCCAAGAAAAAAATTCAACTCATCCATCATGGACATCTCAAATTATTTTTGCATCTCAACAACAAATATTTTGCACATATTTTCATTTCCTTCAAAGATTATATCATCAACATACACTATTACAATTAGAATTTTACCTGAATTTGTCTTGAAGTACAAGTTGTTGTTTGTTGAACCTTTCTGAAATCCCTGACTAGTTAGATATTTATCTAACCTCCCATACCAAGCTCTAAGAGCTTGTTTCAGTCCATACAAAGCCTTTTACAGTCTACAAACAATGTTCAAATCATCCTTCAATTTGAATCCTTCTAGTTGTTCAATGTAAACTTCTTCTTTTAACTCTCCATTCAGAAATGTTGATTTCACATCCATCTGATAAAATTTGAAATCTTTGAATGCTGCAAATGCTAGGAACATTTGGATTGCCTCCATTCTTGCAACTGGGACATAAGTCTCATCAAAGTCAAATCCTTAAATCTGAGTGTATCCTTTGCGAACCAACCTTGCCTTATTCCTTATAGCCTTACCATCTTCATCCAGCTTGTTGTAGAATACCCATTTAGTACTAATCACATTCTTGTCTTCCAGCCTGTTGACTAATTCCCATGTTTGGTTTTTCTCAATATGATCTGATTCCTCCTTCAGTTACTTCATTCAATTCTCATCTTTGTAGGATTCCTCTACTATCTTTGGCTCATTTTTCAGATAGCAAACACAACAAGACCCGTTCTTGTGCTACTTTGCTTCTTGTGATGATTCATTTGACCTTATCTTCAATGATCTATTCTTTTGAGTGATTCTTCTTAACATACCTTAGTGTTTTGGATGCAAATGCCGATGCATCTTGATCATTCTTTTATTCTCTCCTATTTTATTCCTTTCTTTCCTTTTCTGCGGACTCATTTGAGTCATATCCTGTTGCTAGTTTTGACTCTTTTGAAGTTTTCCCATCAAATTTTATACTTGCACTTTCAACAATCTTATTCAACCTTTTAATAAAACATCGATATGCTTTTCTCTTTGTTGAGTAACCCAAGACAATGCCTTCATCTGCTCCGTTGTCAAACTTTCCAAGAGTATCCTCATCTCTCCTAATATAGCACTTGCTTCCAAAAACTTTGAAATATTTTACTGTTGGAGTTCTGCCATACCAAAGTTCATAATATATCTTACCATACTTCCTCTGGTACAAAATTATGTTAAGTTTATATGTTGTTGTGTGAATTTCTTCTCTCCAGTAAACTTCTAGTAACTCTGCTCCTTTTATCATAGTTCTAGCTGCTTCTTGTATAGTTTGGTTCATCCTTTCAACTATGCAATTCCGTTGTGGTGTCCAAAGGTTAAATAACTATCTTTTGATGCCATGTTTCTCACATAAGTCATTGAACTCATCCGAGATGAATTATCCTCCTTTGTCAGACCTTAAACACTTGATTTTGCTACCAACTTCATTCTCAACGTTTTCCTTGAATATGTTGAACTTATCTAATGCTTTAGATTTTTCTCTTAGAAATGCAACCCAAGTCATTCTACAATAATCATTAATCAGTAACATGAAATACGTCTCACCTTGTAGGATTATTGTCCAGGTTGGACCACAGATCTATGTGAACCAAATCTAGTATTCTGGTGGATGAGTACTCCTTCCCTCTGAATGTGCTTCTGGTTTGCTTTCCTATTTTACATTCCTTGCAGTTATTGTTCTCTAGTTTAGACAATCTAGGCAAATCTCTTACTAGACTCTTCAAACTGATTTGTATCAAGTTATCAAATTTGATATGACACATCCTTTTGTACCATATCCAGTTGTCATCAAGTTGTAATATCAAACAATGTTTTTTAGTTCCTTCCAACTGGTACATATTTCTATTTATCATTCTTCCATCTGCAATGACCATTCTAGAATCCTTCTGGATCTCACATCCATTGTCTTGAAAAACAACATTATATCCATTTTCACACATCTGTCTGACACTCAAGAGATTATGATGCAAACCCTTCACATAGTAAACATTGTTAGTATTATGCTTTCCATAAAAAATAATTGAATCAATACCAATTATTTGTGCTATCCGATCATCTCCAAATCTAACTGAACCTCCATCATATCTTTCAAGTTTTATGAATTCACTTTTATCACCAGTCATCTGACTTGAGCATCCACTATCAATAAACCATTCATTCTTATCTCTTCTAACATGAAATTCATTAGCAACAGTCTTAGAGATATCATACTTAAAAACATCATTTTCAACCAAAAATAAACAATCATCATCCTCACAGTTTGATTCATCATCTGAAATACCAGCTCATCATCCTTAACATAAGATGCCTTCTTATTGAACTTTCCCTTATTTTCCTTAAACTTTTGTCTATTTTCCTTTTCTAGACATCTAGTTGCAATATGACCAATCTTACCACATCTAAAAAATTTAAAGGGTAACATACCTTTGTATTTGCTAGTGCCTTTCTTCAACTTTCTTAAAAAGTTTGATTCTACCTCATTTGGGCTTCCCTCATAATCCAGATTGTCTTCAGAAGCCTTAAATGTGGTTTCTAATTTGGGTTTATCCTTTCCAAAGTTCCTTACTTCAAATGCAGTCAACATACCAAATAGTTGCTCTTTGGTGGATTTCTTCAGGTCATAAGTTTCTTCAATTGTAGAGATCTTGTCGCTATAGCTTATTGGTAATGTCATTAGAATTTTGTCAATCACATCTTCATTTCTCAAAGTACCTCTGAGTTCTCTGATCTTGTTGACAACGGTATCCACCTTTTCAAAGTAGCTCATAATATCTTCTCCTTCATCCATCCTCGGCTTTTCATATCTTCTCTTAGCAATTAATCTCTTTGTCAGCTTGACTCTTTGATTCCCTTCATATATGTCTTTTAACTTCTGCTAGACCTCATAAGCAATATTCAAAGAGATAACTATTGGCAACAATGCAACAAACTAAGAGGGCGGGGGGTGAATCAGTTTGCACAAAAACTTACTATAACTTAAATCACAAAATAGATCTGATAGTTAATAGTTAGAGTATGAAACAACACCACATCATTAACACACATAACACCAAGATTTTTGATGTGGAAAACCCGGTTAAGGGAAAAACCACAATGGGAACCTATCCACAATGAGATAATACCCTGTTAAGAGTAAATGTGAGTATTACAATGGGAATGCATATGCATTCAAGAACACTGCCTAGAGCTCACTACTCAAAATAAGAAACCCAAAAAGGCTACAACCTTAAGGGAAGGCTCACTGCCTTACAAGAAGTCTCACTGACTTACAAAAACATTCAGACTAAAATTCAGATCATATAAATTGTGAAAATAATAGTTCCATATGCCTGAGTATAGTTCTGGTTAAGCACATAGTCTTCTCTACAAAACTTCTCTTCTTCATACTTCTGAAAGATCAGATCACTTGTTCCCACATCCAACTCGATTATTCACTCGCATATACAATACAAACACTAGCAAAATATAGCTTGCATGATTATTACATTTATTTATATAGACCCTCAACCTTAATTTCAAGGTCGGCTAAATCCTCAATACAAATTACAAAATAATATCCTCACACGCTACAACAATGCATGCAGACCAAAAAAATGTCAGCTAGACATAATCTGGATCCAAATCAATATTGCAAATATGAAACACCTCCAAGAATTATGCCTCGATCATCCACAACATGCTACAACCACCAAGAATGTCGCATAACATGAAGAACATCACTGTACAAGGAAAATATTCAATAACATGCATAATAATAAATGCGGACCACCAATACGCATAGAACACAATTTAGAGACATTCACAAGCAACATGAATTGCATCACAATGAATGCAATAACTCAAATTACTAGAACCATCATCATCTCTCTACTAGAGCTTAAGAACATCAACATAACTGGCTGTCAACCCAAAAGATTCACTTGTGGATATCCAAATCATGAACAAAACTAACTGAGGACACACATCAACATCCAAAATGCATCCACACATCCACAACCAAAGATATACCAATTATGGAGCAATACGAAGCACAAACCAGACTACCAAATAACATGAACAACTACATAACATCCTAATACCGGATCTCATAACTTGATCAAATCATCACGTGTACCTTTGCAAATGGGAATGAACCATCTATAAACAACAAACCAAAAACCCTTTAAACTGCATCAACTCATCTGCAATACACAGGCTAAACCACCTCACCCAATCAAACTATAAAATTGGAATACATAGAAGAATATGTTAACAAAACTTTCCAACAATATCCTCATCGACAATCTCCACATATATTGACATCAATGACAACATATCAACCAATATCCAATAATTTCCCCCTTTGGCATTGATGGCAATATATGAATGTGAAAAACAATCAATGCAAAGAAAGAAATCAACTCTCGACAATCTCCCTCAAAATCACAAGGATAAGCTTCCCCTTTGACAAACAAATAGAAATACTTTAGGGTTTTTCACACGCTTCTCTCCCCCTTTGACATCGATGACAAAGGTTTAGGAATCACAATTTTCTCTCCCTTTGAATTAGCCTCACTCATCAATACAGAGCATACAATATCTTTGTGAAGTTCACTATATTGATGCATATCCATGCACCTTAGTTCTCATCAGGAGGGGAAATTACCCCTAACTTCCCTCTGAGATACTTAAAAGTATCTTTAGGCAAAGGCTTCGTAAAGATATCTGCAATCTATCTTTAGGCAAAGGCTTCATAAAGATATCTGCAATCTATTCCTATGTAGATACATACTCCAATCTGACTTCTTTCTCATTCACCTTCTCTCTTAAGAAATGAAACTTGATTGATACATGCTTTGTCTTGGAATGCAACACCAGATTCTTTGAAATATTGATAGCACTTGAATTGTCATAGTATATAGTGTAGACACATAAATCTGTCCACTTAATTAAATGAATACTTAGTATTTATTTGATTATTTAATCATTGATCAATAATTAATTAAATTAATATTTAATTAATTCATCTTAACCCTCTTTTCCTATTAATTAAATAAATTATTCAATTTATTTGATTTAATTCACTTAACCATTCAGACCATTAATTGAATAAATAAATCATATTTGTTTAATTAAATCTTCTCTCAGATTTAAATAAATTAATATTTATTTAAATCCCCCAAAATCCCATCTCTCACATTTAAATAAATTAACATTTATTTAAATCACCTTTATCCTCCACCCACTTGCATTTTCCTACAAATGCAAGTTGCACAACTATTTTAAATAAATAATTTATTTATTTAAAATCCTATTTATCCTCACCCACTTGAAACCTTTAATGGCTTCCCTTAAAGTCTTCAAACTCAATGGCTTCCTTCTAGAGTCTTCTTAAGCCTTTAATAGTTTCCCTTAAAGTCTTCAAACTTAATGGCTTCTTTCTAGAGTCTTCTTGAGCCTTTAATAGTTTCCCTTAAAGTCTTCAAACTTAATGGCTTCTTTCTAGAGTCTTTTTAAGCCTTTAATGGTTTCCCTCAAAGTCTTCAAGCATTTAATGCTTTATCTTCCTTTTTCTCATTTAAATAAATTAAGATTAATTTAAATAAAATCCAAAATTCACATTCACATTTAAATAAATTAATATTTATTTAAATATCTATCCAAATGCAAATTACACCATTTAATTGAAATAAATGATTTTATTTTAATTGAAAATCCCAAAATTCCTCCCACTTGCATTCTCCTACAAAATCCACTTGCATGCCTAAATCCCTTCTAGATTCTTCTAACTCCTTCTAATTAGCCTAATCCTATCCTAATCATTGTCACATTCCTAAATAAAAGGAAGTCACTTCTCAAAAACCTCCAAAGTCTTCAATAACCATTAAAGGCTTTATGTCTTCAAATGGTTAACCTCTAAAGTCTTCCAAACCATTAAAAGCTCTTACATAACTATTTATGGTTAACTCACCTTGTACCTTTGGTTAGAGACTTTCCTCTAACTTAACCATTCTTTTGACTCATGGGTCTCTTCAAAACATTTATTTCTTTGACTAAGGTAACCATTTAGCCCTTGCATATTCATTTATCCCTTGGATAAAAGGAATATCCATTAACCTAACCCTAACCCAACCCCCTAGGGTAACCATCATGTCCCCTCAAGTATTTAATGCTCCTTATCTCTCCTCTCAAGCCTCCTCATTGTGACAGTTGTCAACATGGGATTGGGTTGAAAGTCTCACATGGATTGAATATATTTCAATCCTAACCCTTGTTAAGATTGCTCAATCTTAACCCTTCATTTCCCCCATTTCTTCTATAAATAGAACTCTTATCCTCAAGCAAAGAAGGAAGCATTAGAGTATTGTTACTATACTAGTATTAGCATAGAGCTTTTTCATAGCATCACTATCTACACTTGCATAGCATTTGTTTATCATATCCAACCATCTTGGATCTCCATATGGCATCCATGGCTAGCGCTAAAAGCTGAGAGCTACACTCATTTGGGACTTTGAGAGGGGAGAAACAAGGGAGAAGCATCAAAAGACATCATGGAAGCATCTTAGGCAGGCTCTTCTCCTTTCTTTTGTTTTGTTAAACTTCTTTCATCCCTTTGAAATCTCTTTTGATATGTTTGGAATGGTTTTTAGTTCTTTGTTTTGGTTTTATGGTTGAAACTAACTTATTAACATGTTGTTGCCTTGTCCCCATTTCCATGACATCATTTGATGAACCCAACGTGAATCAAACACTTGTGTAACTTCTAGGACATTTTTTTAGGCTTGTGAGCCTACCATGTGCACTAACTTTTTTTTTGAATGTTTTAGTTTTAAATTTTCTAATTTTTTTTGTGTAGGTTTTGGAAGGAGTTAGTTTAAACAATTTAATTTCTTTGGTTTAAAACTTCATCTTTCTTGTTTTTCACAAAGGGATAAAAATAACTTCACATTTTTTATTTGGTGCAACTAAAATAAACTCAACTTTTTCATTTGGTGCATAAAAAAAAGAACTTCATCTTTCTTGTTTTTCACAATGGGATAAAAAGAACTTCACATTTTCTATTTGGTGCAACTAAAAAAAAATCAACTTTTTCATTTGGTGCATAACAAAGAACTTCATCTTTCTTGCTTTTCACAAATGGATAAAAAGAACTTCACATTTTCTATTTGGTGCAACTAAAACAAACTCAAATTTTCATTTGGTGCATAAAAAGAACCTCACATTTATCTTTTTTGCTACAAAAGCTACACGACTTTATTTTTGTTGACCAGGTTTGCTTTCCAAAAGTCTGTCAAATATCAAACATTTTGATATCTTGGTTAAAAAGAACACCATTTTTGTTGGAGGAACATCTCCGAATAGTTAGATCACATTGTAATGAAAATGAGTTAAGAACAAGTGTTTTCAGTGATTGACACACTTGTGCAAAGTTTGTCGAGTGGTCCTATTTCTAACGCACACTATCCTCTTCCTTGGCTTTCGTGGTCCTAGGTGCAAGAGAAAAGTGTTAGTAACACTCAAAATTTTATCTTTTTAAGAGAGGCCTGCCAAGAGACACATCACTCTTGGGAACGGCCCCGCACGGTTAATCCTTCGAGCTGCTATAGAAATCAAGTGAGAGTGAAAGCTGTAGCCTTGGGTATAGCTGTTCCTATAGTGTAACTTGCCGAAAGGACATATGGGCCCCACCATAAGTTACAAGGCTCTTAAGTGAGTCACTGTAGAATGAACTTATGTCCAAAAACATCAAACACTACTAGACACCCTTTTATATAGAAGCCTACCCATTCTATTGATTGAGAATATTTGTGAGAAGTTCAGTGCAAGAGCATGGATGGTTTTTCTCCCAAGATACTCACCATACATATTTCCTTGAGTAGAAACAGGGCTTTTTGAAAAGCTACTTGTAGCTTGATAAAAGTGTTGACTCACCCATCATAGGGATCATCTATCTATTATGCTCGCCCAAGACTTAGTATATCACATCCTTACCTGCTACAATGGGATCCATAAGGTATTTAGTACCAAAGTTGAAGAAATATCAAGATGTGGGCTGAAATTATCGCAACTGGCCATCTGACCTTAGGGATAAAGTGTGTTTGAAGTGTCTTCATTTTGTGTCAGACCAGTGATAAATTGAGCCAACTTCAGGCTTTTGGAAAAACATACACAAACATTTGAAAAAGGGTCAAGAAGTTCAAAGATTGGGTTGATTTAGACCCACACCTGTTTTATGCATTTTGAGGCAAAATTATTGTGTTTGTGTGCTTGCTCTATTTTCTTCTCAAAGAAATTCAAAACCAATTCAAACCAAGTATTCATCCAACACAAAATTCTATCCAACATTTGACCAATAAATAAAAATCAAAACAAAGTGAAAACAAGATATCAAATTATATGACCATCCTTCACATTTTGAGAAAAAGGAATCTTCATTAACATATCAATTTGAAGGAAAGACCATTGAGCTCAAAGGTTTTCATCAAAAGAAGGAAATTTTTCTATCTCAATAGACAAATTTTTGTCTCACATAGAGCCTTATTGCGTCATATGCGTCTATATCTTCAAGGAAAATCCAACGAGTTCGATAAAGAGCCTCTGAACAACAGAGCTTTTACTCAATATAGAGCTTTGAGTTATCATAAAAACAAAGGAGGCAAAATCAACCCTGCCTTCTTTCTAGACATTTGCATTACATATAACATAGCGCAGGAAGAACCACCAACCCCCAAGAGAGAAGAGGAAGAATTTTTCCCATATGTAACATAAAGTTTTTGTTGAAGTTCCCATCCATTATCACATTCATACATCATCAAATCCATTTCAATTCTCAAAAACACAAAAAGGTCTTGTCCTAAGTTCTTTTCTAGATATTGCTTAAATCAAAACAACACATCACTTTTTAGAGTGTCTCTACATCTAGGATAAACTCATCCTAAGAGGCATCTCTATGTAGGTTAAAACTAGTCTATGAGTGCATCCTCTCGTTACTAGGTAGCTTGGTCTATAACACATCTCAGACCTTACTATACCTTATCATATCAAACATTGTTAAACACAACAAGCAATTCATAAGAGAAATTTGGTAACATCAAACCTTTAGTGTTAGAGATCCATATGCTAAACACTTCACCAAACATTTATTTCTCATTCCATCATCAACTCCTAATCATTTTCACCAAAGTTCAACAACAACTTTCAAACAAAATGGCTCAAACCAGATCAAGGACTAGACAACTAGAGGTCGAGGAGGAAGAGGATGAAAATATCAATAAATTCCAAGAAGCCATTAGAGGAAATGCAAATGATGAAAATCCTAGTACTCCCACTCCTAAAGCAATAGAAAGGGCACAACACAACCCCCTCTTCAATCAAATTTTTGATGAAATCCTCAAAAACAATGCAGATGCTCATTTTTTGAGACTTGCTCAAGAGGGAGCCAAACTACCCTCTGATTTTGATACCACACAAATACGGAAAACATCGAAACACCATAGCTGTAATGAGGGTGGAAGAGGTCAAGATAACTTCAGATATGACCTTAATCACGGAAATCCTCCTCCTCCTCCTCCTAACGACATAGACATGTTGAGGCAACAAATCAAGAATCTAGCCCAACAACTCCACAGTGGTGTGAAAACTACTCGGTTTTCACTTAGTGATATTTGTCTCTATCCCTTTGATAGGAATATACATATGCCACCTTTTCCATGAGGATTTGAAACACCTAAGTTTGAAAAGTATCGGGGAAAAGGAGACCCTAGAGATCATGTCAGGGAATTTCACTCAACTTTTCTAGAAGTGGCATATGAAGACACATATCTAATGCACCTCTTTCCTCAGAGTTTGGGAGGGACAACCACACAATGGTTTTCCTGATTGCCAGGCGTCATTACAAAATTTGAGGAACTTATCCAAAAGTTCATCACACATTATTCACACAACATAGAACATGACGTTACCATGGTGGATCTATGTAATACCAAGCAAAAACCAGGGGAGCTATTTTCAGCTCTCATGCAACGATGAAGGCAATTGTCTAGTAGACGATCTCTTTATCTACCTGAACGAGAGATAGTGGCAATATTTATTTCCGATTTGAATGATGAAATGGAATTCCACCTAGACATGAAGGGCACAAAATCCTTTGTTGACATGATCACCTGGGGATTAAAATGTGAACGAGCCCTTATCCAAAAGGGACTTGTCAAGATATACAATGAACCAAAAGATGGCCCTCACCCGCGTTTTAACAGTGATAAACCCAACTTCTAGAATAAAAAAAAAAACATCGTCAATGATGGGGTTGTAGATGCGAGGACCATAAAGAGTGCACAACTTGTGGTCCAATTTGCGGGGAAAAATCCCCCTCCTAAAAGCAACACTGTTGTTCCTTTGCAAAATCAAGGACGCAATGCACCATAAGAGGAACCGAGACAACGACAACAAAATTATAAACCAAAACGTACATACACTCCCTTAGGGGAACCTATCGAAACAATGTTGCGTCAATTGGTCTCTTCAAATTTGGTGACCTTACCAAAGACATATAACTACGAACCTCAGGTCAAACCTCCATGATGGAGAGATACTGAACATTGCAAATTCCACCAAGGGAAAGAGCATAAAACAAGTAACGGCCATAGATTGAATAATCTTTTTCAAGATCTTATTTGTCGTAATACCCATAAATCAGAATCATTATGGCTATGGTTTTCTGATGTTTGTCATAATTGTGCGGTATCAAAATCAGAGGGTAGTTTAGCTCCCTCTTGAGGAAGTCTCAAAAAATGAGCATCTGCGTTGTTTTTGAGGATTTCATCGAAAAATTGATTGAAGAGGGGGTTGTGTTGTGCTCTTTCTATTTCTTCAGGAGTGGGGATACTAGGATCTTCATCATTTGTACCTCCTCCAATGGCTTCTTGAAAATCATTGAGATTTTCATCCTCCTCTTCTTCAATCTCTATTTGTCCGGTTCTTGGTCTGGTGTGAGCCATTTTGTTTGAAAGTTGTTTTTTTGAAGTATAGTGAAAGTGATTATGAGTTGGTCATGGAATGAGAGATAAATGTTTTGTGAAGTGTGAATTTCTAACACTGATGGTTTGATGTTATCAAAGTCCTTTTATAAATTGCTTTTTATGTTGTCAACAATGTTTGATATGATAAGGTATAGCAAGGTCTAAGATGTGTTACAAACCAAGCTACCTAGTAATGAGAGGATGCACTCATAGACTAGTTTTAACCTGCGTAGAGATGCCTCTTAGGATGAGTTTATCCTAGATGTGGAGACACTCTAAAAAGTGTTGTGTTGTTTTGATTCAAGCAATATCTAAAAAGAACTTAGGACAAGACCTCTTTATGTTTTGAGAGTTGAAATGGATTTGATGGTGTATGAATGTGAGAATGGGTGGGAACTTTAATAAAAAAATTGTGTTACATATGGGACAAATTATTCCTCTTCTCTCTCAGGAGTTGGTGGTTCTTCTTGAGCTACGTTATATATAATGCAAATGTCTGGAAAGAAGGCAGGGTTGATTTTGCCTCCATTGTTTTTATGATAACTCAAAGCTCTATATTGAGTAAAATATCTGTTGTTCAAAGGCTCTTTATCGAACTCGTTGGATTTGATATAAACACATATGACACAAGAAGGCTTTGTGTGAGATAAATTTTTTTCTATTGAGATAGAAAAATTTCCTTCTTCTAATGAAAGCCTTTGAACTCAATGGTCTTTTCTTGATATGTTGATGAAGATTCTTTTTTCTCAAAATGTGAAGGATGGTCATATAATTTGATATTTTGTTTTCACTTTGTTTTGATTTTTTTCCAATTGTTGGTTTTGAAAATTTTGT
Organism: Cryptomeria japonica; assembly: GCF_030272615.1. Lineage (NCBI taxonomy): Eukaryota > Viridiplantae > Streptophyta > Pinopsida > Cupressales > Cupressaceae > Cryptomeria > Cryptomeria japonica. Next base: position 543,502,851 of record NC_081414.1, on the reverse strand, counting down.
GTTGGATGAATACTTGTTTTTGATTTGGTTTTGACTTTCTTTGACAAGAAAACAAAGCAAGCACACAAACACAATAATGTTGCCTCAAAAGGCACAAATAAGTGTGGGTCTAAATCAACCCAATCTTTGAACTTTTTGACCCCTTTTCAAATGTTTTTGTATGTTTTTACAAAAGCCTGAAGTTGACTCAATTTATCACTGGTCTGATACAAAATGAAGACAATTCAAACACACTTTATCTGTAAGGTTAAATGGCTAGTTGCGATAATTTCAGCCTACATCTTGATATTTCTTCAACTTTGGTACTACATACCTTATTAATCCCGCCGTAGCAGGTAAGTATGTGATATGCTAAGTCTTGCGTGAGCATAACAGATAGATGATCCCTATGATGGGGGAGTCACCACTTTTATCAAGCTACAAGTAGCCTTTCAAAAAGTCCTATTTCTACTTAAGGAAATATGTATGGTGAGTATCTTGGAAGCAAAACCATCTATGATCTTGCACTAAACTTCTCACAAATATTGTCAATCAATAGAACGGGTGGGTTTCTATATAAAAAGGTGTCTAGTAATGTTTGATGTTTTTGGACATAAGTTCATTCTATAGTGACTCACTTAAGAGCCTCTTAACTTGTGGTGGGGCCCATATGTCCTTCAACAAGTTACACTGTAGGAACAACTATACCCAAGGTTACAACTTTCACTCTCACTTGATTTATATAGCAGCTCGAAGGATTAACTGCGCGAGGTCATTCCCAAGAGTGATGTGTCTCTTGGCAGGCCTCTCTTAAAAAGATAAAATTTTGAGTGTTACTAACACTTTTCTCTTGCACCTAGGACCACGAAAGCCAAGGGAGAGGATAGTGTGTATTAGAAGTAGGACCACTTGACAAACTTTGCACAAGTGTGCCAATCACTGAAAAACACTTGTTCTTTTTAACTCATTTTCATTGCAATGTGATCTAACTATTTGGAGATGTTGCTCCAACAAAAATGATGTTCTTTTTAACCAAGATATCAAAATGTTTGATATTTGACAGACTTTTGGAAAGCAAACCTGGTCAACAAAAATAAAGTCGTGTAGCTTTTGTAGCAAAAAAGATAAATGTGAGGTTCTTTTTATGCACCAAATGAAAATTTGAGTTTGTTTTAGTTGCACCAAATAGAAAATGTGAAGTTCTTTTTATCCATTTTTGAAAAACAAGAAAGATGAAGTTCTTTATTATGCACCAAATGAAAAAGTTGAGTTTGTTTTAGTTGCACCAAATAGAAAATGTGAAGTTCTTTTTATCCCATTGTGAAAAACAAGAAAGATGAAGTTCTTTTTTTATGCACCAAATGAAAAAGTTGAGTTTGTTTTAGTTGCACCAAATAGAAAATGTGAAGTTATTTTTATCCCTTTGTGAAAAAAATGAAAGATGAAGTTTTAAATCAAAGAAATTAAAATGTTTTAAACTAACTCCTTCCAAAACCTACACAAAAAAAATTAGAAAATCTGCAACTAAAACATTCAAAAAATGTTAGTGCACATGGTGGGCTGACAAGCCTAAAAAAAAATATCCTAGAAGTTACAAAAGTGTTGGATTCATGTCAGGTTCACCAAATGATGTTGTGGAAATGGGGATAAGGCAACAACAAAGTTCAATGTTAATAATTTAGTTTCAACCATAAAACCAAAACAAAGAACTAAAAACCATTCCAAACATATCAAAAGAGATTTCAAAAAGCATGAAAGAAGTTTAACAAAACAAAATAAAGGAGAAGAGCCTCCCTAAGATGCTTCCATGGTGCCTTTTGATGCTTCTCCCTTGTTTCTCTGCTCTCTAAGTCCCAAATGAGTGTAGCTCTCAAACTTTGCTAGTTATACCCTAACTGACCTGTCTTCACTCTTGCACTTTTTTTCTCTTCTAGTGGAACACCTAAACCGGTCAGCACACTTGCCAGCCTACCTCATGCAGATCTTCAGTAGATGGGAGCTTTTCACTTCCACACCTTGTCAGCTTTACCAGTGGACATACTTACCGGTAACCACCTTGATGATACCATGTCATCAGCCTTCGCCAATATCCATCTATCTGCATCTTTGGCAACACCTTTCTCCATCTTCAATCTGGTTGCACTCTCTGTCTGCAACTGCACAACCTTTCCTTCTTCATCATTTAACCAGTTCTCCTATCAACTAGTTTGTCAGAGTGACAAACATATCCTTCCTTCTCTGTATGGGAAACCCATCATGTATGCCCTTGCAGATCCGGTACACATCCCTGATCTCATGCACCTAAGGAAACTTAGTGTTTCAATGGTTGATCCGGTGTGAGCCTTCAATCACCTGCCGTCTACTCTTATGTCTTATCTCAGAGGACTATGATGCATTCCATGTATAATGGGAGATAAGCTCCACTTACTGGTGGGAGTGGATCCTTGTCATCTGCATTTTGCAATGTACCAATTTGGATTCCCTACTAGAGTAGGCATATCATCAAATAGACACATATGATCCAGTTGGGCACACTCAGTGTCAGTCATCTCTTCACTTGGTGACTGTATATTTATCCAATGAGAGTCCCGTTGTTTCACATCCAAACATCATACCAGTTGGCACATCTGCATTATCTCATTCTATAGATCCACTTGTCGGTTGGCAACAATGCACTACCAACAAAACACTTATCGGTTTCTATACCATACCGATCTCCAATCCATGTCTTCAACACAAGTCAATACTAACTTGTGTACTGGTGACCTTCTAAGCCAGGTGACATCAAAGACACCACTTCTGATATGCATAAATGACAATACTACACATATATCTCCTATACTAGTTTCCACCTTATACCAGTTGACATCAATGACAACACAATGCCAACACTCTCCTCCTTTGGCATTGATGTCAACTCATGTAGTATCCAACATACTATAGATTCTGTTTCCCCCTTCGACAACAATAGAAAAGGGCACTGATAGGGTTTCTCTCCTCCTTTTTCTCTACTAGATGATTCTCCTCCTTTGATCATCATACATCTCATCCTCTCATTTCATAGAACTTGAGATGGAGGCTCAACCACCAACTGACACCAATTGCTCAGCAACCAAGTGTATATACAAACCAGATGCCAATTGCATATACAAGTCTGGAACTAATTGAAGGATAATGTGTTAGTGAATAAAAATTACCTACCAATCAGACTTCATCATCTCCCCTTTGATATGCAGAAGTTATTTTGACCCTAATTTATTGATATCAAGTGTTGAGGCTGACATTGATACCAATTGTATCTCTTCTGATACAAAATGTATGTTCTCTTGTTTAGGTAACTTTCCTTCTTTTTCAAGCAACTCTCCTGATGGTCCAGTTATGATTTCAATTGGATAGGCATTGAAATATCTCACAACCTCAGACACTTCCAAAGACACAATCATATCGGTACTACCATAGATATTTTCACTCCCCCTGTGTCTAGCAAGTCTGATACAAATAAAAAAACATGTTTGTGAACTCCCCTTGAGTCATAGATCTCAGGTCATCTTTGCCTGTCAGGTTCCAAACCAGAGCCAAACTTTCCCTTATACCAGATGAACTGTGCATATGTGATCAATTTGATGTTCATTCTCTTGGTTCCCAAAAATGGACGATGAGTTTACACTTCTTACAAGGCAGAGACCAAGCTGATTTCCTCCAAATATCTATGGAGATCACCTCTAACTATAAACACCAGTCAGGATTGGACCAACAATAACAAGGATAGAGGGTCCTCCTGCACTTTAGGCTCTACAGAACCAGGGAGGGTGATCCCTTCAATAAGAAATTCCTTCTCTCCGCAAGGATATATTAAGAACTTATTGAAAACAAAATAGATTATCTCATTAATTAAACTCAATAGAAAGGGAGAATGCTTAAGGATGACAAATCCTTCAGTGATCCTCAACCTTAACCAGGAGTATGAGAGATGGTGAGACTATTTTTCAGAAAATACATAAATCTTAGCAAATGATTGTTCTGATTGTTTATAAGATTCATTCTAAGAGATCATGAAGAAGATAAAACCAGAAAATTGATAACCTAATGAGATTTTCAAGCAAATACTAGTGCCTTATTAATTTGGGCTACAGAGTTTATGAAAAATATTACTGAAAATCTGATAAAACTTCATCTAATAGCCAATCTTTCCTGAAATAATACCGCCTTACAGTATGAATTTGCTTATGATCCTTTATCTGAACTGCTTATCAAATCCTATGGCGAGCCTCATTTTCTCTGTAATCTTATTCAAGCATTTTTAATTAAACCCTTGGATTAAAGCATTGAATAAAATAGTACATACATTATAACAATGCAATAAACAAAAGAAACCCTTGATCCCATTTGCTTAAAAGAAGATAAAATCACACATAGGAGAGTAAAGATTAGGAAACTATATTTGCATTAATATTATGAGCTATCTTTTATCAAATGATAGCCAACAAATTTAGATATAGAGTGACCCATTTGAAAAGGGGAAACTACAACTATTCTATTACAATTTTGTTATGCAAAATAACATTACAGTCCCTGTTATTTCCTATGAATCTCTAAAACTATTTTGGACCTAACCCTACGGAAAAGATCAATTTTACAAAGATCTTTCTCAGAAAAATTTGGACCCTAACTAATGGCCTTGAATTCCCTTTTATAGAAAACAAGGGAGTGACAAGCTTCAGGGCATAGGACACTTGATAGAACCAAGCCTTAAAAGCTATACACAATTCTTGTTATAGATCATTCCTTATCTGCATGCTGGCGCTCGTGATGAGGTAGAACCCAAATTTCCAACTGATTATTGGTAGAAACAAAAATACTTGAGCCATGCCGATATCACCCAGACACTCCTGGATGGACTTTGAGATGCTCATTCTGTTCCATAAAATTTCTCTTCCTAAAAAGGAAAACAAATCCCGACATGAAACAAGACTTTCCCTCCAAATTAAAGGAAAATCTCCAACCTTTATGCCCCAGATTAGAGAAAATGGAAAGAGGAGCTTGGGGGTAAATAGGATTTGTTGAGAAGGCATTGAAACTTCCATGATGCTGCAAAGATGACTGGCTGTCGGTCCTGACTCGAACAAATCCTTCTTTCAATTAAGTACGAGCTCCCTCTTGGAACACTCTCCCAACAAAATGCAGAGTAAGAGAGGGGAATAGGCCTGAGGTGACATTTCTTGAAAAGAAAAGGATTTCACACCCCCTCTGGAAATCCTCTGAGCTTTCACATCCCCTTAGGCAATGAATAACGTCAAACCAGAGAAAGATCATCCATCCAATGTCATAAAATAGACAATGACTCCATTCATAGTTTTGTTCAACACCATTCCCTTACATATGAAAAACTGTTCTAAGAAAGATGGAAAAGCTTATATTCGTTTCTACCCATTCTATCATCTGCCTAGTGAATTTATAACTAGAAATTCCTTTCAATGTGGTGGTGTTAATCCATGTGAATAATCATCACTTTGATATCTTCTACTCAACCTGTTAGCTATAGATTCTAGCAATTATGACTATAACTCAAGTCACCACCATTTCCTAGGCCATCACTCCTTTTCTACTGGCATGCATTTACCTTATGTGACTGATTTTATTCTGATCTTCTTCCTCTTTTCAATGTACAACCTCGTACTTCAGGATTTCTATCAACAAGCAAATCTCTAAAATCATTAGAGAACTCGTGATTCATCACACCTGAACTGGAAGCTTATCCAAATCCTTTCACATCTCTGAGCTATCATCTTTGACTATCAAATCAATCCTGAATCGACAAGTCTGAATCCCATTTGTTTTTCTGTTTCCTGTGAGCTATAACTGGTGCCTCCAAAATCCCTTCAAACTTCTCATTTGAAACTCAGCCGCAGATCTCATCTAACTTGGCAAATCTAACAGTCATTTCCTACCAACTTAGCATTTGACTTTCCAACTGTATTTGTGGACCCGCAAAATTATGACTAGATAATGCCATATCATCCTTTGACCAAGCTCCGTTAGCAACTTCCTTGCAAGCCCTCCTGATTCGACAGGGATACGTGGCATCATCTTGCGATACCACGGTTCATAACCACCTTGCAAATTCTATTGCAGGAATATGAGGGCCGTTCAATCTGTTTGATCTTTACCACTCTTCATACTACCCACCAACTCCTTCAGGACTTAAAAGTTGAGCACCTTTTACCTTAGGATAAGACATCCTCATTCACTTCGAGCATGTGCAAATTGATGGGAGTGTTAGTAGACCAAACTTTATTGCCTGCGAACCGGTATTACAAAGCTTTCAACCAGTTATGCTGCTAACTTTTCCGGTTTCACTGATAACACGCAACATTATCTCACGATGCCACGATCATTAAAATCCTCGCATCTTTGATCATGGGGAAGCACTAGCTATTGGATCTATCCTTTCTTTAACAGATGGTCAGGGTATAGCACTTGCCGAAATTAGGAAAAAATAAGCACGAGAATTTAAATATTTAGAAGGGGAATGGTAATAGGGAAGCTATGCACTTGACTTAGGCAATTTCATCTCACGAACCGGTTGACCAACTTTTTACTTAGTGAAAAATTGCCCCGTTTATGGAAAAGGTACCATTGGTTTAAGTGGGAAAAAGTAACAGTGAAATATATTATTTCTAGGGTTTTTCTTCACAAGAATATAAGAAGTCTCAATAAATATTAAACCGTAAGCCTTGAATTGTTCTCAGAGGATATAAGTGGCAACCTGAAAATCAATGTTTTGGGCTAAAATTTGAAAATTTTAAGTAATCAATTTTCAGGGCTCTCAGTGGCTCTAGTTGGGGATGCTCATTTCTTAGGAATGAATTGAGAGACTAGAATATTTGAGTAAAGTAGACCAACTGCAAGGAATACCAAGAAGAAATTACCTGGACAGGGTAACTTCAAGAAAATAAACTAAACTAACAAATAAAACCTAACTAACGCTCATGGATAGCAACTACTTTAAAAAAAGTAGAACCTCAAAATTGTCCATGAACAGGAAATTAAGAGGGAATTTATTCATAACTCCATTGGGCATAGAGTCAAAGAAAACCACTCTATCCGAATTCACTTGTGGTCTACAAGGTTAGACCAAGTATGATGGCCCAAAGCCATCTACCAATGTCAACTTTTGCTTTCCTCAGTCATAAACATGATTTTGTTTTGAAAGCATCAAATATAATCTAATAACTTGTGTGGAAAACCATTTTCCAAATTTGTTGATTAGTCCTGTCTATCCACTATGCTTTATTTTATCATTGGAATTACTATTGAAAACCTAAAAAACTATGCAATGATATAGTACACCTGCAATCTTGTGACATATATGCTATGTACTCGATATAGCACACACCCTAACTGCAACCAATATCCTTTTCTGCAAATACATCATCTTCTTGGAAAAGGAAAATCTCATATTCTGGCACATAACTGAAAATACATACCTCTTTTGTATTATCAACTTGCCTACTAAAATGAGGATTCTCCAAAGAATCCTCCTTCTTACTGATCATATCCAACAAGTTGTCATCAAAGGGAAGGAAAGGATCAGAGATGACCTCTTCATATTTTTCATTTTCTTTCTCTGTTTCCAATCTAATGTCAACAATATTAGCAACAGGGGAAAACCGTTCAATGTTACTTACCTCTGAATTAGATATTACACCTTCATCTTCACAATATTCCATTTTAGAAGTTGATGCAATAATCTCCAGATTCTCATTTGTTTCTTCATATAAAGGGTTAAGAATAAGATGAAGACCCTTCTCAAAAATATTGTAACAGAGCACCAATTTATCTTCATCTGAATGTTCATCAAATAATGCATTGATATTTTCACTAAAGTTATTTCTGATCTCATCTTCAGGTTTATCAAGAAACCAGGAATTAGAATCTGAACTTGAACAACACCTAATAATACAATCCTCACATATTTTTTCATCAAAAACTGATGGTATCTCATCATTTGAATATTTATTATCATAGTCCTGCAAACCTACATCCGCTTTAGACATAAAACTTTCCAAGTCTTCATACACATTGTCATATCTATCTGAAACACAAGACTGCAAACCAATTTCTTGTGTGGTGTTCTCCTTAGAAAAATCACTGTTGTTGTCCTTCAATAAAGTAATTGACACCATATTTGTCTCTTCATTTAATATCTTAGACATTCTCTCATTAGCCTGTTCTTCATCAATATGAGGAATAACCATTGTCTAGGGCAAGTCCTCTTCACTCACATTTTTGTTCATATCATAATCAATAACAAGGCTAATGTAATCAGTAGGAATATAAAAGTCTTGACATGGTCCTTTTGTTTAAGATTCATGCTTTGCTTCAAACCCTGCCGTCTTAGGATAATATACCTTTGCAGATAGATATCCCCTAGAGATCCGATACTTCAAATTATTTTCAATCTCCATTGCTATCCTATAAGCCTGATGCAAGGTTTTAGGATCCTTATCTCTTAGCAAATAACTCTCTTCCTCTTCAAATGTAGCCAAATAAACAACTAGGCACACTACATCATTTAGTTTGTAACTGCTAGGAATGTTGTCCAATGCCATAGAAAACCTGAGATTAAAAGAAGGTACTAGCTCATCTTCTTCTTTCTGAATGTTCATGAATGTTTTCATAATAGAGCTTGGATCAATTCTTTCACCAAACTATTCCATGAATGCCACCTTCAACTCATCCCATGATGAGATAGAACATACTGGCATGTAGGAGAACCAGTCTCTAACATTTTCCCTCAAAGACTAAGCAAATAACTTCATGAAAACATCTTCTTGATTTATTTCAAAATCTTCCATTAATTCAGAAAACTCATGTAAACATTGTCATGCTGATTCTGACTTCTTCCCATTAAATCCTAGTAATTGTTCCCTACCCCTATAGGAAAAGGATCTGGGAAACCTTAGATACCATCAAAATTTAATGATTTATATCTTTGCCTAAAGAAATCTCTATTATGACTTGACATAGATTGCACATCTGTTCTTGACCTTTCATAAGGAAATACAGACGTATGATACATATTTTCATTCATTCCCTTATCTCTTTCTCTTCTCTTGAACTATTTCATTATGAAGCTCAAAACATACTCAACCTAATCTTATACAAAATAATGAAAATCGAATCACAGGAGCATGTGAAATAATCACTACCATTCCCTTCCTTAGTGCTTCTTTCACTACTTAGGGAACACATTTTTTTTTACAACTTTCATGAAAATACACTTGGCTCATGAAAATCTAAATACCTTGAAATGCTGGAAATGTTGCTGCCTTCTTCAATCTGGGATTTGCAAAATCACCTTCATTCCTTCAAATATTTAACACTAATCTTTTGATAGAGTCACCGCCTCCTTGCAGAGGACCAATACTCAAACAACTAAAATTTCTTCACAGGTCAGATTTGTTTCAACACAACACTACCCCATTTCCTTAACATTAAATGGCGCTACTGATTCTATCCTCAACTTGTCGGGGTACTTCATCATAAGATCTCAAATCTACTTCATTCTTCTTGTAAATTTCTTGGTTCTTTTTCAACAAGACACACACTAGTGCATAGATCTCAGAGTCTCAAAGTCGCCACTCATAATCGTGAGGTATTGGACATAATCTTGAAAAATGGATAGATCTGGACTGAACTCTTTATAGAAGGAGAACATGAGCAGATTCTTAACAATATTTATGAGAATTGACTCAAACCAACAAGGGACAAATTAAGAATATTCTTCACTTTGTGGGAAAAATCTCAACAATATATTAAGCAATTTTTTCTTAACCAGAGATTCTTTACATTTCATCCATAATAGAGTCGCCAATTTTTGTTGGTTCCAAAAAATGGATGATGGGTTTACATTGCTTACAGGGCAGAGACCAAGCTGATTTCCTCCAAATATCTATGGAGAGCCACCTCCAACTATCAATATCTGTCAGGCTTGGACCAACAATAAAAAGGACGGAGGGTCCTCCTGCACTTTAGGCTCTGTAGAACTAGGGAGGGTGATCCCTTCAGTAAGAAATTCCTGCTCTCCGCAAGGATATTTAAGAACTTACTAAAAAAAAAGCAGATTATCTCATTAATAAAACTCAATAGAAAGGGAGAATACTCAAGGATGGCAAATCCTATAGTGATCCTCAACCTTAACTTGGAGTATGAGAGATGGTGAGACTATTTTCAGAAAATACATAAATCTTAGTAAATGATTGTTCTAATTGTTTATAAGATTCATTCTAAGAGATCTTGAAGAAGATAAAACCAGAAAACTAATAACCTAATGAGATTTGCTAGCAAATACTAGTACCTTATTAATTTGGGCTACAAAGTCTATGAAAAATGTTGCTGAAAATCTGATAAAACTTCATCTAATAGTTGATCTTGCCTGAAATAATACTGCCTTACAGTATTAATCTTCTTATGATCCTTTATTTGAACTACTTATCAAATCCTATGGCAAGCCTTATTTTCTCTGTAATCTTATTCAAGCATTTTTAATTAACCCCTTGGATTAAAGCATTGAATAAAATAGTACATACATCATAACAATGCAATAAACAAAAGAAACCCTTGATCCCATTTTCTTAAAAGAAGATAAATCACACACAGGAGAGTAAAGATTAGGAAACTATATTTGCATTAATATTATGAGCTATCTTTTATTAGATGATAGCCAACAAATTCAGATACAAAGTGACCAATTTGAAAAGGGGAAACTGCAACTATTCTATTACAATTTTGCTCTGCAAAATAACATTACAATCCCTGTTATTTCCTATGACTCTCTAGAACTATTTCGGACCTAACCCTATAGAAAAGATCTATTTTACAAAGATCTTTCTCAGAAAAATTTGGACCCTAACTAATGGCCTTGAATTCCCTTTTATAGAGAATAAGGGAGCGACAAGCTTTAGGCCATAGGACACTTGTCAATAGAACCGAGCCTTAAAAGCTGTACACAATTCTTGTTACAAATCATTCCTTATCCGCATGCTAGTGCTCATGATGAGGTGGAACCAAAATTTCCAACTGATTATTGGTAGAAACAAAAATACTTGAGCCATACCGATATCACCTAGACACTCCTGGATGGACTCTGAGATGCTCATTCTGTTCCATAACATTTCTCTTCCTAAAAAGGTAAACAGATCCCGACATGAAACAAGAATTTCCCTCCAAATTAAAGGAAAATCTCCAGCCTTTATGCCCCAGATCAGAGAAAATGGAAAGAGGAGCTTGGGGGTAAATAGGATTTGTTGAGAAGGCATTGCAACTTCCCTGATGCTGTAGAGATAACTGGCTGCCGGTCCTCACTCGAACAAATCCTTCTTTCATTTCCCCACAAGCTCCCTCTTGGAACACTCTGCCAATGAAATGCAGAGTAAGAGCGGGGAATAGGCTTGAGGTGAGTTTTCTTGAAAAGAAAAGGATTTCACACTCCCTCTAGCAATCCCTTGAGCTTTCACATCCCCTCTAGCAATGAACAATGTCAAACCAGAGAAAGATCATTCATCTAGATTCATAAAATACACAACAACTCCATTCATAGTTCTATTCGAACACCATCCCCTTACAGATGAAAAACTGTTCTCAGAAAGATGAAAAAACTTATATTTGTTTCTACCCATTCTATCATCTTCCTTGTGAATTTATAACTAGAAATTCCTTTCAATGTGGTGGTGTTAATCCATGTGAAGAATCATCACTTTGATATCTTCTACTCAACCTATCAGCTATAGATTGTAGCAATTATGCCTATAACTCAAGTCACCACCATTTCCTAGGCCATCACTCCTTTTCTATTGGCATGCGTTTACCTTATGTGAATGATTTTATTATGATCTTATTCCTCTTTTCAGTGTACAACCTCCTGCTTCAGGATTTCTGTCAACAAGCAAATCTCTAAAATCATCAGAGAACTCATGATTCATCACACCTGAACTAGAAGCTTATCCAAATTCTTTCACATCTTTGAGCTATCATATTTGACTTTCAAATCAATCCTGAATCAACAAGTTTGAATCCCATTCATTTTTCCCTTTCTCGTGAGATATAACCAGTGCCTCCAAAATCCCTCCAAACTTCTCATTTGAAACTCAGTCGCAGATCTCATCTAACTTAGCAAATCTAACGGTCATTTCCTGCCAACTTAGTAGTTTGACTTTCCAACTGTATCTGTGGACCCGCAAAATCCTGACTGGATAGCACCATATCATCCTTCGACCAAGCTCTATCAACAAATTCCCTGCAAGGCCTCCTAATCTAATAGGGACACGTGGCATCATCTCATGATACCATGGTTCATAACCACCTCGTAAATTCTATTGCGGGAATATGAGGGCCGTCTGATTTCTTTGATCTTTAACACTCTGCATACTACCCGCTAACTCCTTCAAGACTTAAAAATCGAGCACCTTTTACGTTAGGATAAGACATCCTCATTCACTCTGAGCACACGCAAATTGATGGGACTGTTAGTAGACTGAACTTTACCACCTGCGAGCTGGTATTAGAAAGCTTTCAACCAGTTATGCTACTAACCCTATCTGTTTCGCTGATACCACGTGACATTATCTCGTGATGCCATAGTCATTAAAATCCTCACATCTTTGATCATGGGGAAGTGGTAGCTGTTGGATCTATCCTTTCTTTAACAGATGGTTGAGGTATTTAGCACTTGCCAAACTTAGGAAAAAATAAGCGCAAGTATTTAAATATTTAAAATGAGACCAGTAATAGGGAAGTTATGCACTTGACTTAGGAAATTTCATCTCACGAACCGGTTGACCAACTTTTTACTTAGGGAAAAAATGGCCCCGTTTATGGAAAAGGCACCCTTGGTTTAAGTGGAAAAAAGTAATAGCGAAATATATCATTTCTAGGGTTTTTCTTCACAAGAATATAAGAAGTCTCGATAAATCTTAAAACCTAAGCCTTGAATTGTTCTTAGAGGATATAAGTTACAACCTAAAAATCAATGTTTTGGGCTAAAATTTGAAAATTTTAAGTAATCAATTTTCAGGGCTATCACTTTCAACTCCATTATATCCATCACAGTTAATGACATGATCCTAGATGTACACAATTCCATACAATATCACTATCATGTCACATATCAAACCGATTAGCCCAAAAATATGAATGCATAAAAGATCAACTACTAGGCCAACATATGTCATTCATTCAGGACTTTTTCAGTACCACTTGAGACATAAACACCTCAATCCATGCTACTAGAGTTAGTGCAATGATCTTGGACCTCATTGTCTTATATAGCCTGCAATATCGATTAGTATTCATACCGGTACCATACTGCACACACCGATTTCCTACACCGGTCCATTATGTCCACCTTAGCACCTTCCTCTAACTCCTATCTTCTTGTGTCAATTTGCTTCCAATCCCAATAATAAATTTGCCATCCATTTTTCATTTGTAGGTGTGTAGCCAAGGAAATCACTACATACACTTGCTATCTCATTTCCTTCCTTCATACTGACAATAGCTTGTCCTTCCACTTATCCCCTTTGCATTGAGGGGGTGAATAATATGGTTAGTGTACTACTCCCCCTAAGGTCCGACATCTCCTTTAAGCCTTAGGAGATACCACTTGTGCATTGAATGCACAATATCGGTCCATGGTTGCATCTTGTTGCTTCTTCCTCCATACCTGCTTGACTTCATTTTTCTTCCCATTTCTAGTCTTGGGAGTAGGTGTTACCATTTTCTGATGGGTCCTTTCTCTATGTAACTCTCTATCATGACCGGAAGCATTGCTATAGAAGAAAAATGTGTTCATACCATATGTATGATTGGAGGACCTACTGTCAAACCGGTTTGACCATCTTCTTCTGGTCATGCTATTGTAACCAACTACTGGAACCGATGGACCTCTTGAGCTTCTAGGAATAAAACCTCTTCTCCTTTTGTTCCATGCAACATTTTTTCTCTCATATGATCTATATCCATTTCCATGTTGAGCATAGCTGCTTTACTGGTTGTCATGTGACTAAACTTTCCTGTTCCTACAATCATGACTTCTATGCCCAATTCCATTGTAGTTATAACATACATGATTTATGTTTCTTGAGGCAGCAAATGGACTCTTACTATTTTGCATAGGAGAAGATCTATGCAAGTTTCTATATCTTGACATATTATGGCCATATATATTACTTCTTGGACATATTACATTCTTATTTCTAAGCCTCTTTATGCATTATTCTGCCCTATGGACATATTCTTTGCATGCAAAACAATAACCAAAGAAAGGGGGCACATAAATTACAATTTTTTTTGCCATGCATGTGGAGATCTTCCCGGTTTAGTATCTTCATGACTACTTCTCTGGGGATGGATCCTGGGATGTTCACTTTCTATAGTTCTTCCATCTCATCCCATATTTTGCCACACTTGCTTTGTCTTGTGGGCGATAGAATTTCCTTGTCTTCTCTCGGTAGGAGGTCTTCTATGTTGTCTTCTTCTGTTCTCACTTCTAGTGAAGCTTCCTTCTCCCATCTTTCCTTTTCCTTTGGGATCTGCATTGTTTCTCCTTCTTGCAGCACTGGTCTTCTTTCTTAGCTTCAAGTCTTCATCGGTTGTGGTTAGATCAACCTTCTTCTGGGCATAATTACGGATAGTGAAAGTATGTCCCTTGTTATCTCCATTTGAGGAGACAAACAAAATTTCATTGTGAGGGACATTCTTGCTAGTAGAGCATTCACTAGCACCACTTCCTAATCCTTAGGTGTCCTTGAAGTGCTTTTGCTTCTTCAATATTTTATCCAAGGCATCACTGCTTCCATCAAACAGGATTCTCACTTTGAGCTCATCCTGACATTTCGCAAGGTCATTTTAGAGATTCTCAATTTCTCCTTTTAGCTGCTGATATTCTTTATCCTTGGCCTCTATCTCAGACTCTAGATCTTTACACCAACACTCATTTGTGTCTTCATGTTGAGTCTTCAATTCTGAGATACATTTCTCAGATTCTTCAAGGCATCTGATCAACCAGTTCTATTCCACAACTGCAACATTCTTGAATAACTTGTATTCATTCCTCACTCTACTAAGTTCTTCAAGTGCACTTAGAAGTTCCCCTTCAAGATCAACTTATGCTTCTTCTTCTTCTTCTTCTTCACCTTCTTTGTCACTACCAAACACATCTTGCCGGTAGTAATCATCTGCATGATCATTCTCATATGTGTGCCTCTCATCTTTTGATTCTTGAGCCATGAAGAGGTGGTTTCCTTCTTCATCATTGTTATGGCTTCTAACAGATCTACCTTCATCTACAGACTCATGTATTACATTTTCCTTCTTGCTTCCACAAACCGGTTCTGCAATGCTACACTCATTTCTATAGAGCTTCTTCAATCTATCCCATAAACTCTTTGCTGATTTGCATCTATCCACCTGTGAGGAAATATCATCTATGAGCCCACAAAATATAGCCTTAATTGCTACATCATTGCATTGGTATCTTCTTTCTTCTTATGAATCGATGAGAGGACAGACTTGACTAGGGCAACCATTAACAATCAACATCCAAACATAAAACCCTAAAGAGGATAGGTAGACTTCCATCCTACAACTCCAAATAGAGTAATTTGAACCATCAAAAATTGGAGTAGGGATTGACACAAAACAAACCATTGTGCTCAAATACTAGAATCTACCCAAGCTAGATAAAGCTTAACACCCGGGAACCTAGGATCTGGTACCTATTGTTTAACACAAGATACCATTGAGAGGCAGGGGGGGTGAATAAGTGGTTTTCAAACTTTTGCCTTTTTTATCCTATGTGTGCATATCGGTTAATAGATCTAACATAAAACAAACATATCGGTTAGATGGGAGGATGACACAAATGTAACCAAACATAAAAGGGACATCACATAACACCAGATGTACGAGGAAACCCAAGATGGGAAAAACCTAGGTGAAATACTATTGGAGACTACTGCTCTAATCCAACCTCATAATGAAAACCTTGGTTACAACATTTAGGGTACCTACCCAAGGAGAACCATTCCTACTTTAGTGCACCAGCCCAAGGAGAACCAACCCTTGATTTTAGGGAAGCAACCCAAGGAGTAGCAACCCCTGTATCGAGCTCCAACTCAGTGATTACAAGATCATATGATAAATACAAAAGTAGTCTCCTTGTTACAAAAGAACTTTGTAACTTTCATGCAAGTCTCTCCACCGGTTCTCCTCTATTCAATTCTTTGTCGGTTCTATGCTCACCTTCTCATTGCTGCAACCTTATCTCCTACTAAAACTTTATCTCCTACTCCAACATTATCTCCTACCGCAACATTATAAATTCAACCTTTGCTTCTTCTTTTCCATTACACTGCTCTTTGTCGGTTCTCTTCTATCACACTATTGCTAACCACCACCAGTTTTCTTCACTCAGTCAATTGTCTACTATCTGATTAGTACCAGTTCTCAGCTTACAGGTTCTCTCACCGACTCTCACTATTCCCCTCTTTTCTGCAATCTTCTTTGGCTCTTCTTGGCCGGTTCAATCACCACTGGTGCACTCCTCTATCAGACTTAATGGCAGACTACCACTTGCCTCACTCTCACCGGTTGAACTCTTCAAACCGGTTCTCTCCCACACTCACTCTCTTCTTTGATTTTTGTTGAGCACTTGACTAGTTAGCTCTTTGGTTATGAATCCCTTCACTGGCTTTACTCTCTCATACAACAACATCATTTACATCTTTTATTCACACTCTTATAGCCAGACTTTCCTGCCTAAATGTGAGTTCAAACATTTGAGTGCTAGGGTTTCCACCATGCATTGAATATGCATCCAATCTGATCTCTGATCATCATGGCACATCTTATCCAATCAGATCTCATATCCTTGATTGATGACATACATCTCATCAATTAGCATTGCCATACTCTTTACCTTTCAATGAATGTCTTCTATCTTTAGCCATCTATAACATGATTTGCGGCCTTGTGTCTGGTCAATCACATGCATGATGTGGTTTCCTTCATCCACTTTTATCTACTAGATCAGTCTGTCCTAGATCTCTGTTGTTTGCTGAATCTTGAGCCGCAATCTTCTGCCATCCTTCCTCAACCTTCGCAGTTGCCATTTAATGTTGGACCAACCGCCAATAACCTCATTGATACACCACACCAACCTGTGCATGCATGCCACTTCACCTTCATGTGGCACCTTTATCTACATCCACCTTGGCTCACTATGTTGGTCTGACTTGGTCACCAACCAATAGCACACAACCGGGTTCATCTACTAGTTCACAAACCCTATCAGTTATACCTGAACCCTTCTGTCTTCACCCTTGCACTTTTCTTCTCTTCCAGTGGAACACCTAAACCGATCAACACACTTGCCAACCTACCTCATGCACATCTTCAAGAGATGGAAGCCTTTCACTTTCGTACCTTGGTAGCTTTACTGGTGGACATACTTATCGGTAACCACCTTGATGACACCATGTCATCAGCCTTCACCAATCTCCATCTGTCTGCATCTATGGCAATACCTTTCTCCATCTTCAATCCGGTTGCACTCTCTTTCTACAACTGCTCAACCTTTCCTTCATCATTTGACCGGTTCTCCTATAAACTAGTTTGTCAAAGTGAAAAACATATCCTTCCTTCTTTGTATTGGCAACCCATCATGCCTACCCTTGCAGATCTGGTACACATCCCTGATCTCATGCACCTAAGGCAACTTAGTGTTTCACTGGTTGATCTAGTGTGAGCCTTCAATCACCCGCCTTATACTCTTTTGTCTTATCTCATAGGACTATGATGCATTCCATGCATAATGGGAGATAAGCTCCACTTATCAATGGGAGTGGATCCTTGTCGTCTGCATTTTGCAATGTACCAATAAGGCTTCTCTGCTAGAGTAGGCATATCATCAAATAGACACATATGATCCAGTTGGGCACACTCACTGTCAATCATCTCTTCATTTGGTGGTTGCATCTTTATCCGGTGGGAGTCTTGTTGTTTCAAATCCAAACATCATACCGGTTGGCACATCTGCATTAGCTCACTCTATAGATCCACTTGTCAGTTGGCAATAATACACTACCAACAAAACACTAACTAGTTTCTATACCACACTGGTCTCCACTCCATCTCTTCAACACAACTCAACACTAACTTATGTACCGGTGACCTGCTAAGCTAGGTGACATCAAAGACACCACTTACGATATGCATAAATGAGAATACTGCACATACATCTCCCATACTAGTTGCCACCTTATACCGGTTGACATCAATGACAACACAATGCCAACAAGTGGTTGTATTGTTGATTTGTGTATTTGATATATTTACATTGTTTGCATAATGATGAACACTTGAGTGAATGGTTTGTTAAATCTACTTATGAAGATTGTTTGAGTAGCTATTAATACAAATTTTTGAAGTATTGCATAATTTTTTTACTGCTGATTCACCCCCCCCTCTTAGTAGTAACTAGATCCTCATAATAATAATTGGTATCAAATCCTAATTCCCTTAAATGCTTAACCACTTGGGAAGGATCTCTAAGGCTAACATGGGGGAAGGTTCAATGAGTTACAGAGAGTTTTCACATAGACTTGTAGAATCTGAAGAAGCCCTTTGTGAACTAAAGGTTAAGTACAAAGTTTCATTGGCTAAGAGAAGAGAGATGGCTGAGCAGTTGTTGGAACTTATTGAAAATAGTTCATTTGAGGAAGAAAACATTGATGCCTTGGTTAATGAGGTAGAAAAGATGAATGATGAGAAGAAAAATTTGAGAGAGTTGGAAGCCCTTACAATTAGGATGAGCCAAGAGTTGGAAGCCAGGAGGACAACTGAAGACAAAATAAGAGATAAGGAGGATGAGATCGTTAAGATGAATTGAGAGACTGGTACCTTGCATGCACATGTTCATGAGGAAAAAGAGGAAATGGAGGAAATACAGGCTGATCTAGACATGGATATATCTCTTCAAGAATGTCTTCCAAACAAGAATGAGGAGCTTACCAAGGAGTTGACTGATGCAAATGAGTTACTAGCTAAATTCAATAAGAGAACTGCTATGTTTGATGAGAAGATTAAGACACAAAGACAAAATGAAGATACACATGGCTTGGGATACACAACCTTTGAACAAAAAGAGCCATCTGGTACCAAGGACACCATGCATGAAGCCGAATCTGCACCACAAACCAAGAAGAAAATTGGTAAGAGAACCTACATACCAATATGTTTTAACTGTCATAAGGTAGGTCATTCTGCAAATGTTTGTAAAAAATAGATGCAATACTTTTGATGGATATAGACCTAATGCATATGAAGGATATAATTCTAGTACTTTTGACTGAAATTGCTTCAATTGCAACAAGTATGGGCATAGAGGTGTTGAGTGCAGGTCAAGAGTGAAAAATTAGAGATCTTACATGGGTCAAAGGTCTAATGGTGAATGGTAGAGATCTTACAATGACTGGAGGAACCCTACTTGGCAGAGATCTTACAATGACTGGAGGAACCCTACTTGGCAGAGACCTTATGTGAACCGGTCTAGTCCATATGAAATGGAGAATAAACAAAATGTGACATGTTCAATCTATCACAACTATGGTCATATGGCTAGGAATTTTTGAAGAAGAACTAATAAAGGCAATGCTGGACCCTGGAGTGCATCTGGAATGGCATGTTTCTACTTTCACAAACTGAGACACATTGCAAGGTTTTGTAGAACTAGAATGAACTAACTGGTTAATGAGTTTGTTGACCAGAAAGGAAAGAAGAAGGTAGATGTGGAAGAAACTAGAAATGAAATGAATAAGATATGGAAGAAGAAAAGTGAGGAGAAACTATCAGAGGACTCCAATTCTTCACCTGGTGTGGAGAATCTCTCACCGAAAAACTAAGCTATGTATGAAGCTTAGGGGGAGCATATTTTCAAATCTATTTTCAGGCCTCCTAAATGGCATGGGGTAAGTCAAATCTACATTTTTTGATGCAATATGATGTTATGAAGTGATTTTTAATTGGTTACATTTCAAACCAATATATTGGATGTGATATATGAACCGGTAGCAAGATCTATGGTTGAACGATGATTAGGATATGTTCAATCGATTTAGCAAAAGGCAAATAAAAAGGTGTTTGATAGTCTCATTTTTCACTTAGAATTTTTGAGAGCACATCTAGAGATAGAAGAGCTTTTGATTGCTACTTTGGTGAAGTTGATAGAAGATTGTGAAGTTCTGTGGAAAAGTGAAGATTGTGGAAGAGTATTTAGACCGACAACCCTAGTTGTGAAGAATTTTGATGATACTAGCAAGTCTGATGTAGTAGATGAACAAAAGCTAGTGATTATTGAACCAAAAGTTCAAAATGATGCTGAGAAAAATAGTGTGGAGGATACTACTCAACCAGAAGATGAAGATGAAGAAGAAGAACAAGAAGAAACTTCTATACCAGAACCGGTTATACCTAGATATGTAAAGTTGAATCACTCTACAAAACACATAATTGCAGACATGAATGTTGGAGTACAAACAAGAAGAAAGATCAAAGAAAGTGCTTCTTTGATTTTCATAATTGAACCTAAGACAATGAGGGAAGATCTCAAGGATAATGATTGGATAAATGCTACAAATGAAGAGCTTGATCAAATAAAGAAGAACAACACTTGGTCACTTGTCCCCATACTAGCTGATAAAATTATGATTGGTAATATGGGTGTTTAGAAACAAATTGAATGAAGATGGTGAAGTGATTAGGAACAAGCCTAGACTAGTTTGCAAAGGATATGCACAAGAAGAAGGTGACGATTATTGAGAAACCTTTGAATCAGTTGCTAGACTTGAAGGAGTAAGAATGCTACTTGCATTTGCAACATTCAAAGGATTCAAGGTTTACCAAATGGATGTTAAGTTTGCATTTTTAATGAAATTATAGAAAAAGAGGTCTACATTGAACAATTGGATGGGTTTGCACTGACTGAAGATAAGGACATGGTGTAAAAACTTCATAAAGTTTTATATGGATTAAAGAAAGATCTAAGGACATGGTATGAGAGACTCCATTCACACCTGATTAAGATTGTATTTCAAAGAACCAATGAGGACAACAAAATTTACTTGAAGATAGAAGGAGACAAGTTATTGATTGCAGAAGTGTTTGTAGATGATATCATATTTGGAGGAGATGATGACATGAGTTTAAATTTTGCAAAAGAAATAAAAAAGGAATTTGAAATGTCTTTGATAGGCGAAATCAATTTTTTCATTGGTTTGCAACTCCAATAGATGAGAGGAGGAATCTTTATCAGCCAGTCCAAATATGTGAAGGAGGTATTGAAAACCTTTGGAATGAAAGACTTTAAACTAGTTGGAACCCCTATGGTTACTGGTTGCAAATTATCCAAGGAAGATGATTTGGATCCAGTGGATGAAATTGAGTATAGATCCATGATTAGGAAACTACACTATGTTGTTCATAGCAGACTAGAAATTTCTCATGTAGTTGGTATAGTGGCTAGATTTCAAAAAAATCCTAAAGAGACTCATATGGTGGCAGTAAAGAGAATTTTCAGGTATCTTAGAGGAACTATTGATTATGGATTATGGTATCCATACAAAGGAAACTTCTCCTTGAAGGTGTTCCCAGATGGTGATTGGGTAGGTAATGTAGATGATCAGAAGAGGACAAATGGTGGAGCATTCTTTCTAGGAGGAAGACTGGTATCCTGGACTAGTAAGAAACAAAGTTGCATTTCTCAGTCTACAATAGAAGCAGAGTATGTGGCTGCATCTATGAACTACACTCAATAAATATGGATAAGACATGTAGTAGAAGGATTCACAGAGACTATGACAAAATTGGTGGTCATATATTGTGATAATAGAAGTACAATAAACATTTCAAAGAACCTGGTATTGCATACTAGAATAAATCATATTGAACTGAAGTATCATTTTCTGAGAGAAAGAGTGCTAGAAAAGAAAGTCGGGATGGATCATGTGTCAAGTAAGGAGCAGTTGGCTGATATCTTCACTAGTCCATTGCCTAAATCGACCTTTGAGTATCTCAGAGGCAATCTAGGGGTTATAACCCTACTAAAGGTCAACTAAGATGCTATTGCAACATCAATCCAATGGACTAATTGAAGATCTTTCACTTTGGATTGATGAGAAAAGGGCTACTCCTCACGAGGAGCAACAAAGATGAAGAAAACCATAGCAATAGGAGATGGATTTGATACTTTTCACATTTGGCATTATTTTCAAAGGGTGGGAAGTAAATCAAAGGGGGAGAAGAAAAGTAAAGGAGGAGAATAACAGTGAAGAGCAGAAAGAGAAGAACTGATGAAGGGAGAAGAACAAGTACAACAATCATAACAATTAGTGTTCCACTTTTATGTGATAAGGTTTAGGTGAACTTTTGGTATTTCTATTTTGGTGTTTCCATTAATGCCAAAGGGGGATATTGTTGACAAAACTGATGAAGATAATGATGGGAAGATTGTTGGCATATGGAAATGTTGATGAGATGAAGATGACTAGTAAAGTTGATGGAGATTGTTGGCTAGATGATGATGATATAATTGTAAGTTGTTTGATGACTTTATTTGTGTTGTCATTTATGGAAACCATGTTTTATTAGTCATCTAAGTCTTGTAGACCTACCGGTATAGCCTAACCAGTATGGAAATGGTTGACAACAAGGTAAACAGGAACAAAGCGATGATCAAGTAATAGGTACAGACGATTGGTGAAGAGTTAGATGTTGTGGTTTTACAGGAGTGTTGAATACATGAACATGCACCTATTTTCCAAACTGCATCTACATATTCAGTGTATTGAGTGAGTTATGATTTACTCTTGTGAACTCTGTGAAGAATAATGTATACCGGTCTTTAACCAGTAATGATTTAACATTTGGTGGTGGATCTTATCATGTTCATAACTTAGTGATGAGGTGTTAGAATCCATGTGTAATGATAAGATGGTGTTTGAGAGTGTACAAGGCTCATATTTCTTGGGAAATAGCAAAGTGCTTAGTAGAATGTGACTAGGGTTTGATTGCTGATCAAATCAATGTGCAGTGATGTGCGGTGATCATTCAACAATGGAAATTGTCTAGAAATTTGTTGTAATGATTTGTAATGTATTTTGGCAGATTGTTTTTCTATGCTAAATGTAAATTCATTGTATTTTGAATGTAGTTAGGGTTATGTAGCTGACCTAACTGAAAAGTGTATTTAGGGCTAGTAGGAGAAGAGATTATGTGTCGGTATTTTGAGAGAAGGTGTTGCCAAACTAGATTGAAGTGTTTGAATGTGTGTAGCAGAGTTGTGTTGAAAAGGATCTGTACTATCAAGCAAGGAAGTGTTGTGATCAGATCATTTGCCCTGTTGTTCCCTGACAGTTACAATAGTTTCTAATCCCTTAATCGGGTAGATCCTAACATGTCTTATATTGTAAATCCCTTCAACGGGTGGCTCATTAAATTGAGTTTAAAATCCTCTAACAAGGTTACTCCTAATAGGGTAGAGCTCCTAACAGGGCTAAGGCAAACTCCCTTGATCGGGCTAGGCCTTAAATCGGGCGCATTCCAAAAGAGTGAAAATATTTTGCGGGCGCTAATTCCCACCATGGTTTTTCCCACACTAACTCATTTGGGGTCATTTTTCGATGAACTATCATTGTGACTCTGACATATTATTGTCGTAGATCCGACAAAACACTGAAAAGTTTTTTGTCGCTAAAATTTCATTGGGTTATTCGATGGACAAATTTTCAACGGAATTCTGACGCCTTCTTTGTCGAAAGTTGATACATAATGTGGCTATCTAATTCATTGGAATTCCAAAGAAGTAGCCAATCTTCCGATGAACCATGCACTGGGTTTTTCGTCAGAATTCCGACAAAAAGGGCATTATGCTCCGACAAGAATGGTACTCCTGCATCAAAATTTTTCATTGCAGGTACAAAATTCCCATCGAAGCATAGTGCCCTTTTGGTTGGAATTTTGACAATAATTACAAGGAAGCTCCGATGGGAATGGTGCACTTGCAACAAAAAAATTCATCGCAGGTACAACATTCCTATTGAAACATTGTGTTCTTTTTTGTCAAAATTTTGACAACAAATGCAAGGAAGCTCTGACAAGAGTGTTGTATTTGCGATGAAATATTTCATCGCAGATACAACACTCTCATCGGAGCCTATGTTGGGCATGTCTGTTAGAATTTTGACGAATAGGCTATCTTAAAAAAACAAACAAAAAATAATTGCCATAAGGGAATATAGATAATTACAAATATGGAATATGATTTGATAAGCTTTCTCCAATATTGGACTACCCCTATGTAACTCCTTATCTTAATGATTAACTAACTATGGTAAACTATATATTCTAATAATATACAAAATCAACAATCCCATATATTCTAACAATATACAAACACAGCCAAGAGGGACTATTTGGGTAATGGAGACCTTGATAAAGCATGGATATGAGAGTGAGGAAAATGACAAAAGTAACATGCAAATCCCTGATGATGATAGGTATCCATTATGCATTTTACTAAAATACAATGACTAGTTATAGGTTAGAGATGACAATAAAAGGTCATGAAGGGTTAAAGGATGCAGAGATTACAATCATAGCAACACACTAAGATTATAAAGATCTCAAACCACAAAGTGACCTCTTACAGTCCATAAGCAAATATTCTCATATGCAAGGATTAGATCATAAAAAAATGTAGCTAGTTAATGACAGAGAGTAGAATTAGTTAACAACTTTACCCAAGTAAGGATTAGATCCAATGCCAGAAGGGCCAAAGGGAGTTACAATGATTTAGGGTTAAAGGAGTATAAGGTTTAGATGAATGAGAACATGATAGTATCGTAGCAGCAATATGAATAAATATTTGATAGTCCCAAAGTTTGATAGACCTATAATACATAGTTAAAATAGTAACATCATTTAAACAAAAGGAAAATTCACAGTTATATAGACTATCTAGAGTATCAGTCACAACAGAATGCAACCATTGTCACAAAATATCAAAGATCAAGCTACATTGATAGTTCAAAGCCTCGACATAGAACCGGGACAATTATGATAAATCCAAATTCTTGATTAGGGTTCATGATGGTTTCACTTGTCCCACCATTGGTTCCATCACCCTCAAGTTAAAGTTGAATTTAAAAGCTTAGATGTTCCTTTTACTGTTATTTCTACCTTAGACCAATTTCATGTGAAGACGGCTCATTTTTTAAGGCAGTGCCCTATGTAGTCCATTAAAATGTTGAAGTTCTTAGTTCAAGGACAAGTGTAAACTATATTTCATATTGGGCTTTATCCCTTGTTTAGACAACTATTTGGTGTATTTGGTGACTCCTAATTGCTAATCTTTTATCTCAGACTTAGACAACTATTTGGTGCATTTGGTGATTGTCCTTTTAAAAAGTTAAATGAATATTTGCCTATGTAATCAACAATATGGATATAAACAACAAAATATATTTTTTGTAATCACAATATGAATATAAACAACAAAATCTTAATCAAGGACCTTACCTTTGATGGTCTCCACTAAGTAACTTCTTGTGTTGTTGTTCATGTTGGCTCTGTTGGACCCTGCAATTAAGATTCAATACATATTATTCAATAAGATTAATAGTGGAGCATAATGAAATATTGAAAAGTGCATTACCTTATTGTGCTTCTCTTTGTTTCAAGAATAGTTAAATAGTATCTACTTAATAGGGCCAACCACGTGAAGGTGGAAGCTCATTCCC
Organism: Cryptomeria japonica; assembly: GCF_030272615.1. NCBI lineage: Eukaryota > Viridiplantae > Streptophyta > Pinopsida > Cupressales > Cupressaceae > Cryptomeria > Cryptomeria japonica. The sequence continues at coordinate 543,477,019 of NC_081414.1, read as the reverse complement.
CCCCTTAACATCACTCTAAATTACCTGTTAACATATAACATTCATTTATTCTTTCATCCATTAATAAAATATAATATTCATTCATTATAACATAACATTCATTAATAAATAACATTCATCAACATTCATTAACACATATCATTCATTAACGTTCATTAACACATAAAATTCATTCATTAACAAATAATATGATTACAATCATTTATTTTTTTTAATTTTTTTTGAAGCTAAGTAAACACTAAGTGGAGCATCGTTTTCTTCATCATTTTTCCCCTCTTCAATTTTTGTTCCCTCTACTTGTGATCTTAATGTATGCCTAGTCCCGTACTCATGATGAGGACGCCTAGGAAAAGGGGTCTCCGCTGCAATAACAAAGAAATGGGTTAAATTCATAAGATTTTTTATTATTGTTAAAAGTATTTCATTAATTAAAAGAACATTACAGGGGTGCTCTTTACTTGATGGGGCCACATCATCTTTCTTATCATTTTGTCTAGCCTCATCCTCAACATGTTGAACACCCTCTAAATCCCATGGAGTTGAAACACACACGAAAGGTTACATTAATCAATACAACAATTGCAATTAAATTCGTTTAAAGGAATAACAGTGGTCCTCTTTACCTGATGGGGGCACATCATGTTCCTAATGTTGTCTACTCTGATTATGCTCCACTTGTTCACCATGCTCTACATGCTCTAAAATAAAAACAAAAATGGTTACATTAATTACTACACCAATTTCAATTAAAGATGTTTAATTGTATTAATAATTACATTAAAAAAATTGTATAGCACATGAATACCTCCACTACCAGGATGCACACCACAACCTTCATCATGTATAGGTTGTGTTCCACCCTTAGCAGACTGCATTCCAATGCCATGTCCATTGTTATCATTTCTTGCTTATTTAAAACAAATATAGTTAGTTTATGTTGAAAATTAAGATCGAATAGATTATTGCTCAAGTATTCAATTTTAAATAATTTTCATTTATCTTATTTACCTATGTGACAGATGCATCAAAATATTGTTTTTGCCCACTCAATTCACTTAGGCATTCAACCATGACTCCATAGCCTTGCTGGAAGGCAATTTTCATGTCATCTTCTATGGGTGCTCTATTGAATTCAGAGCCCTGCATTTTTGCTTAATATCATGAATTTTGCTTCTATTGTTTGATTAAAAAAATTTGTTTGCAATTTATTATTTTGATGTTTCATTTATTGATACTTACAATTCGTGCAACAACTTTCATGTAACCACCAAAGCCAAGTTTGTGTTGCCCCTTCTTTTTTAGTCTTTCCTTAGTTACCTTCAATGTGTCGGGCAACCTATGAAATGTTTAAAATTAGATTATGTAAATATAAAGAGTAATTAGTACATAATTACATTGTTAATAGTATCACATACCTTCCTTCGCCTAGTGGTGTATGTCCTTTTCACTTTTCAACTTTCTCCTTTCCATCTGAAACCAAGTCCTTCCACTCCCTCTCTGGAATCATGGGGGGACACTTGTACTTTATGTTCTTCTCTAAATGTGTCCTATATTGGTCCCTCACATACTTTAGATATGTGCCAGCTTTCTGAAGGACCTTGGTTTTTTTGAATGTATCATTTCTGAACAACACAGCCAAACAGTTTATGAGTTCATCTTTTAATTATTGATTTTGGGCATTCCACTATGTATGTATGGTGGGCCCGAAGATCTCCAATGTAATATCATTTAGATGTTTATTAAAAACATCATTGCCTGCAAAAAAATCATGGGATCATCAGTCCAAAATGAGTGATCAATAAGTAAATTACAATTGGACTATATATAATAATTATTTTAAAGTACCTAGAACCTTCTCTATCTATATGGGAACAAGATCATCGGTCACCACAAATGTGACCGGCAACGTTCCCATACTAGTAATATGAGAAGTTATAGGAAATGCTACTAAAATATCACCACTAGTGGCCTCTACATCCCCAGGTGCATATCTTGTTGCACAGGTCAGTGTAGTACTCAATGACTGCATGTTGCCTACATTGCAATCGGCAATATAGGTGCTGATGATGAGGTCAGATGAGGTGGTGAATGCATAGGAACATGGACAATACCTAAAGGTTAATACATTAAATATACAATACAATAAATATAAGAGCAATAACACATTAATAGAAGGACAAGAACATGTAAAATATGAGCTGGTGTATGCCTTTTGTTTCATGGATTTTTTGAATTAACCAAGTAATGAAAGAACACACTTGCAAGTAGATGTAAATGAAGGACTGAATTGTAAATCACCTTAAGGGAGGTTGTAGTAGCAATGTTGACTGAAATGCTTGTGTGGGATTGAATGTTGAAAGGGGTCTCCTCTTCAATGGTTTCCTGCCTGAGGCACAACCCATAAGATATACTCTAGGAAAGGTCCTACCCTAAAATAGGGTAGGGATAGGGGTGCCATAGCCTTGTCCTGGGAGGACAAGGGTGCCACACCCCTGTTTAAGGGGGGATAGTGGCACCATGCCCCTATCCTACCCCTTTCTCTAGAGAAGAATACGAATGGGGTGATGCACGGGCCACAGAAGAAGCTATTTTTGCAAGCCGAGCACTCTCTGATCTCTGATCAGACTAGGATCCTAATGCAGTCATAAATTGCTAGGGTCACAATTTTATGACACTACATCTAGCTCGCACTTTAGCAGGAGTATAAGCACACACCAATACTGCCAGTAAAGTACAAGGAAACAAGATTGAAAGACTTTCACCATGTCAAGGAGGAAAGATGCACTAAGCCCCTAGTGGACTTAGGATCTTACAACTTCGATTGACAAAGTAAAAGGGAATATTGAGAAGGGGAGAACCATGACTGCAAGTAGAAAAGTTACCTCCACTACGATTCATGAAAGTGAGGATAAAAAGATTACAAAGCAAAGAAAAGTTCACTAAGTAATTCTAAGTATCACAAGAAGGAAAGTATGAGTGGAGTGTATTCCCCCACGTTAGAGCGATCACACGCGCCTTATTGAGAGCGATTTATTTAAGGTAAGATACACCCAAAAAGAGAGAAAAGAAAGGGAGCATGTTATCACAAGGATTTAGCCCCCAATAGAGGTATAAACCCAAGGATAATGAACACAAAACACGATGTAGTGTCGCTTTTCAATCAGGTCAGTATACTGTATGATAACTCATGTATATCATGTATGTATATGTATGTAATAATCTTCATTCCCCAAAGAAGGACACTATATTAGAAGAAAGGGAAGAGAGGATGTCTTTTGAGTTAACATGAAAGAGACCAAGAGAAGATCTCAATACTTCGCATCATCCCCAAGTAGACATTAAGGGAACAAATAGAAGAATAGGGATACATATAGAAGAATGGTCACAAAAGAGAAAGAAAGGAGAGAGAAAGAATCTACAGTGCTAATATTGCTAATCAATGTACTCATACTCATTGTCAGAAGCATTAGGAGTTGTATTACCGCCATGAATAACATTTTCACCCATTTCTTCATCAAAGTTTAAAGCAAGAGGAGAAAGAACATGAATGGGAGTAAAACCAACACATGTTTTATGCAACTTATGATTTAGAGATGTTGGTTGAATAACTTTCTTAGGAGAAAATGGAATCATATCAATTGTTGAAGTTTGGGGAGATTGAGTATTTTGAGGGATAGCTTCATGAGCTCAAACATGATGTCTTTGTCGATGTTCTCTCACACAATGATTTCATCGAGTCTTAGTAGAAGGCCGAGAAGAAGGAGGAACATTTGAATAAGTAGGAACGTTTCTCTCCTTGATAGTGGAAGGTTTAGGTTGATGTCTTTTTGGCTAAACAATAGAAGAAGGATGCCTCTTCTCTCAATAAGAGGAAGGAGGTGGAACCGTGCCATAGAAAAGAGGAATATTAGATGTAGGAAGGAGACTAGGTCCATCATGAGGAGGAGGTATATGTCTAACCTTAGGAAGAATATTGTTATTCTCCTTAAGAGAAGGTAAAGTCACATCCATAGGAGTAGGTAGACAAATTTTCTTAAGAGGGAGATTAGTTCTATCCGAGAGGGGAAGAACCTCATCTTGAAGAATAATAGGAATGTCAAGTGTTGGCCATCTAGGTTGACTTAAGGATAAGATCATATCATTCTTCCCATTTTGATAAGATTGAAAAAGAGCATCGCTCCTTGATATAAGATATTTAAATTATTTAGGCCAAAAGAGATAAATAGGAACACTAGGGCTTCTTTGGGATGGATGAAATAAGATATGGTTCACACTTATGATTTCTCCATTGTGAGGAAATTTAAGATACTTGTGGATTGAAAAAGCAATAGCTTTCATGGAAGATAGCCAAGGATAGCCCAACTTCACACAAAATTTCTTAGAGGAAGGTATGATAATGAAGTCAACATCCATGGATTTAGTATGGACTTGAATAGGAAGGGTGATAGGACCAATGGTAGGATAAGAGAAACCACCAAATAACTTTATAACTACATTAGAAGCATCATAAAGTGGTTTATGCAATCGTAAAGTGAAAAGACACTCTTCATTTATGACATTAACCATCAAGAAGGATCAATCAGGGAACCACGACAAGATATATCCTTAACCTTTGCAACTATGTATAAAGGGCCATCAGGTGCTCTAATGGTCTCACTAGGGTCAAATATAATACAAGGATCCTTAGGCATATCCCGTGTTTCTACGATATTATCCAAATTTGGAGCCATACAGATGAATGCTTCAGAAGTGAGAGAATTAGGTACAATATCAATAGCTTTAGAGGTATGAGATGGAAAGGGATCGGTGAAAATATTAAGGTTTTGATTAGGAGGAGCAACTAATTTATTCCCTTTATCATTCACAACTACCACATATATAGTATTATTATCAATCAAGTCTTGAAACTTATTTTTAAATACAAAATATTTTTCAGTATCATGACCAAGTTGACGATAAAATTGACAAAAGGAATTGCTATCAAAATAAGGAGATGCAAGTTTGGAAGGATCAATTTGTTTTATAGGAGGAAGTTTGATAATATTTAAATGTAATAACTGAGACATAATACTATGCAAAGATTCATTCAAAGGAGTAAACTGTCTTTATCTTTGGAAAAAAATAGAAATAGGAGGCACACCTGTTGTAGCATTCACATGGTTGTTGTTGGTTGGATCATTGAACTTGATGAAGCTTTTTGTTGGTTTGAAATTTGCAAACAGTTGTTGAACACTCTTTCCCTTATCACTCAAAGCAATAGGAGTGGATTTCTCCATTTGACTCACAACCAATTGATAATTGTGGAGTGTTGCACACAACTGCGAAAAGGAAGTAAACTTAGACAAAAGAAGCTTTTCCCCGATATATTTTTGTAAATTAGAAATGAAAATTCTTTGAATATCACTATCAGGAACATGAAAAGAAATTTAAGCACATAAATACTTATATCTACCAATGAAATCAGACACTTTTTCTTTAACATCTTGTTTACAATGCATTAAATCAGGCAAAGTGATTTTAGGATCAATGTTGTTTTGAAATTGTTGGATGAAAGAATTTGCTAGTTGTTGAAAGGAAGTGATAGAATAAGAAGGCAGAGAGAAATACCATTGTAAGGTTTTATCTCTTAGTGTTCTTGTAAATAGTTTTGCAAGAAATCATTGATCATAAGAAAAATTAGTACACAAGGTTTGAAATGTTTTGACATGCATAAGAGGATCACCTTTTGCATTATAGAGTTCCAATTGAGGGATCTCCACATGTTTAGGTGGTACGAATTTAACAATATCAAGAGAAAGTGGGCTCGCAACATCAAAGGTGGGCACACTAAACTTGGATTGACTCATGGAAGCGATTTGTTGTTGTAAACAAGACACAATTTGAGCAAGATTGTTAATTGTCATTTCGGTAGAAGAATTCATATTAGACATAGGTGATTGAGAAGGTGGTGTGATGTTTTTGAAAGAAGGCATGGACTGAGAATAATGTGGTGGGAGACTATCATAAGTAAGCATAGGTGATGATTGGGTAGAAAAAGGAACACTTAAAGGATGAATAAAGTTGTTGAAGGAATTGCCCCGTTGTGTCACACTGATTGGTTGAGGAATAGTAGGAATACTCATGGAAGACATAGGTATTGATGGAGGATTAAATGAAGAAGAGGGATTGCCCCCATGACCTATGGTTGTAGGAATGACATTTTGAGTTGAAGTAGCCATGATGTTAGATGTGAAAGTAGGAATACTAGTCATAGGATTAGTCAAAGGAATAGAAGAATTGACTTGTGTTGAAGATTGTGAGTAACCTAGGGTTTCGGCACAACTCTTGATAGGCATGACATTAGAATCAACAATATATGCAATGCCACACAATATATCAATTTCATTCTTATCACTTTGAAGCATGCGCTTAAGACCTTCAATTAATGAAAGAGCTTCACTATTAGGGTATTCTTGGGACATCCATTGTTGAAAGCTATCAAATTTATTGTCCAATGTAGAAAGTTGATCTAAAGAAACCCTAGTTAAAGATTCTTCTTCATCATGGGATCTATCAATGGGGTGAATAGGCGAATGATTAGGATGAGAAGAATTAGCATGATCCTCATTAAAGAAGTCACCCAAATTAGGCTCCATCTCCTTAGTAATTAAACCTTGGGAAACCTTAATTCTAATGCTTCATCTAACGGGGATAGGATAGGTAGGACTAATAGTTTTAAAACTCATGCACTAGAGGGAAAAGTTTGAATTTTGAATTGTAGAACAAAGCTTAAAAAATTGAGTAATGCAAAGTTTAAGAAATTAATGATTACACTCTTCGAACTTTGTTGGAGGAAGAGGATGACACCATTTCCAAAAATTAAAGGAAATTGGAATTTTGAAATTAGGGCCAAGGGAATACCACTTAATTTTAAAATTAGAATTTTTAAAATCAGGGCAGACTATAATTAACCTCTTAATTTAAAAATTTTTCTTGAAAGTTGAAATGTTGAATTTTGAAGGTATTTTTGATTCTAGAGGGTTCAAAAATTGATAAAATCAACCAATCTTCTGGATTTAAGCTAGTAAATACAGTCATAATAGTCTCCCAAAATTTCAAGAAAAAAGTTGTGGATCGTGGTGGGAACACACATGGTCAGACCAACTTTTTTCAAAATTTTCACATGGTCTGACCAACTTTTTTTGAAATTTTCAGGGATGGATATTATGATGCTTTTAAAGATAACCCCCCAAAATTGGCTAAATATATGATATCTATATGGGCAAAATGAAGGCACAAAGGTGAAAATAGGACCCTATTAGGGTTTTGAAGAAAAAGAGGAATTGAATTGCAATTTTGAAAAGGGTCAAACCTAATGGATAGGGACACCTTGAAAAATGTTTACAAATTTGAGTGTAAATGAAATTGATTTAAAATTTACACAAAATCCAATTAATTTTAAAAATTAGGGCTTGATGACCTAACCACTTAATTTTGAAATTTGAATTTTGGGAAAAAGGGGAGAAATTGAAAATGTGAATTGTAGGATTGAAGACAAATCTGAGAATAATAAAAAATCTGAAAATTAAATGGAAATCCAATTTTTGCACAAGTTCAAGATGATGTTTGAAAATTAGGGTTTTAACAAGTAACCTCTTAATTTTGTAAAATTTAATTGCAAATTGAACAAGACAATGAGGAAATTGAATTTGAGAAACAAAACAATTTTCAGATCTAAGATAACCACATACAATTTTTACAAATCACAAGTTTAATTTTAATGTTAAAAACTAGGGTTTTTAATGGTTTAACCACTGAGTTTGTAGAAATTTGAAACTTGTCAATGAAAAATATTCAATGTTGCTCAAAGGAAATCATGCAAGACATTGGGTTCACCAAAATGTAATGGCGGGAAAAATGATGAGTGATAGATCAAGAGGAAAACTAACCATTTCCCTCAAAGAGAGATGAGAGCTTCACTATTGATTATACTTCAAGCACTTTTCACCATTACATTAGGAAGATAAGGGACAATTCACTAGATTCAATCTCCACACAAAGATGATAGATTGAATTCTGAATGAATTAAGAATGTTAGGATGATCCTTTCTTCCTTTGTTTGATTTGGAAATGAATTGATTAGATTATGTAGTGCAAAAGTGACAAAGAAATGATTATAACTTGAGATCAGAATATGCAATGAAGTTGTGCACCTAGATTTGGCAGTAAAATGTCGAGACAAAGTCGCCTTGCAAATTTGACAAAAAGTTGTCCTGACTGTGGCAGGAATGTACACGATACTCCGAAAAATTTGCAAAACGAAAAGGGTTTTTCCGCCTCTACAAATGAAGCCCGAATATGAAAATACAACTGCGCACCTGCATCCTACACATAGGAGAGAGGGAAATGTGTTGGGATTGGGGGTTTGCCTTGAGGTCAAACCCCAGTTTTGGAATTAACCAAGTAATGAAAGAAAGTACTTGCAAGTAGATGTAAATGAAGGACTGAATTGTAAATCACCTCAAGGGAGGTTGTAGTGGTAATGTTGATAGAAATTCTTGTGTGGGATTGAATGTTGAAAGGGATCTCCTCTTCAATGGTTGAATCCTTGACTTGAATGCAACACTTAGCCTTGAAGGGAGACTTGAGAATGCTCAATGCTGGAAAAGAATGCTTGAATTCTTGAATGCTCTTGAATGCTTGATCGCTTGTGAAATTTCCACTTATCCAAAATTTTCAACTTATCCCACTTATGCAAATGAGAGAGCGAATGCCCCTTAAATACATGTTTGAAAGATTTGAATTTCATCATGGGCCAACATCAGGGAGGTTTCCCGCCCAAGGCACAACCCACAAGACATGTTCTAGGAAAGGTCTTGCCCTAAAATAGGGCAAGGACAGGGGCGCCATGCCCTTGTCCTAGGAGGAAAAGGACGCCATGCCCCTATCCTAGGAGGACAAGGGTGCCATGCCCCTATCCAAGGGGGGAAAATGGTGCCACGCTCCTATTGTACCCCTTTCTCTAGGGCAGCATGTGGACAGTGTGATGCAAAGGCCAAGGAAGAAGCTATTTTCGCAAGTCGAGCACTCTCTGATCTCCGACTAGGCTAGAGGATTCAAGTTCGCATGCATGAGGACCCTAATGCAGTTGTAAATTGCTAGGGTTGCAATTTTATGATACTACACTCATAAGCTTGAGGGACTATGAATAACAATTTAAGAATTTCTTTATTAATTTTTTTTATCTTTCTTATCATTTCAACAGGGTTTGTGGAATATGCGATGTCATCATCACATAACAGTGACTCCACCTCTGTATCGATGTCCTCAGCTACTATAGGTGCCTTTCTCTGAACATCCATATGTGAGAAGAATATTAGTAACATTATCAAAATTAATCCAAAACCCTAAAGAAAAAAGCATAATAATATAACATTTTGCTTGTATCTAATTTGTATAATTACAATGAGGTTTATCTTCTCAGTAGAAGTCTCAGAGCTACATCTCGATCTGTGCTATGTGTCGGATCAATGTCGCATTGTGATAAAAATTAAATAAAAAAAAAATTACCGAAATGAAACCAATAGACTTACCAAAAAAACTTAATAGTAAAATGGTATATTGGAGTCATTAATTGGAGGTTGGTTTAAATGGTATATATAAGTACACACCACCCCCATGATAATAACTTTGTTTGTATCTATGCGATTCAAATTTTAATCAATTATCAACTCTTCCCCTACATTTATTGATTTTATCGCACATACAAATACACAGTTTCCCTCGCGCGCCTCAAATATACAATTAGCTTGCCTATAAGTTGACACAGGTCGTGTACTGTTTATAAAACCTGCAATATTCCCTATTGCTTTTGGCCTTCCGTCAATGTACATAGCCACTCTTTTACTTTGATCTTTATCTTTTAGCTATATATAATTTGCTGACAGTGCATACATATGTATACTTCATGTATATCGAACCAGTTGCATCCAATTTTTGTAATTGTAACAGGGTCCGACATACTCCATCAATTCAACAACTTTGTTGTAATAGACCTTTATGCCGTCCATGGAAAATAGGCCCAAGCCATGTAATGGCAATGGTGCTATGCGATATATCCTCCCGTTAAAACAAAAATCAGTGTTTATTGGAGGAAGTTCCTTGGGTACCCATTGTTTCTGTAGATGTTTGTACCTCAAGGGAACCTCAATTTCTCCTATACTCTCGTCATCATAAGAACATGACCCCCCTTGAGCAAGAAAACATTCCATGCGTTTATGGAATTTTCTTCTAATCTTTTGACCTCTAGTTGATCTCCCTCTTTTAGACCTACTACATGTCTTGCTTTCCTCTTCTCTTCTCGAATTTTCCTTTCTCAAGGAAGACACATCTGGCAAATACCTATTTGGTGGTACCTGCACTCCATCAAATGAGAGAGATAGTTGAGAGAGGGTTGATTTTTATTGTGAGAGGAAAAGATGATGGTGGGGTTGCTGATCAAGGTGAAGTAAGCGTGGAGTTGGCTATGCCAAGTCGTACTTTGGATTGGACCCATTTTCCACATGGAAGGTTAGTGTCAGATTGACCGACGATGACTGTGTGATTCACCGAGATGGATAGGATCTATGACAAAGTTTCAAACAATTTTATAAGGGTATTGTAAAGGCGTGGTATGTTATATGCGTGGGAAAGTTAGAATGGACAGAGTGCAAGATTGTCAACTTGGAGAAAATAGCGACAAGGTAGGATGATTGGATGCCGACTCATTTCAGAAGGCTATTTTCTGAAGGTTTGTATTGAGTCAAAATTGATTTGACAAGCAAGGACAACAGTTTAAGAGGCATAAAATAATTTGGATAACCTATGAGTTAGAAATGAAAGATCATGGATTTCTTGATAAAATCAAAGGTTTCTTGTTGTCAGGGATTATCATAGAGGGATAAAGTCAAAAAATCCTTCACGCCCCCTCTGATAATTCTTCAAACTTTGAGAAGATCTAAAAGAGGATAATCTGGTGTTTTAAAAGAATTTTGAAGCAAATTTGCGTAGTCCTAGGATGAGAAGATCAAAACAAAATCATCCATGTAAGGTGAATCTTGATAGAAAAGCAGTGGATTGATTTTCCTTGTGAAAAAGTCAGAATTTGACAGTGTCCTGGGTTTGACATGAATGATTTCCCTAGTTCACAGCTGGCATGGTGAATAAATAGAAGTGAGCATTTAGGAAGATTGTTTTTGCATGAACATACACCCCCCAAGTGAAGTGATTTTGATTATAAATACAATAAGGTGGTATTTTAGTTGGTAGAAGAAAAAAGAAGCCTCTTTTCTTTCTAAAGAGCAGTTTTTCATCACTGAAGAAGATGATGTTTGAGTAGTATCGTACATGGAGTTTCTGTGTGCTTGTTGATACTGGATGTATGTTCTTTCTCTTGTGTGAGTTTTCTTATTGTCAGAGGGGTTGTGAAAGTTTGAAGGATTGTCAGAGGGGGCATGAAAGCCATTTATTATAAGAAAAATCCACTCATGATACATCCTCTGCTTCTACTCTACCACTAGTTGGCAAGGGGTTTGAGGAAGGAACCCACAGGGGAATGAAAGAAGGATTTTTTTGAGTGGGGACTGAAAGCCAGTCATCTCTGCAATGACATGGAGTTGCAACCCCTCCCCAACATATGTTTCCCTATTAGCTTCTCCTTCCACTTTATCTAATCCTGGCCATAAAGGTTGGAGATCTTCCTCTAGTTTGGGGGCAATTTTACTTCTTTCTAGGATCTAGTATCCCAAAATGTTGTGTAGGATAGAACAAAGGATCTCACAATCTGATTGAAGACATCAGGATGATAATGGCACGACTCGAGCACTTTTATTTCTACCAATGTTTAGTTACAAATTGTGATTTTGTTTTATCATGGGTGCTAGAGTATGGGTAATTTTAAAGAATATTTTGTAACATAATTGCGTATGGCTTTCTTGGATTTTTCATTCTAGATGACATGTGTCTCTTGGCCTCAATATTTTTACTCCCTTATTTTTTATAAAAGGGAAATCAAGGCCATTAGAAAGGGTTCTAAAATCTCTGAATAGGGTCTCTTGTGTAGGTCTAGTCTACAGGATTAGGTTCCAGTTTTGAGAAGCCATGAGTACATAGCAGAGAATTGTAAAGTCATTTTGAAAAGCAAAATAGAAGATAGTCACCAGTTTCAAATTTCAAATGGGTTCTTCTATAAATGAAATGTATTTAGTTATTTGATAGAAAATAGCTTTTGAAGTTAATACAGATATAATTTCAAAATCCTTACTCTCCGATGTATGATTTTGTCTTCTTTTGAGTTAATGGAATCAAGGGTTTTATATTCTTGTTGCATTGTTATGATGTATGTAATTTTTCATTTCATGCTTTAATCCAAGGGGTTAATTAAAATACTTGAATGAGATTACAAAGGGATAAAGCTTGTACTAGGATTTGATAAGTAGTTCGGGTAACAAATTACAAATTAAATGCTACTATAAGGCAATATTGTTTAAGATATAATCAATTATTAGATAAATTTATGTCAAGTTTCAGTGATATTTTAGAAACTCAGAGCCCAATGGAGTAAGGCATTGGTATATGCTAGCAGATGTCATCAGGTTATCGATTTCTTGTCTGTTTCACTTATGGTTTCTCATAAATCATTAAAATCAAGACATATTTCCAAGTTTTAATGTATGTTTGAGGCGTCCTACTATCTCATGCTCTAGATAAGGTTGAGGATCACTGAAGAATTCACCATTCTTGAGAATTCTTCATGTTGTTGAGCCCGTATATGAGATTATTTGGAATGAGCTATACCATGTGGAAGTCAAGGTGGTTTAGGTGAGAAAAAAAATCAAAGTTTTGACAAAATATAGTTGCTAAAACCTGGATTATTATTAAACCACTCCAAGATGGGTGTAAAGAGAAAGCAAGCAAATAGTAAATGGTTTCTATAGGGTGTATTGACTTATACCTGCCAATCCATGAGAAGAATCATTGCCTTGCCTTTATGTAGACTGTGCAGGATCCTAGTCAAAGAGGTTCAGGTTCTCGCATATGTAATTCATTATCTTATGATATCTTACATCTTATATTAAGGTCAATCAAATGGTTCACTACTTTGCATAGACTGTTTGAAAAAAAGTCTCAAAGAAATGTGTTCTCATGGTGATGGAATGCCATGACAATCCATAGTAATTTGACTGTCATGGAATTCCATCACCTTCATGGAATTCCATTACCATCATTGCATTCCATCACCATCATAGAAACTAATCGAGTCTATATTGGCTTTGTTTATTTCAACACCTGATCCTTGCCTAGCATCATCTATAGCTAAAAAATTGCTATAGGACTCAAACAATGTGTAGAGAAGGGTTTGAACTCTATACTAATAGAAGGTGATGCATAGATACTTATCAATGCTATTAAGAATGGTGTCACACTAAATTGGAAAATATAGAGGATTCTGAGGGACATTATGGATGCTCTAAATAAAGTTCCTAACTATGAGGTCAAACATTTTTTTCAGGGAGGTGAACATGGTTATAGATTACATGAAAAACATGGGAATAAATTTAAGGACAAAGGATGACCAGATTTTCGAGGCAATCCCAAGTGAGGATTTGGAACAGATTCTAGCGGACAACTATGAAGCCTCGTGGAGGCAGAAAAAAGAAGGTATTGGATAGGTATGACTAAGGGAGGGTACTGATATGGATTCCAAACCACAAATTTGGATCCGAAGTGATAGAGGTGATCATGATTAACGAAAATAAGGCTCCGATTACCATGAATGAAGGAACATTGGGAGAAGGTGGAAAGAGATTAGGACACTTCAAATCCAAAGATGGATTTGGTTTTCATGAGATATCAGATTTCTCTCTTTTAGACAGAGCCTAATGTTTGATAAGGACTAAAAATCATAAGGCTAAGGTTAAATAGGAAGGCAGATCGAGCAATGAATGTAGGAGGATAACTGAGGGAAAATGGTCCATCACTTTGGGCTGAGCTACCTATGTGCAGAGGAGACATTTCAACAGTAATGCAAGAGACTTTTTGACTATGATGAGCTCACCTAGGATGCGGTGTGGCATCTGGCAAGGGCTATTTTGGGCGGGGCCATGCACTGGTGTGATGGTTTAATCTATGAGGCTATTATGTGCCCAATGGTTGACATCCTTGATTCGAAGGAAGCATGCATACAAATGATCTCAACATTTAAAGAACATCCTTTAAAGCCTTCATAAAGCATACAAACCCTTGCAATACCAAGAGCAATTCCGTAAAAAACCCTAGAAGATCATTGAAAAGGGAAACAAATAATTCTGATTATGTTTGAATTGCACACAAGATGAAGCTAAGTGATTGCTCACCTGTAAAATAATTTCCTTTGCCTGCGTGCGAATGAACTCTTCATTCACCACTGTCCGTGAATCTGATCCTCTCCTTCTTGCTGGGAATGAAGTTTTTTGAAGTCTTTTTCTTTGCCTTGCAGGAATGAAGTTTTTCGAAGTCTTTTTCTTTGTAGAGTAATTTAAAATTCAAATTGACCAATGGGATATTCTAATTATATGTAAAAAGTAAAATTTATCACCTAAGTGCCGACCCCAAGTGACTCGGTCGCGCGAGATAATATTTACAAAGAAAGCGCCCCTTGTCCCTTATCCTGCTGGGTGTTTCAATGTGATTTTCAACCTTGTGGGATAAGGAAATGGTAGTTTCCAAAGAGTGCATCTTATCCCGCGACATATTTGCATCAATGATTTGGCACCGCAGGATAAGAAGAATGATAGAATTATAAAGGAATCATTATCCCGAGACAACTGCAAGGTGAGAAAAGAAGCAACTCGAGATAAGGAGCAACTAAAAGAAACAAGCAGTAGAGGCCTATCCCGCAATGATCCAAGAGAATTATGAGAGGCCCGCAGGATAAGGGTTATCTTAGGCACAAAGGGGAAATCTTATCCCGCAGGGTCTTCAAGTTACCATAATAGCATTATAGGGCAACATAGAATAAGTCAAAAAAGAAGGAAGCTATACTTTTCTTATCCCGTGTGTTCCCATGGGGATAAGAAAAGAGTCGCGAGATAAGAAAATAACCAAGAAAAGGGTAAAAGGGATTATCCCACGAGGAGTAGAGATCCACAACAAAGGTGAATGAATGCTCAATGGGTAAGACTCAAAGGTGCACCGTGAGATAAGAGTGTTAAAGGAAAGAAGAGGAAGTCTTATCCTGCAATGTGTTCCTCTTGTCCAGAGATGGCAACAGGATAAGACTTATAAGCTGGAAACAAGGGAAAGCTTATCCCGTGCATTCCTGCAGAGCTAAAAGGAGTACGACAGGATAAGAAAAAGCTAGTTCAAAGGCTTATCCCACATACGATAGGAACATAAAGGAAAAAGGCTTGCAGGCGGAAGGCTAGGGGCAACGCAAGATAAGGCTTCCAAGGTAAAACACATAAAACCTTATCCCACAAGAATAGAAGAAGGGGTAAATGACATCGTAGGATAAATAAAACAAGGGAAATATACAATAGAGGATTATCCCGTGGAGATAGGTGAGATGGCCGAAGGAGCTTCAGAGAATATGAATTTCTAAAGTGAAAAAGGGGACTTAAGTATTGCTAAAAAAACCTCAGGTCTTAAGTCCTTTATTTCCTAGGAAGGCCCCGCGCATGACCACTTAAGCCATGAAGTTTTCCATGTGTTCTAAATGATCACTTAACTACTGACCCCAAGTAACTCGATCGTGTGGGATAAGATTTCAAAAGGAAGTACCCCCTGTTTCTTATCCCACAAGTGGTTTCAATGTGAATTTCAAACCCCTGGGATAAAAAGAAAGAAAGAATTACAAAAGAATCCTTATCCTGCAACAAATACAAAGCGAGCAAGGAGCAACGCGGGATAAGGAGCAGTCGAAGAAACCAATCGGTAAAATCTTATCCCGCAATGAACCAGGAACACTATGAAATGGCCGTGGGATAAGGGTTGACTTAAAAATAAAAGGGAGTCTTATCTTGCAGGATTTCCATGCCACTAGAATAGAATTACAAGGCAACATGAGATAAGTCAACAATGAAGGATGCAATGCTTTTCTTAGCCCGCGCGTCCTCGCGGGGATAAGAAAAGAGTCCCAAGATAACAAAATACTTAAGAAAAAGTTAAAAGGGTTTATCCCACGGGGCAACAAAGATCCAGAACAACGGTGAAACTCAAAGGTGTGTCATGGGATAATAATTGTGAAGGGGAAATAAGAGAAAGCCTTATCCCGTGCGTCCCTGCAGCAATAAGAAAGATGCTCTGGGATAAGAAAATTCTAGTTCAAAAGCTTATCATGAGGATGATAAAAACACAAAGAAAGGGGCTTGTAGGCCAAAGGTGAAAGGAAGGGTTAAGATCAACGGGGGATAAGATCTCCAAAGAAAGTAAATAGAAGCTTATCCAACAAAGATAGAAGGAATGGCTAGTGACACCACATGATAAGTAAAACAAAGGAAAATCACAACAAAAGCTTATCTCGTAGGATTTCCATGCCACTAGAATAGCATTACAAGGCAACGCGAGATAATTCAACAATGAAGGATGCAATGCTTTTCTTACCCGTGCGTCCCCACGAGGATAAGAAAAGAGTCCTGAGATAATAAAATACTTAAGAAAAATGTAAAAGGGCTTATCCCATGGGGCAGAAAAGATCCAGAACAATGGTGAAATTCAAAGGTGCGTTGTGGGATAAGAATTATGAAGGGGAAATAAGAGAAAGCCTTATCCCGCTGTAGCGTCCTAAAATTGCGACACTTGCAATTTCGACTGCATTTCGGTCTTCACGATGGTGACGCAACACGCAACCTGAATGGAGACCCCAAAACTTGCTCACGACACTGAAAACTGCATTTTTCAAGCACCCTGGCCTGAACCTCCTTGCACCCTGATGTCCCAGGAGGTGGGACTAGAGCGCCCAGCGCCCTGGTCCCTCAGGACCAGGGCGCCCAGCACCCTGGTCCTCCAGGACCATGGCGCCCAGCGCCCTGGTCCCTGGGTCCTATTTTGGGCCCGGTTTCCTAAGTGATATTGGGTCTTTTTTATTGCAATTTGGAAATATACTTCCCTGGTCGGCCTAAGGTCGGGAAAATCAGTCTATCAGCCCTAAATGACAAGTATATAAACTACATTTTTCTCTCTCATTTGAGATAGATGAGGAGGAGGAGGATATATGTACAAAGCGTGGAAATTATACTCAAGCATTCAAGCATTCAAGCATTCAAGCAATTGATCATTCCAAGTCTCCATTCAAGGCTAAGTGTTGCATTCAAGACAAGGATTCAACCATTGAAGAGGAGATCACATACTACATGCTACAACATACAACATACAACATCTAAACCTTCGCACATAAGGATACAAACATCCTTAGAACAAGGTATTAGTACTTGTTTTACAGTCATTTACATTTACAGCTCTTGCTCATTTCTTGGTTAATTCCAAAACTGGGGTTTGACCTAAAGGCAAACCCCTAATCCCTAACCCCCCAATCGTCTTCACTTTTCTGTGTGTAGGTTGCAGGTACGCGACTGAAATTGAAGATCTGGAATCCTTGTGCAAAGATGAACAGATCCCCCTTCGTTTCGCGGATTTTTTGGAGGACCGTGGCGCCGGGTGCCATCGTCCCGACAACTTTTGCTCAAATTTGCAGGACAACGCCGTATCGACATTTTACTGCTAATTCCAGGTCCGCAGCTTCATCCTATAACCCGAACTCAGTTTATAAGCGAATCTTTATGACTTTCTATGCATCCTTAGCTTAATTTCCTTAATCAACATTCTTTACAAAAGAGGGTAGCCTTGCTTTCCTAACCCTTGAAATTCATTTAGCATCCAATCTTACATCGTGTGGGATTGAATCTTATGAGTTTCAACCCCTCTTTTGAATGTAAAGTCTTCCCCCTAAGTGAAAACCCATCGAATCCTAGCGAACCTCCCTTCTCTCTCCTTGGAGTTAGAAGAGGGGAGACCAACTAGGGTTCGACCGCGATTTTTCGCCTTACATTTTGGTGAACCCGACGTGAACATCCTTTCTGATTTTTCATGATTAGATCTGAAAATTGATTCATTGATTACATTTCCATGTTTGATCTTTTGCAAAGTTTTAGAGGTGATTGCATTAAAACCCTAAAATTTCTTTTTAGTAATTAAACTTGCGAAATGTCTAAATGTTAATGCTTGTTTCAGATCTGTCCTTCTATTACAAATTATCAATTCATATTTGTGCTTTAATTCTGAATATTAAGTGGTTAAAAGTCAAAACCCTAATTTTTGAAACCCTCTTGATTCAACCTTTGTCCGACAATTTGACCGATCAAAACATCTCCAAATCAGCTGTAACTTTGGATTCTGTAATAAAATCACAATATCTTGCATCCCTGAAAATTTGGAAAAAAGTTGCGAGGACCGTGTTGCACTCCGAGCGCCATCGTCCTCGACATTTTTTCCAAAATTTCGGGAGCGAGATCTTGCTGTATTTTCCTGCTAAAATCCAGAATTTTGGCTGATTTTGTCAATTATAACACTTTCAAAATTACAGTCAAAGTTGGTCTTGTGATTGCTTGGTCTAAGGCTCCTAATCATTCAAAAATTATCGAAACTGAAATTTTGTGACAAAATTGTGTTCTTACTGTCTTAGATCTGAAAATTGTATTTGCATTCATTCGAAATTTCAGTGCTTTATTCAAATATTTGCATTTTGTGACTTTTGAAATTAAGTGCCTAATTACAACAACTTTGATTTCCGCTTTCATCGCTTTAACGTAGGGGGGCATACACCCTGTCTATCCTTTCAAAGATACTTGAAAATTTCTTGGCAAACTTAGCTTTGTCTTGAAGATTTTTGGTATTTCTTTTGCATAACTCATAGCGAGGGAACCTTACTATTGACAGTCATGGTTCTTCCTCGTGATCTTCCCTTTTACTTTGTCAATCGAAGTTGTAAGATCCTTTGTCCACTGGGGGCTTGGTGTATCTTGCCTCCTTGATGTGGTGAAAGTCTTTCAACGTTGTTTCCTTGTACTTTACCGGAAGTATGAGCATACATACTCCCGCTAAAGTGGGGGCTAAATGTAGCGTCCTAAAATTGCGACACTTGCAATTTCGACTGCATTTCGGTCTTCACGATGGCGACGCAACACGCAACCTGAATGGAGACCCCAAAACTTGCTCACGACACTGAAAACTGCATTTTTCAAACACCCTGGCCTGAACCTCCTTGCACCCTGATGTCCCGGGAGGTGGGACCAGAGTGCCCAGCGCCCTGGTCCCTCAGGACCAGGGCGCCCAGCGCCCTGGTCCCTCAGGACCAGGGCGCCCAGCGCCCTGGTCCCTGGGTCCTATTTTGGGCTCAGTTTCCTAAGTGATATTGGGTCTTTTTGATTGCAATTTGGAAATATACTTCCCTGGTCGGCCTAAGGTCGGGAAAATTAGTCTATCAGCCCTAAATGACAAGTATATAAACTACATTTTTCTCTCTCATTTGAGATAGATGAGGAGGAGGAGGATATATGTACAAAGCGTGAAAATTATACTCAAGCATTCAAGCATTCAAGCATTCAAGCAATTGATCATTCCAAGTCTCCATTCAAGGCTAAGTGTTGCATTCAAGACAAGGATTCAACCATTGAAGAGGAGATCACATACTACATGCTACAACATACAACATACAACATCTAAACCTTCGCACATAAGGATACAAACATCCTTAGAACAAGGTATTAGTACTTGTTTTACAGTCATTTACATTTACAGCTCTTGCTCATTTCTTGGTTAATTCCAAAACCGGGGTTTGACCTAAAGGCAAACCCCTAATCCCTAACCCCCCAATCGTCTTCGCTTTTCTGTGTGTAGGTTGCAGGTATGCGGCTGAAATTGAAGATCTGGAATCCTTGTGCAGAGACGAACAGATCCCCCTTCGTTTCACGGATTTTTCGGAGGACCGTGGCGCCGGGCGCCATCGTCCTGACAACTTTTGCTCAAATTTGCAGGACAGCGTTGTATCGACATTTTACTGCTAATTCCAGGTCCGCAACTTCATCCTATAACCCGAACTCAATTTATAAGCGAATCTTTATGACTTTCTATGCATCCTTAGCTTAATTTCCTTAATCAACATTCTTTACAAAAGAGGGTAGCCTTGCTTTCCTAACCCTTGAAATTCATTTAGCATCCAATCTTACATCATGTGGGATTGAATCTTATGAGTTTCAACCCCTCTTTTGAATGTAAAGTCTTCCCCCTAAGTGAAAACCCATCGAATCCTAGCGAACCTCCCTTCTCTCTCCTTGGAGTTAGAAGAGGGGAGACCAACTAGGGTTCGACCGTGATTTTCTGCCTTACACCCGCGCGTCCCTACAGGGATAAAAAAGATGCTTTAGGATAAGAAAATGCTAGTTCAAAAACTTATCCCGCGGATGATAAAAACTCAAAGAAAGGGGCTTGCAGACAAAAGGTGAAAGGAAGGGTTAAGATCAACATGGGATAAGATCTCCAAAGAAAGCAAATAGAAGCTTATCCTGTGAAGATAGAATTAATGGCTAGTGACACTATGGGATAAATAAAACAAAGGAAAATTAAAATTGAAGGTTATCCCCTAGAGAAAGTTAAGATGGTTGTGGAGGCTCCATGGAGTATGAAATTATAATTTAACATGAGGAACTTTAAGAGAATTCCATGTTATTATTTAGGGAAGGCCAACGTACAATCTTGATCGTCAACTACTAGATCGATGGATGAAATTCAAAATTGGCGCCAATGATTACCTCTGTCCAACATGAATGAATTAATGGCATCACAATAAATTGAAAATTTGGTGTCATTCTTTCTTACATTGCATCTAGAGAGATTTCAGAGCAGCATAAAACAATAAAAAAGGTGAATTTCAACATTCTAGCATGCTTCCCAACATTTTTAGTTGAAGAGCGAATCAATAAGTACTTTTTCCCGCTTGTGTGCATTATTAGACTGTTATAATAATATCTTGAGTTGCCTGTGTGTGTTCCCTAGAAGTCGGTAGATTTTACTCTTGCATTCTCTTTCCAAGTGTTTAATCTGTCCAAATTGTTAAGATGGAATCCCCTGCTGAGCAATCTCCTACCCCTACTTCCAAGAAAGCCCATGTAATAGAGGCAAGCTCCTCAATTTCCATCACTGAGGCTACACCTCTAGATCCCCCATGCAAGAAATTGAAGGTGCCCCTTATATGCAACCAAGCCCTAGAACCACCCCACAATTATCAGAGGAGGCTGAAGCTAGCTCCCCTCTAAAAGAGAAGGCCACAAAGAGAAAAAGAAAAATCATCCAAAAGACTATCACTATCATTTCTAATAGTGAATATTTAGATGAGCTCTCTCTGTCTCCTAAAACAAGGAAGCCCACTCCAAAGAAGAGGAAGAGCACCAAGAAGGCTTCAGCCGAAACCGCCTCTGCAGAAACCCCATCCCTTGCACATGATGCTCCTACTCCAGTTAATCCATTTACTGAGGAAGCCCCTATTCCTCAAAAACCAATCCCACAAGGAGAAAACCCTCAAGAGCCAGCCAAAGAGGCTACTCAAACAAAAGAAAAGACCCCCAAGCCTGCAAAGTGCTCCAGGAAGCCGTTCAAAGGGGAGTCATCAGCTAAGGTGGAGCAGCCACCAGTGCAACCTACTTCTCCTCTTTCTCCTGCCACAACCACTGAAGAGTTGCAACAAGAAGTTGAATAGAGATTGGAAGAAATCACACAAAGGGCAACTGGATAGACTAGGAGCCTATCCCAAGACCTTCTAGAATTATTTGAGGGATCCACAATGCAGGATCATCTGAGGACTGTCTTCAATGACAAAGAGGAAGGGTTTAGGGATTCCTTCACTAAGGAAAGGGGCAGGGACATTTTTCAATCATTCTATGGAAACAAAGACAAGGCCATCCCAGTGTGCAATCCCTAGACACTGAACCTTGGCAAATTGGTGGTGCCCAATGTTTTTGTAGAGACTATGCTCATAAGGGAGCTAGCAAAGGCATATGATGTTCCAAGCTGGATGATTAGGACTACAGAAGGATATGTCCTACTAGACATCTCTCCCAAGGCTATCATTCAATGTTTTGGTTTAGATAAGTTTGCTCTCACAATTATAAACAGGGATAATTTGAAGAGGGACTATGAGAACAAACAAGACAGGTACATGAAGGACCTTGTTCCTCATTTCATGAGGAAACTTTACAAAGATTCACGGAATTATGTCCTACCATCTGAAAGGGAGCCCTTCAAGCTTGATTGTTTTGAGCCCTATTTTGTTAAAACCTATTATGCACTAGGGCAGGTCCTTGGAGTTGATTGCAGGATCACCAAATTGCCCATTGATTTTATGATGATGGCCATCAACATTAATCACCCCACATTAAATGAATTGTATGATTTTACAAGTGCTATTCATGAGAAGATTCATGAGGGATTGGTGAGAGCTGAAAATAAGGATGAAAAATTGTTATTCTTGCACTATTCATTGGTGTGCCACTTAATTCTTTATCAAAACAGACCATATTGGGGCCCAAAGTTGAGAATAAAGACAAATGATCCCTACACAAGTCTCCATTGGCCGGTGCAAATATGGACCCAGGTTTGGGAAAAGGGATCTAAGTTTAGTGATTTTTGTGTATTCTTTGACCATTTTGTGATGAACATTTTCACGAGACTTGGGGTAGTACTGTTGAGGCTGCCTAAAGAGATAATCAAAATATTGAGAATAAAGAGTTGTAGAGTTGATGGACATGCCTATGTTGAGGGTGCATTCACCCATAATTTTGGGGATTTATTCTTTTATGACAATTGTACAATAATAAGAATTTATGGATGTGAGTAGGGACCCCATGTATTGCCTATTATTGTCTCTCCATGGTTAGCATTCCTCAAATTCATCTAGAAAATGATGTGGATGGAGAGGGAGAAAATCAAATCTGATAGAAAGGGAAAATTTCTCCCCACAAAAATACATTTCAATGAATTTAGTGTAGGTTGTGAGACCTTGCAGAAGGTACATGATTTTTTGGTGAAGAATTATAGGTTGAGGGTTTCCCAAGCCAAACATTTTGACCCCAAAGGATGTATAAATGACATTAGAGTAAATAAATTGAAGTAAAAGGGGTATTTTGCATTCTTTTGTAGAAAGAGAAGATATGATTAGGAATTCTTATCCACATGAGGCAGAGGAAAGGAGGAAGAAGTAGAACCTCATGACTAAATTTGAAAGAGAAAGGAAACAAGAGGATCCCAATTTTGTAGGTTCCTTCCGACACTTCAAAGATGATTTTTCTAGAACGTCTTTCATGTTAAGAAAGGCAAATGATATAATTAAGGAGTTATAGAGAAGAGAGGCCAAGGAAAATGGAGTGGAATACAAAGGAAAACAATTGATCTAGCTCCCAAGGCTCAGACCGAGGAAGCACCTGCAAAGTCCTCCAAAGGGGGTGTATAGAAGGATGAGGGGGTAACAACAAAGGAGATTAGGAAGATTGAAAGAGGAAAGGCTAAAATATATAAATTTGCAGAAATCTAGGAGGATTTTGATACTTCAGTGCCACTACCTTCTCCTCCAAGGGAAACATTCCAAGATGATGCAAATGTCAAAGTTTTCAATGATCTAGATAGGGATCTCATCCCAAGCACAATCCCTATAGAATAAGAAGATGATGAGAGGATTATTGCTTCAAAGAACTTTATAGCGGATGACATTTTTTCTATTCCTAAAAGTTTTGTGCAGGATATTCATTTTGGTAAAATGATTAGAACACTCAGTCGGAAAGGAGTAGTTTCCAAGACACCTGCCACCACATGCCAGATTGAACTTTTTGTTCTTGACAGAAGCAAATATGAAGTACAGATATGAGAACATTTTTTGTAGAGCCACAACTTGAGCTTTCAGGATGATGCCTTTTCAGCTACTATCATTCAATGCAAGGTGCACATAGAGGTCAAGGTTTTAGGCTTTAGGTCTTTTTTGTAATGCAATTAGATTTTAACATGTGTCTTCTTTGTCCTAAGGCTTGTTTTACTCGTGTTATAAATGGGAATTCAGGGCCAAGAAGAAGGATTCTAGACTCTTGATTTGTATGCATTAGAAAAACCTTAATATAACAACAAAGAGTCTTCTAGTAGTTTTGGTGACTCACTGTAATATTTTCATGAATGTATCAATTTTATATTAAAAATCAATAAAGAGAACATTCATTTCTAGCTCATATCTTTTGTGCTATGTTGTATGAATTGTTGTGTTAATGACATATGCAATTTGCCTTCTCCAAGGGGGAATGTGTATTTTTGGATGGGTTTCATTTCAATCTAAATGAACTAAATAGTATCAGGTGCATCATACATGATGATAGGAATCATTGTGTTATTGCATAACAAACCATTAAATGATTCATCCATTAAATTTTCCATAAATATCTCACTAGGGAACACAACATGATGCAAATATTTGTAATATAAAAGTATAAATGACTTGACATGTAAAGATAATCACAAAGTACAAGTCCTCCCACATAATCACAACATTTAGATTTCACCAAAAAATATCAAGAAATCAATATCAAATAGATAGTATACTAATGACATACATCATACATTTAAATCATGTCATTGATCTTCTTCTTCATCAAACTCTTTGTTTGTCTCTTCCAATCCATAATCGACATTGTAAGGATTATTGGTCATATCATCATCATCATCATCATCATCATCATCTTCTTCATGAACATTAACTCCTACATCATCATGATCTTGTTCCTCTTCTTTGACATCTTCGTCGGGCACATCATCAACTAACTGTTGATCCTGATCATCATGTGCATCATCTTCTAGTTCTTTTGTATCTTCTTCTTCCATGAAATTATACTTTACCAGCCTTCCTCTAGGATCATGTCTAACAACAAATAACCAACACGGTTTATGTGGAATCTCTGAGTAAAATAACTTCTCACATTAGCTTGGAAGAACATAGAGCTCATTTCCAGCTCGCTCAAACGACCTTGTATTGACCAATGTAAATCCATTATCATGTTCAATAACAGTTCTGTAACGATCATTTTTATTCAATTGTAGCCTGTACCATTGGATGACGATGGATGACGAAAATAACTAATTTGAAGGAACCAAAGTCACACTTAATTATATCATCCAAAATCCCATAGTTCCTCTCAACCATCCAAAATTACCTTGTGTGTAAAGTGTTAGGTCCCGGATACAACTGAGAGGGGGGGGGGGGGGTGAATCAGTTGTACTAAATTCAAAGCAAAAACTTATTAACCAGCTTAATGCTTAATACCGGTAAACCAGTTAAGTATGTCGGTAGACAGTGTTAACAGTAAATTGCTATACTGGTAATAATTAATGCATGAAACATAAACATAAACTCATCCACAATACATGACACCAATATTTGTACGTGGAAACCCTGTAAGGGGAAAAACCATGGTGGGAAACCTTACCCACAATCAGATGATACTAATGCAGATAGCAAGTGTACAAAGAGGGGTCTGCACATGCAAAAAGGCCAACAACCTAGAGCTCACTGCTCAATCAAAAATGGGAGTCACACTGACTATAGTTGGATGGTTAAATCCAATAAGAATGTACTCCACAAAATCACATCTTCCTATGCTGGATTCAGTACCGGTGTAATGCTAATATGCTTCTACAAAAACCTAACTTAACCTTCAAATGATGTATTCATGTATGCCTCTGCTTGATCTCAGATATATCTTCACTTAAATCTTTTTCCCATTCCACACTTGATTTTACAAATAAGATCTTACATTTATACCATACCCTAAGACCAATTTTAGTAGGTCGACTCTACAAGATATTACAATAAAAACATTTTACAAATAATATAATATCCGATGCAATAACTGATTAAACATGTCAGCTTAATGCATTTACAACAATAATAAATCATCTCCATAGCGTGCCATGTTGATCTGGAAAAGATAAACCTGCCGGTGTAACCCTAGATAACCTGGACCTATTTGCCGGTAAAAGCAAATATGCAAATATGAATATACCAATGATTATTTCTTCAAAATAGAATGTCCACATGATGTCTTCATCATTACCAAGTGTCTTCCATATCATTCCAGATACGGGTGAACAATATATCCTGTTGGTGAACCATATACCAGTAACTGTTGCACAGATTACTGCTTGCCGGTGAATGTTGTTGGATCTCCAAAGTAGGTGTATTCAGTAGGTGTTGACATCAATGACAAAAGCATACCAAAATACCAACAATCTCCCCCTTTGGCATTGATGGAAACACAAGATGGAAAAACCATCAAAGTGCCAAAATAGAAATGCCAAATACAAAAACCAACAATCTTCATTTCTCCCCCTGGGAGTAACAATACCAATTTCTCATACCAATTTTCTCCTTAAATGTGTTTTTCAAAATCTCTCCCCTAAAATCTCTTTTTCTTACCAAAAAGATAATGTGTTTTTCCATAGATATCTCTCCCCCTTTGACATCAAATGCCAAAGTTTATACAAAATACCAACCAATTCAATATACCAACTGCTCCCCCTGAGAAGTAGCTTCCTCATCAAATACCGGGATAAAAGATTTGTCCATTTAATTCTGTTGGTTGATGACAATCATCAACTGTCTAAGTCTCTACCAGTGGTGGTATGACTCCAAGCTGATCTCTGAGATACTCAAAAGTCTCCTTAGGCAAAGGTTTTGTGAAAATATCTACAAGCTGTTCTTTAGTATTCACATAAACTAGTTTTATCTCTTTTTCTTCAACTTTTTCCCTTAGAAAATTCAGTTTGATAGAAACATGTTTTGTTTTAGAATGTAATAGCAGATTTTTAGATATATCAATTGCTACAGTGTTATCACAGTATATAGTAATAGGTTCCTTGCATTTTACCTTTATGTCTTTCAACATTTGCTTAAGCCAAAGTACCTGTGTACAGTTTGTTGCTGCTGCAACATATTTTGATTCTGCAGTTGATAAAGATGTACAAATCTATTTCTTACTCAACCAAGAAACTAACAAGAAAGAATGCTCATCTAGTGGTGTTTTTTCTATCATCCACATCTCCTGCCCAATTTGCATCTATATATGCACATAGATCAAAATTTTCATCTTTAGGATACCATAATCCAAGATTTGTTGTGCCTTGTAAGTACCGAAAAATCTTTTTTACTGCTGATTCATGATTTTCCCTAGGATTACTCTGAAATCTAGAAACTATACATACTGCATTCATAATATCAGGTCTGGTTTGTGTCAACTACAGTAAACCTCCTATCATAGATTTGTATCTAGTTGGATTAATAGGTGTAGATTCATCTCTTTGAGATAATTTGTCATTTGTAGTCGTAGGTGTGCTTACCGGTTTAGAGTTCTCCATCCCAAATTTATTAAGTAGTTCTTTCAAGTACTTAGATTGACTCAAAAATATACCTTTATTAGTCTATGAAATCTGCAATCCTAAGAAGAATTTTATTTCTCCAATCATAGACATTTCAAATTCTTGCTGCATTTCAAGAGAAAATTCCTTGCATAATCCATCTTCTCCTCCAAAGATTATATCATCAACAAATACTTCAATAATCAAGATGTCATCATTAGTTACTTTGTAATATAAATTGCTATCTTCATTTCCTTTAGTAAAACCAATCTTTAAAAGATACTTATCCAATCTTGCATACCAAGCTCTTGGGGCTTGTTTCAATCCATACAGAGCTTTTCTTAACTTGCAAACCATATCATTGTCATCTGTCAAAGAAAATCCATCAAGTTGTTTAATATAAACTTCCTCTTCAAGATCTCCATTCAAAAATGCACATTTAATATCCATTTGATAAACTTTGTAATCCTTGTGAGCTACAAAAGCCAAGAATATTCTAACTGCCTCAATTCTGGCTACCGGTGCAAAGGTTTCATTGTAATCAACTCCTTCTTTATGAGAATATCCCTTACACACTATTCTTGCTTTATTTCTGACAACCTTACCATCTTCATTAAGTTTGTTTCTAAATACCCATTTGGTTCCAATTACATTTCTATCTTTAGGCCGGGGAACTAATGTCCAAGTATTATTTTTCTCAATTTGTCCTAATTCTTCTTCCATAGCTTTAATCCAAAATTTATCTTCACATGCCTCATTGATAGATGATGGTTCAATTTGAGAAATAAGACATACCTCTTCATTTGCCAATCTTCCTCTTGTCATAACTCCTTTAAATTTGTTTCCAATTATCTGATCTTCAGAATGATTCAGTCTTACATACCGGGTTGTCCTAGTTTGTTTTTGTTCTTCAATTACTGTGGAATCCTCTGATGATACCAGGGTAGCTGGATCTTCATTCTGTACCAGTGGGTTTAGTGTAGGTTCATTTGTCAAAATTTCTGTTGCCAGTTCAGAGTCTATATACCTTGAAGTTCCTTTGAATTGTTCATCAATCTTTACATTTGTACTTTCAACAATTTTCTGCAATCTTTTATTAAAACATCTATATGCCTTACTCTTAGATGAATAACCAAGAAATATTCCTTCATCACTTCTAGGATCAAATTTGCCAGTATACTCATCTCTTCTAATATAACATTTACTTCCAAAAATTCTGAAATACTTAAGAGTAGGAATATTACCAAACCATAGTTCATGAGGGGTCTTACCGCTTTCACCTTTGATGTGAACTTTGTTGAATGTCTAGACAATAGTGCTTACTGCCTCTCTCCAGTACACATGTGGTAGATTTACTTCTGATAGCATACTTCTTGCTGCATCCAAGATATTTCTGTTTTTCGTTTCAACAACTCCATTCTGCTGTGGTGTCTGAGGTGCTGATAACTGTCTTTTGATTCCATTTACTTCACAGAATGTATTAAAATCTTTAGATGTGAATTCTCCTCCTTGATCTGATCTTAAACATTTGATTTTCTTACCGGTTTCATTTTCAACCATTGCTTTGAATAGTTTGAACTTCCCAAGTGCTTCTGATTTTTCTCTGAGAAAAGTAGCCCAACACATTCTAGAATAATCATCAATAATTAGCATGAAATATCTATCACCTTGTAGGCTTTTAGTTCTAGCTGGACCACATAAATTAGTGTGAATTAAATCAAGAGCATTATTGGATTTTTCTGGAATACTTTTGAAACTAGCTCTAACTTGTTTTCCAAATTGACATTCCTTGCAAATTGTGTTCTGTGGTTTCACAATTTTAGGTAGATCTCTAACTGCCTTAGAAGTACTGATTTTTACCATGCAATCAAAATTTACATGACATAGTCTCTTATGCCATAACCAACTTTCATCTATATGTGCAATTAAGCATGCCTTTTCACTATTATTCAAATGAAAGATATTACCTCTAGTTTGATTACCGGTTGCAATTTCCAAACCAGTTCTATTCATGATTTTGCATTTTCCATTTTTAAATTGTAACTGAAAACTTTTCTCAACTAATTGACCAACACTCAAAAGATTATGCTTTAATTCTTCAACATAGTAGACATTGTCAGTTTTGTGTTTACCATCAAGAGATATTGAACCCTTACCTTTGATTGAACAGGCTTTGTCATCTCCAAATCTTACTAAACCTCCATTGTATTCTTGAAAGTTCAAGAATTTACCTTTGTCTCCAGTCATATGATGTGAGCATCCTGAGTCAATAATCTGTTCATCCTTTGATTCAACTTTAGCTGCTAGGGCTTGTTCTACCGGTTGAGCAATAGGTGTCGGTTGATCTTCTGTTATAGCAACAAAAACCCATCCATTGTCTGCTGGATCCTCATCAGAATCATCAGTCACACCTTCATCAACAATGTAACAAGATTTATCTTTGTTCTTCTTAAATCTATATCTCTGATATTCAGGATTAGGTTTGTATGTTCTTCTAGCTTCTTCTCTTATTCTAGCATGTCTATCAAGGCATCTTGAAGCCATATGACCAATCTTATTGCAGTTAAAACATTTAAAGGGTGCTTTACCTTCATACTTACTTCCAATTGGACCTTTATGCATTTTCCTTGCAAATAGTGCTTCAAGTTCTTCAAGCTCTTCATTCTCCTTTCTGGTTTCTTCAAGTTCTCTTGCATAAAAGGCTCTCCAGTCTGATTTGTCAAATGATGGAGCAGATGATGTTGATGCTTTAAAGGCCAAATCAGTCTTTATAGTAGCAATAGGACCAAATTCCTCAATTTCCAAAGCTGAAAGTTTTCCAATCAATGTATCCCTAGTTACTGATGTATTATGCACTATTCTCAACTCATTTATAACAGTAACCTTCATTTTATATGCTGGTGGAAAACCTCTTAAGATTTTTGAAATAATTTCATCCTCACTCAAGGTTCCTCCACAACATTTGATACCTAAAATAATTTCATTTACTCTTTCCATAAAAGCAGAAATCCTTTCATCTTCTTCCATTTTCAGATGTTCATACCTGGCTCGGAAGCTTTCAAGTTTTGCAATTTTGACTGTGGAATCTCCTTCATTCAGTGTTTCCAAGTGATCCCAAATAGCTTTAGTAGTAGACCTATCTGATAATCCCATGATTTGTTGATTTGATAATGCGCTCAAAAGTGCTTCTCTTGCTTTGCAATCATTTTCTTCATCTTTGGCTAAGGTAGTTGGAGTAGTCTAACCAGCTACAGTAGCAGTATAACCATTCTTAGTAACTTCCCAGATGTCTTTACCGATGCAATTCAGATGTGTCTCCATTCCGATCTTCCATATCCCATAGTGGGTTCCATCAAGTTTAGGACCGTCCTTCCTAAAATAATTAGTAGACATTGGATCTCCTCAAGTTGTTAAACTTCTGCAAAAAGAGGACTAGGCTATGATACCAATTGTTAGGTCCCAGATACAACTGAGAGGGGGGAGGGGGTGAATCAGTTGTACTAAATTCAAAGCAAAAACTTATTAACTAGCTTAATGCTTAATACCGGTAAACCAGTTAAATATGCCAGTAGACAGTGTTAACAGTAAATTGCTATACCGGTAATAATTAATGCATGAAACATAAACATAAACTCATCCACAACACATGACACCAATATTTGTACGTGGAAACCCTGTAAGGGGAAAAACCATGGTGGGAAACCTTACCCACAATCAGATGATACTACTGTAGATAGTAAGTGTACAAAGAGGGGTCTGCACATGCAGAAAGGCCAATAGCCTAGAGCTCACTACTCAATCACAAATGGGAGTCACACTGACTACAGTTGGATGGTTAAATCCAATAAGAATGTACTACACAAAATCACATCTTCCTATGCTGGATTCAGTACTGGTGTAATGCTGATATGCTTCTACAAAAACCTAACTTCACCTTCAAATGATGTCTTCGTGTATGCCTCTGCTTGATCTCACATATACCTTCACTTAAATCTTTTTCGCATTCCACACTTGATTTTACAAATAAGATCTTACATTTATACCATACCCTAAGACCAATTTTAGTAGGTCAGCTCTGCAAGATATTACAATAAAAACATTTTACAAATAATATAATATCCGATGCAATAACTAATTAAACATGTCAGCTTAATGCATTTACAACAATAATAAATCATCTCCATAGCGTGCCATGCTGATCTGGAAAAGATAAGCCTGCCGGTGTAACCCTAGAT
Organism: Cryptomeria japonica; assembly: GCF_030272615.1. NCBI lineage: Eukaryota > Viridiplantae > Streptophyta > Pinopsida > Cupressales > Cupressaceae > Cryptomeria > Cryptomeria japonica. The sequence goes on along the minus strand of NC_081414.1, from coordinate 543,445,352 downwards.
AACTTGGACCTATTTGTCAGTAAAAGCAAATATGCAAATATGAATATACCAATGATTATTTCTTCAAAATAGAATGTCCACATGATGTCTTCATCATTACCAAGTGTCTTCCATATCATTCCAGGTACCGGTGAACAATATATCCTGTCGATGAACCATATACCAGTAACTGTTGCATAGATTACTGCTTGCCGGTGAATGTTGCTGGATCTCCAAAGTAGGTGTATTCAATAGGTGTTGATAGCAATGACAAAACCATACCAAAATACCAACATAAAGGTCCACACAATTCAATCTCCTCAGCTTGGTGTATGAGGTAGTGTTCTTGTGCATTGAAAAATGTCGAAGGTAGACACTTTTGCATTTCACACATTAGACGATAAATTTTTGTCTTCCAATATTTTATATCTTCTTTATGGATTTATTTACATGACAACCATCTACAATTGATTTGAGATGCAAATATATTAACGAGAAATAACAAAATAATATACAATATATTACATAACAAGTAAAACAAAAAGCAAATATAATACCTATATAACAAATTAAACAAATAACACTACTTACCTCATGTATTTTCCAAGATCATATATAACTTGCTTGACATTATTGTCAAAGTGGTCTAGGAGAGATACAGGTAGAACGTACTGCAACAATTATAAAATGATCCTTTCATTGTTTTTTCAAAAATAGTACTAAACATAATACACTGAAAAGTACATGCAATATATAAATATATATAAAATATACTAGAACATGATTTACCTTAATAAAGGTATGCCAATCATTCATTTTCATCCCTGGCCCAAATTCACTTTTCTTTGTTATGAGATTGTTTATGTTTGTAGCAAATCTTGTGGGAAAATGAATTTCATATGACCTCTTTTATAGCATTTCTTTGTTGCTCCTGTAATAACCAAGGAAGGGCACTTATATTAATTCGGTCTCCATCTCTATTTAATTGAATGACATTTTTCATTGCATGATTAGATTCCTGAATGTCACTACAAATTTTGACAATTTTTTCTTTGACACGCCTTCCATCCAATATTTCCCATAACGTCTCTATTATATTCTTTCCAATATGTATAGTATCAAACAAATGCACAATTTGTAGCTTCTCATAGTAGGGCAGCCTGTTATCACTGATTAAAAATGGGCTTTTCTTTTCCCATGATTGGCTATGATTTGTTGAAATTTTGAATAGGGTACAGTTTCAAATGCTTCAGCTTTGTTCTAGACCTCAAGGGTTTAAGGGTTTTTGATTTTAGATCCTCTTGTGTTTGTTTTAAACCCTCTGATTTCTAATCTTTCGTTACTTTATTCACTTAAGTAATGGGTCATGGGGTCGTAGGAAGTGTCCCCCCTTGTTGTTTGCCTAGGCGGTCATGTTAATTAATCAAAAAATTTATGCCTCATGTTTTTCTTCTAAAGTTGTCGGGCCCAGTAACTGGTGCGCATCTTGCGGGTGGATCCACGACTCGCGTTATTTCGCTAGGCAAAGTTGCGCATAATTTAAAACTAGCGAAGTTGCAAAAATGACATGGCATACCACATAGACAGTCCAGCTGGTTGATGATAGCGAGTAAAATGGCGGCACGCAGCGTAAGTTACAATAGTCAGCGGGTTAGGATTAAAGGCTAAAAGGCGGGCCCTAGAGGTGAGTCAGGTCGCAGTTAGGAGATGACCTGGCGGGTACAGTTGTCAAGAGTTTGTTGGAGCCTCGTGGTTTTCTCTCGGCAAATGAAAAAGTGACAAGTCAGCTCTGACGGTGACTGGATGCTAGGTGTTCATAGTGAGTCAGTAGGCCCACCCCTCCTGAAAGCCTTTTCAGATGATTAAAAGCAAATCAACTTAAGAGATGATCCGATGGCCCGCGCTATTTCGCAAGGGTAAGATGCTTGTTCTTTATACCCTGTGAAACAACAAGAGTGCATGAGAGTCATCCACGTGTCATGATGGCAGCCCTGGAGGATACAGCTGTCAAGAGTTTGTTGGAGCCCCATGGTTTTCTCTCGGCAAATGAAAAAGTGACAAGTTAGCTCCGACGATGACTGGACGCCAGGTGTTCATAGTGAGTCAGCGGGCCCACCCCTCCCAAAAGCCTTTTCAGATGATTACAAGCAGTTCAACTTAAGAGATGATCCGATGGCCCACGCTATTTCACAAGGGTAAGATGCTTGTTCTTTATACCTTGCGAAATAGTGAGAGTGCATGAGAGCCATCCATGTGTCCGGTGACACGTGGTCTAAGAAGAAAGTGTGGGCCTGCCAAGGTGGAACTGGCGATATAAAGGAAAGACACGCAGCCAGCATTAAGTCGAATGCGAAGGAAATTTCAAGGCCAATGGTTGGGTGCCACATGGTATCATATAGCCAATAGAGAAGCGGGACCCAGCGCAGAGCCAAAGTTGTTAGTTAATCTAACGCTCGATCAAGTTTCTTTTGATCGGACGATCGACGCTATTTCGCAGGACTAAGTTGCCCGATAGTTATGCTTCGCAAAGTTGCGAAAGAGCAAAATGAAACACTTGCAAGAACATTGTGACCCATTGGAGCAAAAAATATGAATTCTCATATGAATTCAATTTTGAAGGGATGAACAAAGCATGTGGAATCAATGTTGTAGTTAAGGCCCTGAGTACAATATTTGATTTCCTATCAACTGGGTGAAGATATCTTTTAAAGGATTTTGTAGAAGAGCAGATGCATAGTTATTTTCTTCAAGTATAGAGCAAGTCGGTTCAGTTGCAGAGCAAATTCCTTCAAGCCAAGAATAGGTTCTCTCGTATTCTTGTGTAGCAATTCCTATGCAGTGTTTTAGATAAGATAATTGATTCATCATAGAATTGTTTAAGAGTGGTATTCATTTCTTACATTTTCAAAATGGCTCCTAAAAGAGAGTTTTCTGGCAAAGTTAACTATTCAGAAAGGAGTGTCTGTGATGATTTTTTAGAACAGTTGACGTTGTCAACTAATCAGGCATCAAAGGCAAAAGAGTTAGTGCCCAAGGCTCCCCATTTAAAGATATGAGAAGGATTATATGACAAGGGTAATTGGTTGAGAGACGCACAGGTTGGATTGTCTGGGTTGGGGTTGTTTAAAGTTGGTTTCAGAATGAGAAATTCTCCTACCCCGCAAAACTGTATCTGGGAATTAGATGTCAGGAAATTAGTTGTCCCAGGGGTATTTATGGACATAGATTTGCTAACCCAAATTGCGCTCAACTATGATCTAGTCACAAGAAGCATTCGGGATGTAAATGGGAAAACCCTTGTTGAGATTAATGCTGAAGAGTTCAGGATAGCTTTTGGGTTTAATGAGTTCACCAATTTTCTAGAACCTATAAATTTCACATCATTAGCCCAAATTTATGGTGCACAGAGGAGTCATCTCAGGAATGGGCCTCTCAAGGAGTTTTCTGTGAAAATAGGAGGGTTAACAGTTGTAGGACCCAACACTCAAGAACCCTTTTCATTAAGTATGTTCACCCTGAGGGATAAAGGAATGTATTGGGCACTTTGCCAAGTTTTGGGAGAAGATGCTGAAGCAAATATGCCGAATCATTACTTGTTAATGATTGCTCAGATTTTGAATCCTTCTCTTGCAATTACATTTGATTATGCCTCTTTCATTGCTGATGCTATTCATGGAGGGTTAATAGGAATCAAGAATGGAAAGGTGGATAGGCCTTTCGGATGGTACTCACTCCTGATGCATCTTTTTCTCTTCAAAGGTGGTGATTACTTTGCCAGTGGACTGGACCTTGTTAAGGAGAAGGAAGGAGAAAAAATGCCAATACAATTATGGAGTACTCTGTTGTCATGGGATAGAGAGGATGCCAGTTTTTTGAAGTTTGATAAATATTTTGCATCAAAGATAAGAACTCTCCTCTACTCTGAGAACCCAAGAATCCCCAAAGTTCTTCTGGAATTCATAAGACCAAAAGAATTCGCAGAGAACATAAAAATTGTTCATAACTAGGGTGACATTTACTTGTATCCAGTCTCCATAGTTTTCAGAGTGTTTGGTTTCAGAGGCACCCAATTTTTGCTACCTTACCAAGTCCCTCTCAAAGTAGGAATCACAGAGATCCTTAGACAAATTGGTGGCTTACAAGAGGCAGAGTTGACAGGCAGGGGTAAAGGGACTATTTTCCCTGCAGCTACCATAGCTCACCAATTTGTAATAACAAAAGGAGGCTGGAATTGCTTTGAGGATTTCCTCAAGCCTTATCATTTGTCCACTACAGTGTCCAGGTGTGCTGATCCAGAAGACTTCTTCAATGGTATGTTTAGGAAGAAGGTAGCATGCAGAGGTAGGCCTCATCAATTCCAATTTCCTAAAGAGCTCATCAGAAATGAGTTTGATCTAGATGAGCAGGAGCTAAGGAAAGAGAAGTGGGTGGCTTATAAGAAAGCCTTGGATTTTGTGCATCAGTTTGATGCCAGCTGTGACCCATTGTCTAGATTTTTCCCACTGGAAGAGAAAATAAAGTTTTTGATTGTTTGCTTTGAAGATGTGATGCAGACACTGAAGGAGAAGAGGGAAGCTGTAATGAAGAGCAACCCTGAGAAGGAAAGAATGATCCTAAGTAGGTCAGCTTCCAGCAAGGCAATCCCTCTTGGTGATTACACACTGCATAAGAAATTCAGTTATAGTGTGCTGATGCCTACAACAGGGGAGCCCTCTACCTCCAAAGGGAAGAGGAAGATACAAGATGTCATTGACATCCAAGAAAGCCCAAAGAAGCAAAGGGTGGGGAAAGAAGTGCAATCAGATACACCTTTGTATTCCCCATCCCCATCCCCTATCCATATAGGAAATGAGCAAGCAGCAGCCGAACAACTCCTACAATTAGGTAGTCTAGGGGAAATTGCATACACTTATGATGAAGTGGAGGAAGGAATGCCAGAAGAACCCATTGCTACTGAAATGGATATCACTACCACTGAACTCAAAGGCCAAGAGTGGGATCTTGAGATAAAACAGGAAAGTAGTGCCTTTTTAGCTGATAACAATTTTGTCACATCAGAAGCATTTATGCAGTTTATATGGAAACAACACATAGATAAATATAATGCTAGATGTGAAACGAGAAAGGTTGAGCAGCCCAATAAAGATCCAGCCCTGGTGGAAGAGGAAATAAAGCAAGAGATGATGGAAGAATTCAAAACCATCACCCCTGAGCAGGGAAGAGATATGGTAGCACAAGCTGGAGTGCTTATCTTACCCAAATGGGATATAGCAAACGCCCTGGTACTAGATGCAGTGAGAAAAGAGACTAAACCCATGGAGGGGATTACTTTCAATAAGGACAATGCTGCACTCGTCATGTGGTCTCTCAAGAGAAATGAGAGTAAGAAAAGCAAAGAAACCCCAGGGTCGAGTTACCTTGGTGGAATGATGGTGAAGAGAGTACAGAGTACAGGGGTAGTGGAGGCTGCTAGCACTGTGTTAGAGATTGCAAAATTTAGTGTTGCAGTAGCAGAGAAGGAAGCCAAAGAGAAAGAGGCCCTCCAAGTTAAGTTGGAAACAATTTTGAAGGCCTATAACAATGCCAAGGAGGAGGTAAGAGGTAAGGATAGTATCATTGCCAAGCTGTAGAGCCAGTTGACTGGACAATACCACCAAGGTGAGTCTTCAACATTGATGATCTCCTCTTCTCCTGCAAGACCTCCACCTACTAGCCCTATCATTGAGTTTCCACCATCTCCAGCACCCTCCAGCTCTCAAATGATTGAAATCACTCCCCAAGAATTAGAAAACTTGAAACAGGCTCAGTCCTTATATGCAAAGAAGTATGAGGAGAGAGTAAGAGCTACAATTTCTAGTTTTGCAGATACAATAAATGTCTCATTGCTCTACAACAATGTAGCTAAAATTATGGATATATGGAATGAGCTCAGGAGAGACAAGACCATTTTGACACCTATTTTTGATAAATGGAGGCCTAGGGAGCAAGATTTAGAGTTTATGTGTGTATCTTGTGATGAGGTAAGGGCCAATCCCATCATCAAATCCACTTCTGATGTCGCTAAAGTCTTAGTACAATTAGCAGCAGAGGTGGATAATGTGGATAGGAAGGTTAATTTGTGCAAGAAGGAATACACTAATCAAGTTTTTGAGTTGCTCCTAGGAGTTTTTGCTAGCCCGGATCAATTAAAGGACAAAAAGATGTGGCTTAAGGAGATAGAAGCTAAATTGTCAGTGAGAGTTAAAGGAATTATTGATCTAGATGATGCTTCTTTCTTTGTTGTGACAATACAAGAGATAGAGAAAATTAAGTCACATTATGGTTTTCTCAATTTAGAAGTTAACAAAATGAGAAATTCTTGGAAAAGGTTGACTAAAACTAAAGATAAAGTGATTAATTTCTCATGGCCGACAGAAGAGGTGTATAATGAGTGGACAATTAAATATGCCACCCATGATCCGGAACAGTTGGAGAGTGCCCCTAAAAAAGTAGAAGAGGTTGCAACTGAACAGCTTGTTGAAGAAACTGCAGAGGTCGAAAAGAGCTTGTAACTGCTTTTGCGAAAAGATTGTAACCTCTTTATTTTGAAAGGAATGATTGTAACAAACTCTCCTCGAGAATTCCAAAGCTTTGTGCATCCATGTTGTTATAAATGGATACCAGGACTAGAGGAAAAGGGATCGCAAAGAATTGTAAGAAAACGCTGCAGAAATTTATCTGAGCTTTTCTAAGTCTAATGGAGAATACTCAAGATTTCTTGTAATATTTCTTGAACTAAATATCAATATACAGACCATCGGTTTTGAGTAAAGCTTTGTGTTGTCTTCAAGTGTGTTTACAAATCTGTTTACTGCTTTCATTCTGAATAATCTAGGGTTGTTCTATTTGAATGGAATTGCAAAGCAATTTTAGTAGAAGTGTTCGTTAGCTTTTCTCTTTAGGAGGGAAATTAAAGATGCGGGGATCACTCATACCAGTAAACTCTTTGGAAGAGACTTTGAATTTTGATGATCATAGTTTAATTTGGAATGCATGAATTCTTGTAGGTGTCAGGCATATACAAGGATTAATAGAAACCAAGCCAATGGGAAGCATAAAGATGTCTTGTTTAAGGAGTCTTATTTGAGTTTAGATGACTCTGTGACCTTGGATAAGGCACTGGTATTAATTAAAGTTGTTTATTACATGTTTTGTTGATTGAAATGCTGAATTTAAGTATAATTTCCATTCTTTGTTTTAAGTTGATTTTCAAGGTGAATAGATCCACTAGTTTTCTGGACTGGTTTGCTGTGGGTTTATGTTTGAAAGTGTGAATTCAATTCACAAAGGTATACCCACCTGGGCTTTGAGTATGTCCGAAGTGTAGAAGGTTCAATCAAACCTTGTCAAATGTTGTCTTGAGAATTTCCTTATCTTTAATGTCTCTTCTGCACCGAGTTTAACCGTATTATTCTAAGGATGTTAAAGGAAATCAGATTTTGAAGACAACAAAAGTGGTGACTTTGCTGGGGAGAGTTAAAATAAAGATATAAACACAGATCTGTGTTGAGGCTTGCAAAGAAAATTGTTGTGTGTTTGTGGATAAGACTGCTTGTTTTCATTATTCCCATAGTTTTGTGGGTGGCAACTCTGTTACTTTTGAACCAGTCCTTGTGAGATACAAATATTTCTAAAAGGAAGACAAGCGAGATGCAAGGAGCAAAAAACACAAGATCATTCATGAAGAAACATCCTCATGAAACTTTGCAAGAAGGTCTGCCAGAACAGTCACGGAGAGGCCAGAAGAGATCCGTGTTGCATGAGCCATCAAATGCTGCTTGGGTGCAGAAAAACAATAATACTGGTAAGATGTTTGACCGACCTATTTATGCGAAGTCTAATTTATCTTCCAGAGATTCAGAGCATGATATCTTAGGTTTCCATTCGGGATTGTTTGGAAATATTGATGATGCACCTATTTTAAATCAAGATCTATCTCTTGAACTATTCTATTCTTCCTCTCCACAACACCATTCTGTCATGGTGTCCTAGGAGCATATAACTGTCTCTTAACTCCATGATCTTCACAGTATGCACTAAACTCACTGGAAGTGAATTCTCCATCTCTATCAGATCTGAAACACTTGAGCTTCAATCCAATGCCAGTTTCAACTCTAGCTTTCAAAATATCGAACTTATCTAATGCTTAAGATTTCTCCCTTAAGAAGGTAACCCACATCATCCTTGAATAGTCATCAATCAGTAGCATGAAATATCTATCACCCTACAAGATTCTCATTCTAGAAGGACCACACAAATCAGTATGCACAAGATCCAATAATCCATTAGAATTATACTATTTTCTCTTATAAGTAACTCTTGTTTGCTTCCCTAATTGACATTCCTTACATAACGGATTAGAAGGCTTTATTAACTTTGGTAGATCTCTCACTGCTTGAGTAGAACTTATCTTAACCATGCAATAAAAATTCACATGACACATCCTTTTATGACATAACCAACTTCTATCAATCTAAGCAATCAGACAACTTTTACCATCAACATTCAAGTGAAAGATATTACCTTTAGTCTTTTTCCCTGATGCAATCTCTATTCCAAAGCTACTCAAGATCTCACATTTGCCATTCTTGAATTGAAAGTTATATCCCTTATCAACCATCTAACCAAGACTCAAAAGATTATGCTTTAAAACTTCAACATACAACACATCATCAGTATTATGCTTACCATCAAGAGAAATAGAACCTCTACGATGGATTACACAAGCTTTATTATCACCAAATCTTACTATAACACCATCATACCTTTCCAAGTTTACAAATTTACTCTTATCACCTGTCATATGATGAGAACAACCACTAGAAATTACCCATTCATCTTTCTCCTTAACTTTAGCGGTCAAAGATTTCTCCTCATTAGTGCAGCTTGTAGAATCTGTAGTTACAGGATCATATTCCTTGATAGCAATGAACACAAATTCATTTATTGAATTATCCTTATCCGACTCATCATATGTCACACCTTCATCAACAACATAATAAGACTTCTTCTGATATTTAGGCTTATATGGATTAAATGAATTCTTAGGATTTATATCTCTTTTCAGACACCTTGATGCAAAATGTCCTATCTTATCACATGAAAATAATTTAAGAGGTGGCTTCCCTTCATACTTACCAACACCTTTAGGCAATCTTCTGGAAATCAGTGCTTCAAGATCCTCAAGATCTCTTTCTTCATCTTCCACGTCTTTCTCATATCTAGATACTCTTGTAGAGCTTTCTCCTTGACCATATCTCTACTTCCCAAAAATTGTAGCTTTGAATGCAGATTCACTCTTAGGAAGAGAGTCCCCATACTCACTCAGCTCAAAAGAAGCAAGTTTACCAATTAACATGTCTCTTGTCACATTTGTCACACTCTGGATCTCATCAATAGCAGCAAATTTATGTTTGTAGGCAGGAGGTAAGCATCTCAATACCTTAGAAACAATCTCAAACTCTTCTACACACATCTGATTCCACACACAAGCTCATTAACTTTCTGCATAAAAGAGGTAATGTTCTCATCTTCACTCATCTTTAGGTTCTCATATTTTCCCTTCAAGCTCTACAACTTAGAAATCTTCACATGATTATCACCTTCATGCGAGGTCTTTAACTTTACCTAGATCCCATGAGCGATCTGTAAGTCCATCATATTAGTCATTTTATAATCTGACAAGGCACTCAACAATGCTTCCTTGGCTCTAATATTGAATTCTACTTCTTTTATCTCATCTAGAGTAGTAGGACCATTATGCAGAATATTATATACATTCTTAGTAATCTTCTAGTAATCTTCTCCAATGCATCTAAAATGACATTGCATCCTGTTGTTCCAGAGAGTGTAGTTTATTCCATCAAATCTCAGACTATCCTTTTTGAAAGAAAAGGTTGCCATCTTAGATCTCCTCAGGTGATCAAGATTATTTCAGAGGATCTAGCCCTGATACCAATTGTTGGAAACAATGCAGCAAATTGAGAGGGGGGGGGTGTTGAATCAGTTTGCACAAAAACTTACTACAACTAAAACCACAAACATATCTGATAATTAACAATTAGAGTATGAAACAACACCACATCAATAACGCACATAACATCAATATTTTTGAAATGGAAAACCTAGTTAAGCAAAAATATATCATGGCAACCTACCCATAATGAGATAATACCCTGTTAGGAGTAAATAAGAGTGCACATGCATTCATGCACACTGCCTAGAGCTCACTGCTCAAAATAAGAAACCCAAAAAGGGTACAACCTTAAGGGAAGGATCACTACCTTACAAGAAGTCTCAATGACTCAAAAAAACATTTGGACTACAATCCAGATCATATGAACTATGAAAATAACATCTCCATATGCCTGAGTATAGTTTCGGTTAAGCACATAGTCTACTCTGCAACACTTCTCTTCTTCATACTTCCGAAATATCAGATCACTTGTTTGCACATCCAACTCGATCATTCACTCGCATATACAACACAAACACTAGAAGACATACATCTTGCATGATTATTACATTTATTGATACAAACCCTCAACCTTAATTTCAAGGTCGACTAAACCCTCAATACAAATTATAAAATAATATCCTTACATTATACAACAATGCATGCAAACCAAAATAATGTCAGCTAAGACATAGTCTAGACCCAAATCAATACTACAAATATGAAACACCTTCAATAATTATGCCTCGATCATTCACAACATGCTACAACCACCAAGAATGTTGTATAGAACATCATCGAACAAGGAAAACATTCTATAGTGTGCACAATAATCAACGTGAACCACCAATATACATTAAACACAATCTAGAGACATTCACAAGCAACATGAATTGCATCACAACAATCACAATAACTTGGATTACCAGAATCATCATCTTCTCTCTACCGAAGCTTAAGAACATTGACATAATTGACTGTCAACCTAAAATATTCGCTTGTGGATATCCAAATCATGAACCAAACTAACCGAGGACAAACATCAATGTCCAAAACACATCCCACACATCCGCAACCAAAGATATAGCAATTCCAGAGCAACACAAAGCACAAACCAGACTATTGAATAACATGAATAACTGCATAACATCCCACTACTGGATCTCATAACTCAATCAAATAATGATGCAAACCTCTGCAAATGGGAATGAACCATCTAAAGAGAACATACCAAAAACCCTTTAAATTGCATCAACTCATCTACAATACACATGCTAAACCAACTCATCCAATCAAACTGCAACACTGGTCAGATCAGGATCTACCTCAAGTTGTTAAGCTCCATATCAAGGAACCACAACTCTGATACCAATTGTTGAATATCCGGGCAACTGAGGGGGGTGAATTGGTTGACAACAAATTTAACTTTTAAACCTTAATGCATAGATTCAAAATATTAAGAAGAATTAACAAAATTAGGAAACACATGCACAATTCAGATTAGACACAAGAAACATCAGAATTTACATGGAAAACCCATGAAGGGAAAAACCATAGAGAATGTTGATTCTCAAAGTATAAACACCGGTTAAGGTGATTTTTACAAAGGGTGACTCACTGCTAATGTGCTCATTTCTGGTGGGCTCACTGCCCTAAAAGGCTCACTACCAATATGCTCACTACATATGGGCTTGTTGGCATGATTGGCATAACTGATGCAGATGAAAAATGATGACTGAATTGATAAAGTATTGTTTGTGATGACATTGTGATGAAGATATTGACATTGCATGATTGGATGACTTTTATCAGTTATTTGTGTTGTCATTGATGGCAACTGGTGTTTACTATGTTGTGTTTTGTCATCTTAGTATTTTTGGTCTACTGGAAAGAGCTTACCGGTAAAGAAACAAGAAAGTGGGAATTAAGACCTTAACCGGTAAATGAGGAAATGTTTTGATTAGATCTAGCGATTGGTGATGATTGAAGTGTTGCGGTTTAGAATGTGAGTTTGTAGCATTGTAATATGTATCTGACTAGAACCACATCATGTTTTGGTTACCATAAGTCATGTTTATGATTTATGTTGTATTTTTGCTAGGGTTTAAGGACTGGTAAATAATTCTCTTAATCGATAATGATTTTTGGTTTGGCGGTGATCTACATCAAGTCCAAATGTTGGTGATGATGTGGCTAGAACCACGTGAAGTTTTTGAATGATGTTTCAGCGTGATCAAGAGAGAATTTCTTGGGAAATAGTGAAGCGCTTAGAAGAGTGTTCTAAGGGTTTGACTTTGTATCAGATCGAGTTACTGTGATGCGTTATGATCACTCAATGATTGATATTATCTTATAAAATGTTGCAATGATCTGTATGATGATCGGATATGATCTATGATTATCTATAATGAGTTGTAGAGATCTGTGATGATCTATGTTGTAAGTCTTAGTGTTTTGTAACCGACTAAGTTGTAAAGGTTATTTAGGTCAATACAGTTAATGTTTGTTGTGTTGATGGTTTTGAGAAGAGTGTGAAGCTGAACCAGAGTGTGAAGTTGAACTATAGTGTGAGAGATCTGCCAAAGTGTAGCAAATTTGGAGTAGAATTGGATCTGATCAAGCAAGCAGTTAAATACTATACCCAGATCATTCACTATATCTCCCTAACAGTTGCAACAGTCAGAATCCCTTAACCAGGTAGGTCCTAACATGCCTTACATTGTAAATCCCCTAACTGAGTAGCTCAACATCTAAGTGTTAAATCCTCTTGCAAGGTTGAACCTAATAAGTCAAAGCTCCATAAAAGGATCATCATCTAAATCCCTTAACCGAGTGACTCCTAATAGGGTCTACTCCTAACATGGCATCTTTGTAAGTTCCTAACTGGGCTAGGCTCCTAACAAGGCACATTCCAAAAGAGTGCACAATTTTTGTAGGTACTGATTCCCACCATGGGTTTTCTCTATTTGAGTTTCCAGGTGAAAAACATGGTGTTCATGTGGTGAATGTTTCTGATGTGTTGATTTGATTTACTTTCAGTTTATGCATGTTGATGAACACTTAATGTGAAGTTTTGTTAAATCACTTTAACAGTTGATTATCAGTGATTACCGGTAATGGTAAAGAGTTTATTACTGGTTTATGATTGATTTGGTGAAGTTTTATAAGTTCAAGTTTTAAGTTTGAAATTGTTGTTAATACTGATTCACTCCCCTCTCAGTATTAACTGGATCCTCTAAGATTAACAATTGGTATCAGAGCATTGGTCCTCTATGTGCAGAAAGCTTAACAACTTGAGGAAAATATCCTGAAGAAAGATGATGAAGAAGGAGGGTCCCAAGTTTACCAAGGACAACTACCGGATATGGAAAGACCAGATGAAGATATACATCAAAGGATTAGGTGCTCAGTATTGGAATCATGTGGTAAACAAGTATGTTTCTCCTACTACCAATCCCTTGACACTGGATGATCTTAAAGAACAACAAGAAAACATTCAAACCTTGGAAGCAATTGTAAGTACTTTATCTGATTATGAGTATATAGATGTTCATGGATTATAAATTGCATTTGAGGTATGGGATAAATTAGAATTGATTTATGGAGAGATGAACATGTACAAAGAGCAAATGAAGAAAGTTTAAGAGGCAAATTTGATGACATGAAAATGGTTGATGCTAAGAACATTGCACAATATGGTCAAAGGATTAAAGAAGTTTTTAGGTGGTATTAAGAGTTATAGAGGTAAGATTGGTGATGATGTTGTTGTTAGTAAAATTATTAGTACTCTCCTACCACAATATGCTATTAGAGTTTCTGCAATTCAAGAACTGAGATCTATTTCTAAAGATAAAGTCACTATTGATTCTTTTATTGGAAAGTTGACTGCATTTGAGATAAACAAATTTGATAATAGTATTTTAAAACCGCCTGAATCTGCTTTTAAAGCTTCTATAACAGTACATCTGTGAAGAAAGAAAATGATATTTGTCATAATCATGACTGTAGGTCTAGTCATGGCAGTAGAAGAGGTGAGGATGATAATGAAGATCATCTGATGGAACTTGAGGCACTATTGGCTAAAATATTTCTGAGAGGCATTGGTAAGTATAAAGGAAAAGTTCAAGAAATTTAAAGGAAAAGGACATAAACATTGCTATGTTGCAGTTGATGAAGGAGTAACTGATGAATAATCAGAAGAAGATGACAATGAGGAGATAGTGTTTGTTGCTGTGAAGGAAGATCTGGATGATGAAAAGGCATTGGTGTCTCACATGGATAGTAGAGATGAATGGATAATATATAGTGGTTGCTCACACTACATGACTCGTGATAGAAACACGTTCTTATCTCTTGAAGAATTTGATGGCGGTGTGGTAATGTTTGGTAACAACTCACCCTACATGGTTAAAGGTAAAATAACTATTTCATTGAGTGGAAAAAGTAATGCAGATGATGTCTTTTGGGTTGATGGATTAAAACATAACCTTTTGAGTGCTGGTCAATTAAATCATAAGGGATATCTTCTAGAATTTAAAAGAGGAGTGTGCAGGATTCTTGTAAGTAATGGATAATTGATTTCTACTAGAAAGAAGACAAGTGGCAATCTTTTTCATCTGAATACTAATGTGAATACTTGTTTGCTGGCAAAGATTGAAGACAGCTAGTTATAGCATAGATGGTTTTGTCATGTGAATTTTGATAATTTGATAAAGGTTAGTAAATCAAGTATTGTGAGAGGTTTTCCCTAGCTTGTTAAACCAGATAATGTTTTATGTAAGGATTGTTAGATGGGTATGATGACTTTTGTATCTTTTAAGAGTAAGTATTTCTCTTTAGAAAATATTCTAGATTTGGTTCATACTAATCTTTTTGGTCCTATGAGGACTAAGAGATATTATGGTGATAGATATTTCATGATTTTCACTGATGATTTTTCCAAGAAGATGTGGGTAACTTTTCTATGAGAAAAGTCTGAGGCATTCAGTAAATTCAAAGTATTCAAAGCTTTAGTTGAGAAAGAAAACATAAAGAATTTGAAATGTTTGAGGTCTGACCGGGGAGGAGAATTTACTTCTGATGAGTTTGTGAAGTTTTGTGATGAATAGGGAATCAAGAGGTAGATGCCAACTCCTAGAACTCCACAATAGAATGAGATAGCAGAGAGAATGAATAGAACAATTGTTGAAGATGCTAGAAACATGTTGATTCAAGGTGAAGTACTGAAAATGTTTTGGAGAGAAGCATTTAGCACTGATGTTTACACTTTGAATCGGGTACTTGTTAAGAGAGGTAACAAAAAAATACCTTATGAATTATGGCATGGAAAGACTCCTAATGTAAGTTACTTTAAAAATTTTGGGAGTAAACATTTCATTAAACATGTTGATTTCACTGGAAAGTTTGATGCAAAGTGTGATGAAGGTATTTTTCTTGGTTACTCTACAAAGAGTAAGAATTTCAAATTTTATAACAAGAGAACAAGAAGGATCATTGAGAGTGCAAATGTGAAGGTAGATGAACTCTTTGAGAAATATGACAAGATCAACAGATCTAAACCTGAGAAAGATGAAGAAAAACTTGTGTTTATTGAACCAGAAGTACAAAAGAATGATGAGAAGGAAGATACAAAAATAGGTGCTCAACTGGTAAATGAAGAAAGTGATGAATAAGATGAAGAACATGAAGTAGAAGGCACAACACCAGAACTGGTAATACCAAGGTATGTTAGATTAAATAATTCAAAAGAACAAATTATAGGAGATAAATTTGCTGGTGTACAAACAAGAAGGAAAATTAGCAGCTAGCAGACATTTTCACAAAACCATTGCCGAAGACTACCTTTGAGTACCTTAGAGATAAATTAGGGGTCATACCCCTATACAAGAAAAAATAGGATGTAGGAGATGCATCAATCTATTATGCTTATTGAAACTTTTCACTATGAATTGATGAAATGATAGCTACTCCACAGGGGGAGCAACTTAGATGAGATTTGCAGAGATGTTGAAAACAAAAACAACAGATTTGATGACCGAGGATGCATATGCACCTTTGGAATTGTTGTCAAGGGGGAGAATAAAAAATATGAATAGGGAGAAGAAATATATTAGCCTAAGGAGGAGAAGATGTGTAGCAGGAAGGGGGAGAAGAAATATAGATTTATCTCCAAGTGGAGAAGAGAAGAACCGACAGAACAGTGAAGTGCAACAGAGGAGTTCCAGAACTGAGCAACATGATTTTAGTTGAATATGTTGGTGTTGCCATCAACTCCAAAGGGGGAGAATGTTGGAATGATTGGCATAACTAATGCAG